>NC_056741.1:1760227322-1760324822 GCF_019279795.1 Protopterus annectens | reverse complement strand
CAAGTTTAAATGTCGGCTTTACAGCAGAGCAACATTCATTCCACAAGGAAAATGATATGTGTTATTGGCGACCTTGAACCGTGAATGCCTTTTCATTAGGCGGATGTTCTAATCACTACATTATTGCTGTTCTGCTTCATTTATATGTATACCCAAGGTGTATAGTTACCCAAACACACGCCTCATCACTTCACTTACACAGCAGGCATCCATTTTCCTTTTGGGAAAACTGCACTAATACACATGCGCCATTCCCTATTCCCTACGGCACTGATCCCATGCTGCATGTAGACTCACTCTGAGGATATTCAGACCACCAAAGCCTATAGTCCTGGCACATATGTGTGTTCGATTGTCAGGGTGTTCATATGATCATCCGGGTTTAGGCTTGTCCGACTGGGGACAGGGACTGCCCTGTACCTAGTTGAAAGTCAGACTTAGCATGGCAAGTTCGTTCATCCCACTTTTAGCGTCCTACCTGTGGTTGGGGATGCAGAGGTTTGCTCACCTATGGCCATCCTGATATATAACAGCACTAACTATTACGGGGATTTCTGCTGCTGTTTCCTTTCACATTCGTTATGACTGCTATAGTGTGACCATGTTCATTCTTCATATCTACATATATATATATATATATATATATATATATATATATATATATATATATATATATTTATATGTGTGTGTGTGTGTGTGTGTGTGTGTGTGTGTGTGTGTGTGTGTGTGTGTGTGTGTGTGTATTGGTCTGTACATACACATGCAAATACACCTACATGCTAATTTACATTTCCCATACAGTTGAATCACCACCACTTACCGTCTCGCATACACACTTGCATACCCGCTTATGTCTAGGGTTGCCACCTTTTCATATGGCCAAAGTATGGCATTTTTGGGACACACATCAGATTTTACAGGCCGACACATACCCACAGTCAGTACAAAGGTTAGAACTTTACTTATTTGCCTAAATGAAAGCTTATTCTTGTAGCAGTTTAGTTGCTTAATCTGTTTCTTGTAACTTTAAGTATTTTACATACAGAAATAACTGTTTTATGCAACTGTTACATGAAATATGGGAAGTATTTCTTACAATCACAGGACATTTGCCATTGTATTACATTTGGTCTGGACACAACTGGCCAAAAAGGGACTGTCCCTCGCAAGGTGGGGGCAGGTGGTAACCCTACTTATGTCTGCTTTAAAGCGCCTTAAGCTCCCTATATCCGACTGCCACTATGCAAATGTGTAAGGTATATATTCCCAATAATGCACGTGGGGAGACTTGCATCATGGTCAGGTGTTTAATCCCGGGTCATAGGTTCTGCAGGACTGGATGGATGCTGAGAAGTCTTGTGGACAGCTACTGATCATACAACTTGTGTCCAGATGTATACAGGACTGAACATCATGTTGTGACACCAAGTCTAATGTTCAGAACAGATACATATCCCATGAGGGATATCCAAAAATTGTGGGGACCGATGACCTTCTTTGTTTTACGGCCATAAGGTAGGGTTATACATGCAAGGGATACATAGTTTTCAATCCTGAGACTGCCTAGGGTGAGACTGCCTACTAGATAGGGGTAGGGGTCACTATGTGCAGATATGGCCGTGCCTATCTAGCAGCCTGAGTATGGCTGGTTTTGGTGGACATTCAGGAAGTGGGGGTGTGTGCTGTGAAGCAGATGATGGGTATTCAATTATGTATCCAGGTGTGTTGGGGTTGGATGGCTCAGTTCAGGCCAGACCATTCTATGGGTATGTGCCGGTAACGTTTCTGTACATGTGTATTGCACTTTTAATGTTCACATGTTTGTGGGATTGTATTGCGGATGTGTATATTTGTTCTTTGGTTATCTTCCTGATTCACCCACTGCTCCCTCATAGACCTCCAGTTCACCTATTGTGCATCCAACCCAGTCTCCCCTTGGCGAATTATTACATTACCCATCACCCCCCACCCCCATATTCCACAGACACCATTCATCCCTTCTCTAGTTGATGGCCCATGGCACAGTCAACAGAACACATTGCGTACACTACATATCTCTGGGACCAATATGGTTGTGAGGTCTACACTAGCATTTCTGATCATCCACATGCTTTACTTCACGCACATAGGTACCCACAAATACTTATCTTTCATGACATGGTAGGTAGACCTGGGTAATACCCATTCATCTATGGGCCATCCTGACAAGGGCGACTTGGACCACGAATGGAAAGATACTGGGCGAATGCTCTGACCATTGGTAGGGTTGCCACCTTTTCATGTGACCTGGATGGGACATTTTCAGGACACACATCTGAGTTTACCGGCCAACACATACCCACGGTCATTAGAAAGGATAGTACTTTAGTTTTATGCCTACATATAAGCTTTTATTATTGTAGCGGTGTAGTTGCTTATTCTGTTTCGTTTACTTGCTTATTCTGTTCTTGTAACATATAGGTATTTTATATATGGACATACGTATTGTATGGGACTATTACATAAAATATGGGACATAATTATGTCCTACTATCGCAGGACATTTCACATTTATAATGGTTTTGGTATGGACACACCTGCCTAGAGGGAGACTGTCCCTCACAATGTAGGACAGGTGATAACCCAAACCATTGGGCTAGGCTTAGCAATTGGCGGTGCGCTAACACGATGCGTTACGCTTCCTCTTGGCATAACTAGTAACACTACAATGGAATACGGGCACAGGGTTTTAAATATCATTTGTTCGAGGGACGGAGACTCAATATTTAGCTACGTGCCTTTGTGTTTACTTCTTATTGTGGTGTTCGCAAAGATGTCTTGTATGCTTTGCCTACATTTCACTATCCACGGATACTGACAGGAGTGATTACTATTAGAGGCAGGCTGTACTAGTCAGAATTTTAGGTTGTGCATATGCAGCCGACATGTTCACGCCTCCGTGCAGCACTTGGACAAACCCCCTGCACTCGTACACGTTTCCTATGCACGTGGCTGTTACGGCAGCGCGCCTTCATTAATATGCATGTGGTGCTGCTGCGCCATCTCTACGCCACACGGTCGGAGCAAGGCTAACACCATCCTTTAGCCGAGCTTCATGAATCCTGGGGACTGTATCTGCACTTCCTTACATTACAGCATTCTAAGGCTTAACTTACATCCTCTATTTGTGTTCCTGGCAAGCATAACACTATTTGATGTTAATTAACTTCTCTGCAAATGTAAGTATCATTTCCTCTAATAATTGAATCTCCCATTACAGGTATATAACTTCTGACCAGATCTGAGGAATCTCAAACTACTAACTCAATAATATCTGCTCTATCAACTGTTACAAAGGAATGATCATAATTGCCATTAGTCTTATTAACGCCACTATTTTATTGCTTACTACATTTTCAAGCATACAATTCTCATCCAGCTGGCTTTGTGCATCCACAGCTTGAGCCATGCTGTCAGTGTAGGTCTTTCTCATCTTTTTTCTTACAGCAATGTTCTTCAATCTTTCCATGTTCAATTTTGATTTCTTCCTTTTCATCTGTACCTCACTTCTTTTTTCTACCTTCTCTTTTGGAAAAATGGTGCCTTTTACTGTAGACTGAAGGTTTTTAACAGAAAAAGTGTTATCATTCCCTGTAAACCGTGTGTTACATAACAAAGTAGTATCCTTTTTAGTATGTATTTTCTTTACATTGCAGACATTTATCATTTTCTTTTTCTTCCCTGTTATTTATTATGATTTTTTTCTATTCCTTCTTATATGCTCTGAATCCTCAGACTGCTGAATACTTGTATCCAAAATTCCAGAGTTGTCTGTGGCATTATCTTGTTTCATATGGTTGACTGATTTTTACAGACAATAGACACTTCCTTTCCTAAATGTTATATTTATTAGTCTAACATTATTAATCTAATCAGTCCAGTCATTAATTTATATAACAACAGTTCTCCAAGCTGTGCCATTTGCACAACTGCAATTCTCATCAGTAAGTCTACATTTACTGGTAATAATTTTAAGCAAATCATCCAACATTTGACATGTGGAACACAGATCACCAGTGTTATCAGGTTTTACCTTTAAATATGCATAGCATTTATTACACTGTACAAGATATTTGTGCTTTATCAAATCATTAATGACATGGAATCTATATTCAGCTGCAAATGAATAAAAGATTCTAAAAGAAAAGAATAACTAAAATCAATAATTTAAAGAGAATTTAAATCAACTTTTGTGAGAAAAATCACACAAACAATACACGACTAAATATTAAATTAAGAACTGTAAAGGTTTTGCTCTGATTGCACAAGTTGTGAAAGTCACACAAAAGCTGGAATTCCTTTACATTGCATGTGAATGCACACAGAAACATCTGCTCACTATTGCTCACCGTCACACCTCTTTTTAACAGTAAATATCAATAAATCACAACCAATAAATCACAACCAAGACATGATTGTTTAGATAAGCTCTAAATTGTCCTCTCTGCAATCTCTGTGAATTTATAGATTACTAGACCCCTTGGGATGGCTAGAGTTTGCCTATCAAAAACCTATCCTTTTCTAACAGCTAACAGTGAAAATAAAAGGTAAAACAACAAAATATAAACTAAGAAGTAAATCTTTTTGTCTACAAGCTGTCCCTGCCTTCCTACAAATAGTGAAAAACAGTGGTAAAAAATAAAATATTAATTCAAATAAAAACTTCACTTACCAAGCTACTGCACAGTCAATCACAAACCAATACAGGATTGCTTAGATAAACTAAACCATGCCAGGTATAAATAACCTCACAGCCATCTGTAGGAAACAGAATATGTGGATAAGGCTTTGAGGTGATCTTCATGGGGCATTGTGTTTATGCCCTGTATTATTTTTGTGAAGAAGCTTTTTGGGTGTTCCAGTTGAATGTGCCTGCTCAGGTTCATACCAAAGGGAGCGTTATAATCAATGATAGGTCTGATGAAGGCTAAGTATAGTGGCACAAAGACTTCCCTGGACCTAGATGTCATGCCTTCACATACAAGCTGAGTGACATAGAGTGATTTGATTACTATCATAGACACATGCTGTAGGTTATTATCAAATCTCTGACTATTGTGTGGGGGTAAACTTGGAGCTGAATTTGTCAGACAGAAGATTTTCTATGTCTCCCAGTTCTGTGAATGTGGCTCCATTTATCAACAGTTTGGCACACTTTTGTGTGTTGCCTTTGAGATTTTAGACATAGCTAAAGAAGACCTTATGGTTGTCCTTGGCTCTGGACACTATCTTTACCTCAAAATTTGCTTTGTTGGACATAATTAGGCCTCTTAGTAGTCTATTCAATTTGATTAGAGAGTTTTTATCATTTTTGGTGTTAGACTTCATATTTTAGCTATGATTTTTTTCTTTTATTGTACAACCTGTATAATTTAGGAGTCCACCTGAGTGTGTTTTTTTTTTAGTTAGTTTTGGACTTATTTCTGGTAGGCAATGATGTCTCTGTGCAGCCACTGACATGGTTATACAGAACTTCTTTGAATAATTCTGCATAGGTTGCTGTGTTATCTGTGATTAGACAGGCTTGAAATTTTGGCAGATTATTACCTAATAAATGGTAGTTTGCCTTGGAGTAGTTTCTAACTGTTACATGGTTTACTGGGGTTACAGAACTGATTTTTATTTAGAAGGAAACTGTTTTGAGGTCTGACCTTACCATAAAGCACATGACACTGAGGGATGTGCAACATTATCCCATGTTTGTAAGTACCAAGTCCAATATGTTTGCAACTCTGGTCAGTGTATGTAATATCTGGTCCAGGGTGTTCATGTTTACAAAGTCTAGTAATCTCTGTGCCTGCAAATTTGGGGTCATGTAGGATTCTTAGTTTATAAAGGGATAATTAAAGTCTGTCTTGATTATGGTATTTGATTGAATGGCCAGTGTTTACAATAGGTATAAGTATTTGCTATGCTTTTCATGGGGCATAGAGAGTGGCCTGTAGCTCTCTTAATATATAGTATGGGACTTTCTCCATGGTAATTTGGATGTGAAAGAACTCCAGTGCATCATCCTATTGAACCAACCTAATGGTATGCTTGTTTTTGATGAAGATTGAGACACCTTTAACTTTAGTCCCTGCCTGTACAGCTGATGGTCTAAATTTATTATTTGTTTATTTATTTGCTTTTGTTTACAAGAAAAGTCTATCTGGGAACTGAATCGCCCATTTTCAGCAGAGGCCCAGGGAGAAAAGCCCCAAAATAATGATAAAATAATTAACTATGTTCTCAAGTGTATAAATCAGTTCTTGCCATTTACAACAGTAAAAGTCAATGTGTGGAAGGCAATGAAGCCTTACACTGCTGAGTACTTTCTGTGGCCTTCAACCATGTCTTAGCAATTGTAATCTCTCTGTATTTTCCAGGGTGAGTAGAACTTGGAGGGAATGGAGCTTCCTGTTTAGACTCCTGTCAATGAGCAGTAAGACCTTTAGATTTCCTTGGGTATGTTTTGCTACACTGGAAGTTTTGTCAGTTTGGCATTGCCTAAAAAAGGCTTTATGGGGGAGGACAATCTTTTAGCCAATATTCACATCCTAGCAGGGACAGGAGCAGACCATTTTAGACGAAGAAAAGTGGTTTGATAACCATGTCCTCCCACACTGACAAATATTTTATCCCACTAGTATGATACCAGAAACTAAGCCAATTAATAAAGTTAGTCATATTCTCTTCATATTATGGCATTATCCTTGTTAAAGTTAGAATGTTACACACTGCTAGGCACACACAAGCCTTTGACATATAGTCTGAGAGCTCCTTGATGGTGCAATTCACATAGTCTAGGGAAGATGTCTCGGGTCATTTACATGCTAGTACCAGTGGTGCAATGACTTGAGTGCATGTGAAACTTGTCTGATCCTGTCCCTTGATTGGCAAGTGACAGTTACTGTCTCTTGTTCAGCCTTTTGTGGGGGGGCATCAGTTTGTTGGACAATGGTGTACCCTATGACTAGAGTTCCAGGCAGTATATTAGCTTGCCTTATGGGCCTTGTAGTTGAGGCTCCATTGGATGGATTATTACTGTTGAAAGTGTTTGAGATTGTTGGTAATTTTTGCAGGTGGAATTTCTGGGAGATGTTTGATGTTTGGGAAATTATGCTTAAATGCCTCAGCATACGTACGCCTTTGTGCTGGGTGCATACTATGTATGATGAGTGTAGCATACGTGTTTCTAACAACCAGATTGTTTTTTTTGAGTACCTGTATGTGAGAGTTTTGCTTCCAGATCCATTGTGTATATACATCTTGCACACTGTGTTTATTTCTTTGTGAATTAAATGGTTGCCAGTGAACATCTGACAATTGTTACATTGCCTGAAGATACCCATATTCAACAAACTGACTGAAGAAATTGGGAAAGTGCATATCCATGATATTAATGGTGAGAGGTGTATGAAGGGTTAACAATGGGCTGACTAAGGGCGCTTTTGGACTACAGACCAGACTAGGCTATATAATACTAAATTCAAGGAGTAGTGCTCCTCAACCCACAAACTCGTTGCACTATGGTATTCAGCATGCAAAGTAGTCGCCCTACACTTACCAAGTTACTGGTACAGTTTCAGAGGTAGTTTTATGGGAACAATTGGTTTACAGGTGTCTGCATCTATACAGGGCACTACTAACTACCACTGAATGATGAGCAGAGGTGCACAGACATGCTGAATTTTATGCAGCCACTTAAAACACAGGAAACTAGCTTCTAAGCTCTCTAACCAGTAAAATAACTATACTTAAAGCTTTCTTGTGTTTTTATCAACTCAAAGAAACCAGGCCACCACCTACTTCCACCAGATGGACTACCCCAATCCACTTAAGTCATTACATCCGAGTGATGCCTCCAGCTGCATCTGTAGTTGATGCCTACTGATGTCTCTGGGCGTCAAATCTTGCTTGTTCGGATTTGCATCAATAATTCCATACCTATGTACAAGGTTTTAAAAGCTCTGTCTAATGCAGGATAAGAGATATTAACTATTTTTATGATATTAATTTATATTAATTTATATACATTATATATATATATATATATATATATATATATATATATATATATATAAAATGTTCACAGTTTTCTAAATATCTCAACAACCATAAAACACAGACAGAACTCCTTAGCTTCTTATGAAAGCTCCAATGCTGCTGACAGTGTGTGTGTGTAACTTGAGTGGTTGCTGAGATATTGGAAATTGTTTACAAAATATTACAGACTTAATATTTACTGTGTTTACTGTGAGTTATAAAATTCAGTTTAAGACCTAGAGCCTAAACAATACTACCACTATAAAAATAATTAGTGCTGAAGGGTTTGCTGTGTATACTTCTTTTATAATCACTATGGTTCCGGAGATATGAATATTTGTTTAAAATGTGAGAACATAATTTGATTCTGTCAAACGGCTTAGGCTTTGCAAGTTACAGGGCAAACTCCCTGAGCACCACTGGAGTGAATGAGTTTATGTAAAATCATGAAAAGACTGCTTGGGAATGTATCTAGCCACAAAACAGCTTTAACAAGCTAGCTAAACAAGACAATTTCAAGTCAGTCACACCAAGATCAAGGCAGTTTGAGTAAGTGCAGTAACGTCAGCTTTAAATTGCAGATAAATGTACAAATAAAACAAGAAATCAGCAGTCAATCTCTTAATCATTCCATTAGAAAGATGAGGTTATTAGAATCTGGAACTCGCAGTGATGCAGCGGTTAATGCTGTCGCCTCACAGCAAGAGGTTCTCCAGTTCGATTCTCGGCTGGGGTGCCTTCTGTGTGGAGTTTGCATGTTCTCCCTGTGTTCGCGTGGGTTTCCTCCGGGTACTCCGGTTTCCTCCCACATTCTAAAGACATGCTTCTGGAGCATTTCTCCCCGGGCCTCCGCTGAAAACAGGATCTGTGGAACCTAGTCGGACTTTCCCAGTCAACAAATGTTAAATAAAATAAAAAAATAAATAAACTCGACCATTAATAATTTTATGTGGTCTTCACCTAAGCCCAGAACTTAGTACGCTCAACAAAACATATTTTATAATAGAGGAAATACAGGTCTCCTTGAGTTAAACATATATTTTTTTCCTAGAATCTTCTTGCCTAGGGTCAACACAGTCTATATTTCACCAACAAAAACACTTAGGGATATTTTACTGAATCTTTCTGACTCCCTACTTCCAATGTTCAATACTAGGATGGCACAGTGGTACAGCGGTTAGCATTGTCACTTCACAGCAAGAGGTTCTCCAGTTCAATTCTCGTCTGGGGTGCCTTCTGTGTGGAGTCTGCATGTCCTTCCTGTGTTCACGTGGGTTTCCTCTAGGTGCTCTGGGTGCTCTGGGTACTCCGATTTCCTCTCACATTCCCAAGACATGCTGCAGGTGGATTGGACACTCTGAATTGGTCCTATGTGTGAGTGTGTGCGTGTGTGTGCCTCCTAATGAAGGTTGAATGTTGGTCTTGACAGCAGAAAACTCTACTGCCACTTGTACTGCAGACCAATGATCCACTGTGGAGAACCCTAATGGATCCAGCCAAAAGAAGAAGAAGAAGACTGCCAGTATTCAATACTGTATTGAAAGCCAGACTTGAAAGGTCTTCAAATTCTTACTCTCTAACAGTATTTATTAGTGCTGTGAGGTTTTTGATGTCAATGCATTTATCTCTTACCTAGCTCTATTCTATCTATCACTGGTGACATTACCAAGATCATGGCAACATATACATTTTGGGAAACCTATAGGTTATAGTGCTGGTTTAGTTTAAAAGATTCAATGATTATAGTGCCTTTCATATTCTTATGTAGAAATGCATTAATAAGCCTGACCAACTACCATATTTCTTAGCATGGCACATCACTAAACAAAAAAACAAACAAAAGAAATGCATGGTCACTGTGCTTTATCTCCATTAATCATGCTTGTTATAAAAACACAACTTTTGTTTATTTAGCATTTGTTACCTGGGTAGTGGAACTGGTCCAAGGACCTATTTTAGCCATGACCTTAACCATGAAGGCAAAGACAAAAATCAGACATGTGATGTTACAAATTCAGCCAAAAAGAAGAGAGAGAGAATATCTGTAATCCATGAATAAAGAAGACATTATAACAAATATAATTGTAACTATTATTATGTACAGCATTGGGCTACTAAGATGTAATGATATGTACACAGTAAACATAGCAAGTTATAGTAACAAATTAAATTCAAGAATAAAAATGCATAAAAGTGGAGAATTTAATCTTTTGAGCTGCAACAGAGTATGATAGACATTGAACAGAATGACTGGCAAATAGTTGTCAATTAGTTCAACTTATCTTCTTTTACAATATAAAATTGCAAATATTTTCTCAATGGCTGAATTTGATTGATTCTCTTGATGATACTATCACTGAGTACAATGCCTCCTTTGGTATGTACCTAACCAGGCATATCCAACAACTGGAACATCCACAGCTCCTCACTAAAAGAATACAGAGCATAAGTAATATATCTTATGCAGATCGCCTCAAGGCTCTATCTCTGCATTCTGTCTCCTACAGGCTTTTGAGGGGAGATTTATGCCTGGCATAGAGAGCACTGTCAGACCCCACTCTGATGGACCTCTTGCATATACACAAAACAAACAGCATCAGAATTACCCATTATAAAGACATAAACCTTGTCTGTGATATAAATAGGAGCTGCTGTAGAGATAGGTATGTATTACAGAGACTACCCTGTCTATGGAACAGGCTCTCCATCCATGTGAAACAGAGTTCCTCCCTAACCCAATTCAAGTGCAATTTGGACAATTGGTTGGGAAACCCAAAATTCATTCCTGGTTTGGCACCTATGTCTCTAATGTTCACAGGTAACCTGCAATTTTTTTTTTTACTTTAAAATGTAGCAATCTGCTTGCTACAATGCAATAGTTTAGACCACACACACACACACACACACACACACACACACACACACACACACACACACACACACACACACACACACACACACACACACACACACACAGAGTGCTACAGTGATCAGGTTTGTCCACAAATGCAGCTGGTATTGCAATGAAGAGATTAGGATCTGCTGATCTTTGCACTGGGGCAGTTGCCCCTCTCATCACACCTAGCTATGTTACTGTGAGATGCTATCCACCTAGCAAGTATAATTTTGCAGAATTCACATTCACAGGTGGAAAGAATAAACAATAACCATACTAATTTAATGGATTCCATGTCTCTAACAGAGTAAATATGATTACTGCTTGCTTAAATAGTTAAAAGGAATAAACAAAAATATAGTGACATTTAACCTTACAAGACCTTTCCCAAGAGAAAAAAAGGAGACTGGACAAGTGAAATTCTAGGTTATAGTCAGGGTGTCCCAAAGAGCTCTGTCCTGGGTCCATACTTCTTTAGGTTGTACCTTTCAGAGCTATCAATTTCATCTAAGAGCATGTCTACAAAAAAAAAAAAAAAAAAAAATGACTAAAATGACAATTTGGGCACAGGAGAATAATATGCTGATAAATATATAAAAAACTAAGCACTTGAGATCTGAGAGACATAGTCTGAAAGTTGACTGTTTAATACAACAGTTGTTCAAAACCCAGGAGCTCAAAGTCACGGGCTCAAGTGACTGTTTAAAATGCGAATTTAAAGACATAGCTGATGCAGAGGTCAGATGTCATCAAAGTGCTGCTGTGGAACTGGTAAGTGTGGAAGTGAAATTGGGAAGGAAGATTTAGGTGTAAAGAGGGGAGGAGGATTTTAGGTTTAGGGAGTACTGGGGAGTTAACTCAGCGTTGGGGTTAGGGAGTGATCAGGAGTTGGCAAAGAATTAGGGTAAAGGAACAATCTGCTGTTGTATCAGAGTTAGTGTCATGGAACAATTGGGAGTTGGTTCAGTGTTAGGGTTAGGAACAATTGGGAGTTGAGTTAGGGTTAGGGCTAGGTTTAGGAAACAATAAGGAGTAGGCTCAGAGTTAGGGTTAGGGAGTGATTGGGAGTTGTCTCAGAGGTAGAGTTATGAAGCAATCAGGAGTTGGCTCAGAGTTATAGTTAGGGAGTAATCAGGAGTTGGCTGAGAGTTATGGTTAGGGAGCAATCAGGAGCTGGCTCACAGTTAGGGTTATGGAGAGAAGAGGAGTTAGTTTTAGGGTTAGGATCAGGGCTCTGTGAGGGACAGTTAGCTTAGTGGTTCTTCACATGAATCAGGGTGGTGGAAGTGAATGGCAGCAGGGAAGTGTGTTGCGAACTAATGGTTTGTGAACATTTGCAGTAGATGCAATTGAATCACTAGATTTATTTAAGGTCCTTGGTATATGGGTAGATGCAGCTTTGAGTTTTTCTGGTTACATCAACCAATTTTTTAATAATAGTTATAGTGGCTATAGGATATTTATGAACTCTTGGAAATCAGAACTGAAGAAATCATTGTTTGTAGGTTACATAAGACCAAAACATGAATATGGAATTATAATATGGAAACCTTAAAAGAAAATTATCATGATTATAATTATTATCATCGGTCTCTTTCACCATCACATCTCATATCCTTGCATTTATACTTCCAATATACCTATACATGAAGGCATCATGCCTAACAGAATTATTACAGTGAAGAAAGTTGGGAGAATTCACTCATTTTCCCACTGACTTTATAATTACAGCTGTCACCTAGTCAGACTCTAATAAATCCACAGCTGACCCCCCCCTAAAAGACCAAGGTTTCTGTTAGGTGTTTGGAGTATGAATTTATTTCAGGGAAGAAAATAAATACTCATTTTATTACTTGTTTGTTGAAGTATATGCATATAGATAAAATTTGTTTTGTCATCCTCAATGCCTGTTGCTCTTTAAACTGGTAGACATTGCTCTGTCCTGCCCATTTGTTCCCTACTGGTAAGATCTGACTGCAGCACATCAATTTTCTGAACAGCTATTAGGGATTTTATTTTATTTTATTTTAGTTAGTTAGTTAGTTAGTTAGTTAGTTAGTTAGTTAGTTAGTTAGTTAGTTAATTTTATGATCTGACATTCCCTGTTTTTGCAGAGTGTGCACCGTGAGTATTATACATTATGCCACCTCTCATTCCTTCTTCAAGTAGAACGGTTCTAGGGAATCAGCCTCCACTGCAGGATAACTAGTGGGATATGGTGTCCAACAATTCATCCTTCAATTTCTCCTGTGAGACAGGCATCCAGGCTATGTTGCTTAACTTTTGTTCACAGTCACATTCAAGGCCCCATCCATCTATACCACAGAGCTAATGTTTGCAGAAATTTAAGGATAGATAGTGATGATATTAACCTGTTGCAGTTTGATGCAGATATTTAACACATGGTATGTCTTGATCTACTGCAATTATGACTGATTTGATTGACTTTTCATTACTGTATTTTGTCAAATATTATGACTTCAGGGTTTTTTTATTTAAGTTCATCTGGGTTCTTTGTTGACTCTTACATCCCGTGTATCCCTTGACATTTCTTTTCTTTTCTTTTTTTCACCCTTTGTTATGCATTTTAATAAAATCAATATTAGTTTAAAAAGGGGAAAAAATGAATGGCTGATTGGTAGAAGGTAAATAATGGTGGTAAGGAGAACAATACAGAGGTGGTGAATGGAGTCCTGCAGGAGTTAGTTTTAGAACCACAACATTCTGGGATCTTCAGCACAGGTGTGGACACTGACAACATGTGCAGATGATGCTAAGATAAGGTGGATTCTATGTGATAGGAGAAAATCTTGAGAAGATCCATAGTGAGGATAGAATGCAACAAAGGGAAGTAGTGACTAAGGCTAATTGCATGGAACTGCAAAGTGCTTTACCTGGGATGTGGCAGTTTCTGAGTACAATGCTAGTTTTGGAATGCCAAACTGAAGACAGAGTATTTATTTACTACAGAAATAAACCAGTAAACACAAACTTAAAAGATAGTGGCCAAGGTCAATAACATGATAAGGGGAATGCCACCATAGAAATTTGGTAGGATGGAGGACAAACGTTATGAAGAAAGACTGAAGGTGGTCAGTATTTTTATCTTTGAGGAAATGAGGGTGTAGACATACAATTGTTTCATAAGACTATCAATACACTCTCTCTATACATATCTATAATACATTTGCATATTTATATATTTAAATTACAGACACACACACACACACACACACACACACACGTGTGTGTGTGTGTGTGTGTGTGTGTGTGTGTGTGTGTGTGTGTGTGTGTATATTATACACACATATATATGAAATGTAAAGATGTATACAATTTCATTGAATGCTCGTTTCTGTTGAATCATAAATCACAGAAGACAATTTTCTGAAAACTCATTTTAATGAAGCACGATTCATAGAAAACTGTAGAAGTGATGATGTAGTTTTTGATCTAACAGTTATTAGAAAAGGGTGTTTGCAAGATTATGTTTGGATTGATAATGGTTACCATCATGTTAAACCACCAGATCTGTAGAGGTTTGTGTGCCAACACTGATTCACTGTATATCATGTTTTTTTTTTCTCCGTGGTTGTGCAACTGTGAAGTTAGTATATAGACGTTAGGAGGATGGGAAACTTAGGGGGCTTGCCCACTGTAAGAAATAGGCTTTGTATGGTTTGTATGATTTAACAAAATGAGTTTTCAGTGAATCATGTTCAGTGATTTTTGATCCAGTGAAATGAGCATCCAGTGTGGTTACACGCCTATATAAATACACATATACATATATATCTGTAGATATATATATATATATATATATATATATATATATATATATATATATATATATATATATATATATATATATATATATATATATATAGATAGATATGCGCACACACACACACACACACACACACACACACACACACACACACACACACACACACACACATCTATATATAAGCCACATGGTACCAAGACCTGCTAATTAGTAACTTAAATTGAAAGATAGATAAAGAGTATGATGTCAATACAATGATGAGACAGTGTAAAGGTCTGAGGTTAAACACTGTAAAATATCGACCACTGAGCCAAGATGGCTGAGCTGTGGTAGCACATTATAGTACGGTCAGAGAACTATACTGATTAGTATATAAGAGAGAATGTAGAAAGTTAAAGCAGCAAACAAGTTATTTTTATAGCAATTAAGAGTTCATACCTCCTTGCAGACCTGCTACAGGGGTCTCTTGCTCTCAAAGATGTAGACTCCTAATTCTTGAGTTGAGAGTTGTGTCTCAAGACAGTGATGACTATAGTCAGAAGATGTGCCTGAAAGTAATGGTTTGAAGTCAGAAAGTAGCTTTTTTACTGAAGGAGAGACTTGCAAAAGTTATTGAAAACTACTTTGGTTTGTAGCCCTGATGGACCCAAGCAATCTGCTGGAATCATGTTAACTTTTAATTTTCTGCTACACTCCACACTTTGCAAGAAACTGTTTTTCTTGGGCAAGTAGCCATACTTAAACTTGAAAGTTGATGATAGGCTATTACATTTAGTACTGCTACATACTGCAAGATGAAGGATAAGGTTGAATAAAAGGCATGCAGCAAATAGACCTGAAGACACAAATTTCAGTCTAGGACCACCTTTCAACTGTACAGATTTTCACAGAATGTCCAGATTTTTACTTCATATTTTTGGTCTGTTTTTCATAAAATTGTGTTTTTCTGGCAAATTAGTGGCAAATCATTGCAAAGTGAAGTTAGAAAATAATGACATACATTTGAGTTTCAGACTTCATACCCTTTAGAAAATTCATGTTAGTGCACGACCTATTATTCTATCAACTTTCTAAGTTTGTAAGAGCAGTACTTTAAAATTGTCCCTGTTTGTGGGCCTTTGTCCCACTTTTATTAAAGGCTTTGCCCAGAGCTCTTGCTATAAGATGTTGAAAGGTATCGTCTATGTATCAGAAAATGCTTTTTTTGTTCTTCTTTCGAGACATGTAGTAGACAGTTGCATCCAGTTATAGAATGAATCACGTATTAAAACTACAGATGCATTCTGCATGCCTGGTTTAAGCGGAGGATTTTGAAGTGAGATAGAAGATGAAACTTAACGCTATAAATGTACTAAAAGAGGTGGACTTAGTTGTTCAGATTTCCTTTTCTATTGCAACCATTACATAATGTAATAAAATGAAGGAGATTAAATACTTAACAAGCAGCAGGTCAGTACTAATCCTGATCACAGACTGTAGCATAAAACAGAGCATATTTGCAGGCCATCTCCATTGGCATACAGGAATAAAACCTCATTAAATTAGCTGCTTAGGCACCTATTGAGGCTGGTGTACTGCCCTCAGCAACCTCAAAAACACACAAAACAGGCAGCATCCACCTTGAAATATACATGAAAGAATCACACTGTCACAATGCAAAAGGCCATAATGCAAACCTCCACACAATCCAGAACCATAGTCATAGTCATAGGTAGCTCCATTGTGAGACACACTGATGTATCATTTACTACGATATATAAAGGAGAGGATCATGATTTGCTGCCTATCAGGTTTGGGATTCACTACAGCACCAGGTGCTCAAGTCTTTGGACCACAAGTTCACATATGACACAGTCATAGTACATGTGGGTGTAAATAACTTGAGATATACCTCCCTGGAGTATTTGAATGCAGATATGATGGGGCTCGCAGAATATGTATCCAAGGCAAGTATGATCCTAGCCTTGAGCAGCATTTTGCTATCACCAAGAATGTGCTCCAGTATGAAAAAAAAGTTTATTGACTTCAACAATTTGCTTAGCTTCTGGTATTATTCAAAGTGACATCCAAAATATATCAGTCTGAGACGAGATGGCAAAACGTCTGAACTGCTTTGCCATGGATGGCCTGCACCTATCCTCTCAAAGCTTTTGTATATTGGCTAAAACTTTATCTACCCCCATAGTGCCTTTTTTAGGCAATGTCAGTCCTCAAAAGTTTCAAAAATAACAAAACAGAATCAGGATGACATACAGGTATTGATGCTCATTGCTAGGAACCTTAACAAAAATCTCCACTCCCTACAAACATTTCTTACCCTAGAAAACATCTGTATAAGAATCATTATAGAGACCTGGTCCAAGACCATTGAGATGAGAGCAACCTATCACTGCAGGTTCAATGCCTACCATACATTCAGGGCCACCACACTAGATGAAGGTACTAAAGGAGGCAGTGTCTATATTTGTAAAAAAATTAAAAAAAATAAATTAAAAAAATATATACTTGTTTGGCATTGTGTAAGCTTTAAGATGAAAACATCTAATAGTTTGCATGTAGCATGATTTTGGAATTATTCATACAAACATGAGAAAGCAATATTTGACACCTAGAGGCATCAGTAGGATGTAAATACAGAGGTACCTGGAGCCTGTAATGAGTTAAGTCAAACACCATTTTCCTAGGGGTCTTCAGTTCCCCTTCATTAACTGGGAGATGGATACATCCTCTAACATGTTTGCCCAGAGATTTCTGGACTTCATCAGTACAAATTCTCTGGATCAGTTAACTTGCACCCCAACTAGGAGCAATAAAATCCTGGAATTGGTCCTCACCAATATGGGGCAGATCTGTTCCCTACCAATTGTAATGCCCTCCTTTGTCAAATTGGACCACAAATCAGTCACATTCACCTTAAGACTGAAACTAGGTGCATCCTCCAATACCTCGGTATTCAGAGATTATGCCAAGGCTAATCTACTGAAACTGACTGATGACCTGGCTAAATACAGCACTTCCTTTCAACCCGATGACCCCACTGCTTATGCAGAATCCTTCACTGCCAAATTCTATGCACATGTGAAGAGCTACATGGATGCATCTGTCCCCCTTCAAAATAAATACATGTCAAATTCAAAAGTAAACCTCTGTGACAAAACCCAAATATAAAAAAAAACTCTATAATAAAAGAATAACTCATTGCATGCAAACATTAATGAAACTCTCATTATGCAAAAAAGGTCTTGATAAACTTAATAGTTAAAAGTGGACCCTGATCAAATCAAGCAAAGCCAGATATGAAGTAAAAACTGCAACCCAGTTAAAGGGCAACCACAAATCCTTCTTTAACTGTATTAGGAACCTTAGAAACAATGCAATGCACTGAAGAGAGCTAACAGTAAATGGTATCACATACTCAGTCCCAGAAGATGTAGCCAATCTACTAGTGGATACATTTAGCATTATCTTTACCCTTCTCTCCCTGCCTACAGTCAGAGATCTCATACACACAACTAAACTCCCAATCTGCCATGAGAAAGTCCTCAGGGCACTCTCAAAGGCCAAGAACACTACTTATGTGGGGTAAGATAACTTACCATGCTGCTTACTGGCCAGCCTGAAGCAGAGCCTGTCAAACCTTTTACAGAGGCTATTCACTACTCGCTTCCCAACAAGCTCTGTGCTGGATGAATGGAGAACAGCAACAGGCATCTTCCTCTACAAAGGTGGGGCTTCAATGGACCCAGATAATTATGAGCGCAGAAGTCTTACTAGTCTCACCTGTAAGGCTATGGAGAGGGTCATTATGGAATTAGCAAATAAGCACATAAGTAATCTACAAACTCTTGACCCAAGCCAGTTTGGATTGACTTCTTTGAGAATGTTACTAAAGCAGTGGATTACAAAAAATCACTACACACTGCATATCTATACCTTGCAAAGGTGTCAACACCATCCCACTCTCAGCTGTTTCAGATCAACTATACCAGCTAAATGTTAGTCCCTGTGTAATTTGTTGGATAGCAAACTGGCTCACAAATAGAACCCAGAAAATTAGAGTGGTCTACTCTACCTCCCTCAAATATGTATAATTGATGGTGTACTCCAGAGTTCAGTCCTAACATTGTACTGCAGGGTTTGGCCCTTACAGTGTTCCCCAGGATTCAGTCCTTGGGCCACTGTTCTTTGGAATTTACTTGTTGGACATCAAAGCTACTGTTAAGGGTTTATGGCTGACCAAGTTTTCAGGTGATCATAAACTTGGTGCCTTCATAAACTCTCCAGGGAACAATAAGATCCTCCATGAGGATATTTACCAAAGCAATAGCTGGTGTCAAAACCATGGATTAAAACTGAATGGCAAGAAATGTATAATAATATCATTTGGTAAAAAGAAGACATTTCTTGTAACTATCACATTGAGAACACACCTATGAAAAGTGATCCAATAGTTAGGAACCTGGTAATCTATACAGACAATGAACAGTACTTCATTCATCATGTACCCACTATTGTAAGAAAGAGCTTTTTCATTTCATAACTTATCACTAAGGGTGTGATGTCTATGGATGTGGTCATTTCACTGTATTACACACTCATCAAGCTGATCATTGAGTATAATGCCCACGTTGGTATTATTCTGTCCAAAATTGACACAAATCAAACACTCAAAATGATTTGTTACTAAGAAAGTCAAGAGCTTAAATCACAGAAGCTTTGTGGACCATATCACATTCTTGCTCCTCTTCTAGGTATCCTAGAGGCTACTGATGGTAGTTGTCTGCCTTGTGTACAGAGCCCCAACAGACCCTGTCCTTTCAGGCCTACCTGATATTCTCAAGTCCAATGATGTCATAAACACCTGCTCAAGAGATCTAAATCTCTTTTGCAACATAAATAGAACATGTTGGAGGACTAGATTTGTATCACAGAGAAAACCACTTTTTTGGAATTGTATTCATCTCCACATAAAGAAAAGTACTTTTTTATTTATTTTTTTATTTATTTGCAGTTGGTTTACCAGGATAGTCCATTGGGCCAATATGAACCCGTTTTCAATGGAGTCCTGGGGAGAAAAGTTCCAAAAACAAGCAAGGTTACAACAGGTTTTAGATTATAATTTTTACAAGTGTTACAGACTAGAGCAAAACATTACAAATAGTACAGACTAGTCAAGAACATTACAGATGATACAGACTAGTAAAAAGGAACATTACAATATAAATACTGAGAAGCCATTACATATTAGGAAGGTTGCACTTAAGAGGTACAATCTAATGCATTCTTTGCAAATAGCTTAGAAAGAACAAGGATGTATGAGTTAGGAGAGAAAGTAAAAGGAAATTGCCAGTATAAAGAGGGGGAGAGAAAAGAAGATGGAAATTGCCAGTGTAAGTTATGTGGGGTGGGAGCAGGAGCATTCCCACTGGGATACTAGATATGAGTGAAGAGATTTTTTGAAAATAAAGCGGTTAGAGGTGGTATGAATGGATGGTGGTAGAGAGTTCCAGAGACGTGCTAGACCATAAGATAGGAGATTTTTACCTGGGGGACGAGTTGGTTTGTACACTTCTAATAGGTTTTGGTTGTTAGACCTTAGTACTCTGTCAGGTAGGTGCATTTTAAAGATAGAGGAAAAGGAGGGACAGAGGGAGGGGTTGAAAATGAGCTTATGTGCAAGAGTAAGTTGAGTATAGGTGAGATGATTGGGTAGTTCTAGCCATCTTAGTTTGTGGAGAGAAGAACAGTAGTGGGTGGAGGACTTATGGCTGGTAGCGAACTTGGCGATTTTGTTGTAGCAAGAGGAAAGTTGTGTTTTAAGGGAGGATTGTAGATTAGTTAGGAGTGGAGCTCCATAGAGAAGGGAGGGGATAAGAAATGAGGTAGAGAGAGTGATTTTAGTGGAGGGTGTAAGATAATGATTTTGTCGGTAGAGCATGCCTAGTTTCTGATGTTTTTTTTTATATTTAGTTGGAGGTGGGAATTGAATTTAAGCTGACTGTCAATTTGGACCCCTAGTAACTTGGCCTCTGAACCAGTTCCAGAGATGTGTTGTTATGGCTAGTAATAGAGAATGTGTTTTTATCGGAGGTGACTTTAGTGGGGAGTAAATACCATTAATTTGGTTTTAGAGGCATTAAGTGCTAGGTGATTTTTTTTCATCCATTGCTCTGTGGTTGAGAATGCATCTTGAGTAAGCTTTAGGAGGGTAGGGATGGATGTGGCAGAACAGATAACAGTTGAATCATCTGCGTATTGGATGATATTAGAGAAAGGGATAGAATTGCGAAACTCATTTATAAATATATTAAAGAGGAGGGGACCCAGTATGGAACCTAGGGGAACTCCAGTTGGGGTATTGAGGAATGAGGAGGTGGCCTTTTTCCATTTTACTGCTTGATATCTATTGGATAAGTAGCTGGAGAACCAGTTCAGAGAGGAAGGTGCTAGGTTAGGCTTAGAGAGTTTAGTTAGAAGTAGGTTGTGAGAGATAGTGTCAAAGGCCTTAGAGAGGTCATGTAGTAGGGTAGAAACAATATGACCAGAGTCCCGGGCTTTGTTTACAGTTTCAAGGAAGGAGAGGAGGGCTGTCACAGTGCTGTGACCTGGTCTGAATCCATGTTGTGTGGGAGTTAGTAGGTGATTATCTAAGAGATATGGTAGGAGTTGTAGATGGATACACTTTTCTAGGAGTTTAGAGATGGGAGACAGGATAGCGATGGGACGGAAATTAGTAATATTGTTATCGTTGCTGCCTTTATGTAAAGGTGTGATAAAGGCCTTTTTCCAAATTTGGGGTACTATGCTTTCTTGGATAGAGCGGTTGATTAGAATGCTAATGAGGTAGGCAATGTTTTCGGCAGCTATGCTAGGAAAGTGTGAAGGAATGTTATCTGGAGCATCAGAGCATGGCTTCAGTTTCTGAAGGAGTTTTTTATGGTAGATGTGGGTATAGGTTTTAATGAGAAAAGTAGGGAATGGGAAGAGGGGGTATTTGAGGGTGATGATGATGGAAAAGAAATGAGAGTAGAAGTAGAAGTGGAGGGTAGAGAGTTAGTAGATGAGAATGGGGGTGAAGTAGAAGTGGAGGGTAGAGTGTTAGTAGAGGAGGATGGGGGTGATGTGGAGGGTGTGGTGATATTAGAGAATGATGAGGTTAGTTTGGAAATAGAATCAATGAAAAAAGCGTTAAATTGTGTAGCCAAATCTATGTCGCGAACATTGGGGTCTGGGGTGGGGTTGTCTGGTTTGCTGGGATTAAAGAGGGTAGAGATTCTGTTCCAGAATTTCTGAGGGTTTGTTTTATTATTTGGGTCACTTTTGTGACCCAAAGCTCATTTATCCAGAGCTGCTCATCATTTGGTAACAATACTGGAAACTTTGAGTGAATCTGCAAACATCTGAAGCCATACTTAGCAATACAAATGAAATTAAGTACAGTTTTGTACTTGCTTTAATTTTGTTCATTGTACTGTGAAAGATTTCTATGGTATTTATTATTATCTGCTCTTCTTTAAAGATTAAAAGTTGCATTCTCTAATTTATTTAAGAGCTTTAAAGTTTAAAAGTTGCATTTTCTAATTGCTGTAAGGGCTGCTGTTCTGCATTTAGATACATTGTATCTAGTGATCTTTAGCTAGTGTTAGGCACTTAGGCCCCAAATCAATTGTTTTACATTAACAGGGTCAAAGTGTGCACTCTTATGGCAGGAGTGGGCAGATTTCAACTATCTGAGCTGGGAATTGCTGGTAGAAAGCACTGCTTATCTGATTGGCCTTAAGGTACAGTTAGTGTAAAACTTGCTTTTATCTGATTGTATTCAAGCCTTGCATTTGCACGAGACTTCGCTCATTTACCCAGAGCTGCTCATTGTTTGGTAGTGATGCCAGAGACTTTTGAGAGATTTTGCAAACATCTGAAGCCTTCCTTGGCAAAATAAATGAAATTAAGTATCATTTCACTTGCTTTAATTGTTTTCCTTATACTGTGAATGATTTCTGTGTTATTTATTGTTTTCTGCACTTCTTAAAAGTTTAAAAGTTACATTCTCTTAGTGTTGTAAGAGCTGCTGTTCTGCATTTAAATAGACTGTATCAAGTGATTTTTAATTAATACTAGGCATCTCTTTGTAGTTCCTTCACACTTGGGCTTCAAACCAGCTGTTTTACATCAAGAGGGTCAAAGTCTGCACTCTTGTGGCAGGAGAAGCCTGATTTCACCTATCTGAGTAGGCAATTGCTAGCTGAAAGCTCATTGCGTGCTTACCTGATTGGCCTTAGGTAATAGCTAGTGTAAACCTTTCTTTTTTTCTGATCATACATAAGCCTCATGTTGGTGTTTAGTAGTGCCTTGTATATACAGAATCAGCAGAAGTTGAAATTTCCTTATAAAAAAACACCTCAGAACTTTACCTCCATTCTGCGCTACTCACAGGGCAGCTAGTTTGCATGGTAAGCAGCATAAATGCATTTAGTTAGGACTATTTAGGTCTATATTACATTATTATAGCACCCAGGGCTATCACTGCTCAAAGATTACCTTGTTTGGGTGATGGACAGCTTTGCTGGATAGGTTAGCTGCAGATTGCAACTAAGTAAGTACCCATCCCTCACCCAGTTACAAACACCCTCAACTACTATCTCTTGCAAAGTACACATTAGGAACTGCATAGGATCATAGGATCATAGGAGGTTACTAGGCTTATGACTCCAGGACCATTACAAGCCTATCCAAGTGCAACCCATGTTCCCAGTGCTGTCTGGTTCAAGCAGACACTAAAATCAGCACCCATTGCCCCTGTCTAAGAGGGACACAGGTGGAACCCCTGGGGTGAATTTCTGGTTACCATCCAATCATTCAAATTATGTTTAAATATGGCCAATGAGGGGCATTGTTTAACATGAACAGGAAGATTTTTCCAAAGGTGGGGCAACCTCTGTGAGACAAATCTGTCTGTCCAGCAAGTTATGTTGATGTCACATACTAGGTCAAGGTCCTTTGAGTGATTGACCTGTGTGCCATTTAATGTGCAAATGTGCAGAATTTCCATTAAAGCTGGGTCAGTGATTGCTCTATATGCATGGCACAGGTCACGTCAGAGCAGTCTGTACGATGCAGAGTAAAGTGACAATGATTTCAGTCTGTCCGCATAAGACAGATCTTGAAGACCCTGAACTTTTTTTGTAAGGAACATTTGTGATCTCTCCAATTGCTGTAGGTGTTTGGAAAGGAACATACCAAACGGAGCATTGTACTCTATTATTGGCTTGATGAGGGAAGAAGACAGATGGATTATAACCTCTTTTCTTCTGGAGGCAATGCCCTTACTTATGAGATGAGCAATATAAAATGCCCTTCTTACCGCTGTGGAGACATGATGATCAAAGTTAAAGTTGCTTTCAACCTGTGTGCCTGGATCTCTTACCACTGACTGTGTGCTTAAGGTATATTGATGTGGTAGTTTGCAGGAACATCACACTTGCCGAAGGAGAGGATAATGCATTTTTTTGCAATAAGTTTAAGGCCATGACTTTGGCATCAGACATTAGTCTGTGTAAGACCTTCTTGCAGGTTGTTGACATCTCTAGCTCCCAATTTGCAGTCATCAACAAACTTTGTCAGTTACAGTCCTTTAGTTTTAACCTGCAATTCAGAGAAGTAGATTCCAAACAGTAGTGGTCACAGAACCAAACCCTGTGGAACACCTCTGATCACGAGTCTGCTGGAGGAGGTAGAGTCCTCTATTTTGACCATATAAGTTCTATCAGTGAGCCAATTTGCAATCCACCTGACGATATATGGGTTGATACCCAGCTGGGTGAATTTATCAATGATACCTGAGTGGAGAATTGTGTCAAAGTCCTTGGCTAGGGCTACGTAGGCCATATGCACTTGATTAGACACTTACAACAGCTGGACTGAGTCCAGAGGTTCCTCACATAGAAAATACAGGGTGCAAACAACATGTCCTATGTGGATAGACTAAAAGCCCTTTCCCTTTATTCTGTCTCCTGCTAACTATTAAGGGGTGACCTATGCCTGGCCTACAAGGCACTCAGAAATCCAGCCCTGATGGAGCTGTTGAGCATCTGCAAGACAGCAGCACAAGAGTCACCCTATCTAGGGATCTAAATCTAGTCAGTGACTCAAACAAAACATGCTTGAAAACAGATATGTGTCACATTGATTACTCCTTCTTTAAACCAGGCTTCCTATTCACTTTAAATAGAGCCTTTCCCTAGCCCTCTTCAGACACAATTTGGATCAACGGATAGGAAATCCAAATTCACACCTGGGTAGCACCTATGTTCCTTATGGATAGGGGCACTTTGTAAAATACTCAAGGCATGTGCACAAACCTATGCTATCTTCTTTCCCCTACGGACCACATATTGGGTAAAATCAGGTTATACTGCCTAGGCTTGTAAGGGCTCTTAAGCCATTGGCCTAGTAATCTCATTTGAACCTATGAAACTATTTAAAAGTAATTTGGACAAATTAATGGGTAACTGCAAACTCACCAGTGGTTTAGCTTCCTTATCCCTCATGCTTAGGTGTAACACATGAATGTCTGCTTGTCTGTGCTATTCATGCTTATAATGGCTAAAGTCTTCATGGAAATGTATGGCTGGGTTTCCAAAGATCTCCATGGATCAATAACCTCATAAATATCCATGAAGTATGAACACATCAACAGCACAATAAAACATATCAACCAACAAATCAGCATTATTTAAAGCCTAAAATGTAAATATATACTAGCTGAAACATTCCTTATAGCAAGACCTTTATATGGCACAATTTCTACTAGAAAACCAAAAATTTGTGCTCTCTAATTGTTTTATACAACATAATTGCCAGATTCTCTGCAAACAACCCTTTCATATGACTGTGAAAGATTGAATACCCTACAAATGATGACTTTACAAAAATTTGTGCTGACCAATTTGATTCATACAAGGGAATTGCCAGATTCACTGCAAAAAACCCTTTCATATCACTGTGAGAGATTGAATACCCTACAAATGATGACTCTACAAAATATAATCAAATATTATCAGCTTTACTAATGAAGTTTTTCACAGAAAATCTGCTCTCCTATAGTTTCATAGATTCATAGCATGTTATTTTGCTAGCGGCCCTAGAGCTTTTACAGGCCTAGCCATGTTAATCCCAGGTAACCCCATTTGTTCTTTTTGGGTAGTTTGCTTAAAAATGTCAAAGGATCTTAAGTCAAACAATTAATCAACAGTACAAAGACAAAAGCAAACCCTAAAACTGTTTACATAGCTCCTAGTAGTAGATTGTATCCCTATGGAACGAGATACTGCTAAACATAAGGATATTGCTTTCATTATCTAATCTTAAATATTCTTATAATGCAGTTTCAAATAACATTGTATGTTGCAGCACCTGTGGAGTCACTTAGCTAGAGTCATTATCAAATAACAAGAGCCTAACAATTATTTTTTATCATCCCTCAGTACATTGGTGCCACTCCATCACAGTTACTAATCTAGATTATGATGATGATGGTGATGAATATTATGATGATATTTAGTCACTATACATAGTTTATACAAAGTGATATGTCTAGCATTGTGCATTTAGTCTCTATACATTATTGTCTCTATACATTATTTGCACACAGTATACTACAAAATCCTCAATATGCCTGGTGAGGTTTTGTTAACTAGGTTAACCTCGCTGTGCTATGCTAATTTTTCTAAGGGAATTTGATGAAAAAAGCCCCTAAAAGCAGATGTTTATGCTACAGTTATTAATAGTAAAATGCACAGAACTTAAACATATTTAAATAGCATACATCCATACCATAATACAGTTAGGCAGAATTTAGGCATGTATCAAAAATAGTATTGCAATAAAAAATCTGGCACTATGCAGCTGGCAGACAATGCGCAATGACTGAATACACAATTCAAGTCATGTTACTATGAATAGTGACTAAATATATCATCATCATCATCCTCATCATCTATATTAGGAATTGTTATTGTAAGACAACAATGTACTGAGGAATAAAGCCCTGAAAGCAGCTCAGAAGAGCTGAGTTCAACCATATGGACAAGTACAGGAGGGGCCAGATAGGGATGTGAGGCCGATGCTAGCTCACCCATCCTGGAGAGAGGGAGTGGCTTGCCTCATTTCCTTGGTGACACTTGAAGGCGCGTGGTAGATACCAATGCCAGAGGCATCAGTCTTCATATTTTCTTTCTTTCTTTCTTTCTTTCTTTCTTTCTTTCTTTCTTTCTTTCTTTCTTTCTTTCTCTTTTCTTTACATTTGTTTGCTGTGAAAATCTGACTATTTCTAAAAGGTCTCCTTTTCAGTAGAGGTCTTGGAGCAAAGCTGCAACATATTAACATGGTTCATAATATAATGACTAGTAAATAAAATCTAAGCATAGTACATATGTATATGCATATGTATATTTACTTTTTTGTCTTACTCTTAATAGTTGCATGTATGTAATTTGTCTTGTTTTTAATAGTTGTATGTAAGTCATTTAAGTAATTCATACTTCGAGAGTCACTGAAACCAGTCAAAGTCCTTGTATACATGCATACTTGGCCAATAAATATGATTCTGATTGTGATTCTGATAGTAGATTAGTTATATAATAACAAATAACACGCAAACTGCATCTTCTAGCTTTCTAATAATGAGAATTAAGCGTGTATACAAAACCCATTTTAATTATAAGATAAACATAAAAATAACAGATACAGGTTTGTCAGACTGTTTAAGTAATGCACTGGGAGGTGATAAATACCTGCACACATACTAAATACTAAATACAATAAATAAAACTGAGCTATATCATTTGAACTTTGTAGTAGCTGATTAATTATAGCTTACAATGTGTCAGTAAAGGAAAACCAGCTTATGTTACACAAAACATGAAAACAAAAAGCTGCATCTCAGAATCATGGCCAGTGCCTGATAAATTACAGCACAGAGTGCAACTCTGTTATTTATTAACAGAGGGAACTTTCTGAAGCCTTAAACGGACAATCCCAGTGTCTCGAATCTGGGTCCAACTACAACTAACAAAAGTAACTCCCACTTTAGCTATGTCACTCACATTCCCACCCATAGTGTCATTTTTCTTTTAAATTTCCTGTATTTATTAAATTCCAGTCTTCTTTTGTCTCCCACTGTCAACTGTCCTTTCATTTTGCATTTTTGTCCCATTTGAATTGAATCTTTTGTTCCCAACTCTTCACATGTAATAAGTGTTTTCTGCTGTTCAATCCATCTTTTCACTTCTATTTACTCTCCAAAGCTTGTTTGTGGCATTGAATTACTTTGTGTATCTTTCTGCAGTATGTGCATATAGCAAAAGCTCTGCTTGTCTTACAATCATATTTTTAAATGTTAAAAAAAGAAAACTTAAATGCAGCATTAACTGCAGTATCAGTAATGTAACACAGATTGCTTTCTTTATAACTAATGAGCAGTGTTGATGCTGTATGTAATGTACTGCATTGATCATTTCTTATGCTTGACAACATCTTTGTTCAAGACAGGGTGATGGTGAAAAACTCTAAACTAGGATCAGTTATTTAAATATTACTCTGATTTACTTGAACAATTAGAATAAGGGACTTGCACTTCCTGAACATGAAATACAAACCTCTTTTGTGTTGCATTATTGACTGGCTGTAATCCTTACTGCTGTAGCAGAAAATCAACAATTTTGCTAGCATCTCCAGAAAAAAATATACAAGTCAGAATCAGAGACAGCTGAAAGGCATAGGCATTCTGATATTCCAATGCCATGATGTCTGTGCAGCAAACGAATAAATCTTATAGGTTCATAGGTTCATAGGTTGGTACTAGGCTATCAGCCGTAGGGCCTATACAAGCCTAGCCATAACAATTCCCTGGCTATTTCTTCCCACATTATTTACTTCCCTGGACCCCTGTCTAGCAGGGCAACTGATGTGATCCCTGGGGTGAATTTCCTTTCTCCCATCCAATCGTCAAGGTTCCTTTTGTAGAGGGCCAAAGAGGCACTCTGCTTGACATGTATGGGCAATCTATTCCAGAGTCTGCGGAGTCTCTGGGTCAGGAACCTATCCCTCCAGCATGTTTTGTTTATTGTGATGACAAGGTTTGATCCCTGGAGCGTGTGGCTCTGAGGGATTGGGATTTCTTTAAGTGTAACATGTCCAACAGCTCTGGGTTTGACATGGCCTTGTATGTTAGGCAGAGATCACCTCTGAGTAGACGATATGCGACAGAGTATAGCTGGAGTTTTTAAAGCGGTCAGCGTAGGGCATCTGCTTTAGGTCTGTGATTCTTTTAGTGAGGTATTTCTGCGGCCTTTCCAGTTGTTGCAGATGTCTTGAGAGGTACATACAAAATGGGGCATTGTATTCTATAATGGGTCTAATGAGGGATGAGTACAGTGGGACAATGATCTCCTTTTTTCTGGATGAAAAGCCCTTTGTGATGAGGTGTGCCACATAGAAGGATTTCCTGACTGTTGTGGCGATGTGGTTATCGAAGGTGAGACCACTGTCTACCTGTGTCCCTAAGTCTCTTATCACACTTTCGGTGTTTAGTGTACTGCCACCTATATGGTAATTCATGGATACATGTTTTTTCCCAAAGGGGATAACTATACATTTCTTGGCATTGAGCTTCTGGCACCAAGCATCTGTTTCTGTAAGGCGCTTTTGTAGAGTATCCACAGCATTTGGGGATTCAATAATGGCTCCCAGTTTGCAGTCATCTGTGAACTTTGTTAGCCAGAGTCCCTTAGTGTTGACCTGTACTTCAGAGAAGTAGATGCCAAACAAGAGCGGCCCCAGGACTGAACCCTGAGGTACTCCACTTGTCACTTGTCTGGAGCTGTATTTGGAGTCGGCTACTTTTACAGTGTGGGTTCTATCAGTAAGCCAGCTAGCAACCCATTGGGTGATGTAGGGATTAATGCCCAGCTTAGTAAGTTTATCTATGATTCCAGAGTGACGGATGGTGTCAAAGGCCTTGGAAAGGTCTAGATAGGCTGTGTGGACCACCTTACCCTTGTCCATGGCTCTGGAGACTGATTTGAAGAAGGCAATCAGGTTCAGGAGACAAGATCGGCCCTTTACAAACCCAAACTGGATGGGGTCCAGTGTTTGAAGGTTGCCAATGTCTTTGTTTATAAGTTCCTTGATAATACGCTCCTTGGCCTTGCAGATAAGGCTTGTCAGACTGATGGGACAGTAGTTTCCAGGATCCAAGGTGGATCCTTCCTTGTGGAGTGGGATAACTGTAGCTCTGCGCCACTCAGTGGGCACAAAACCTGAGGTGAGGCTATGATTAAACATGACACTTAGGTGAGGTGCCAGTTCATATTGTAGTTCATGTAGTACACAGCCCGGGATGTCATCTGGTCCCATGGATGCTGTATTCTTAGCTTTGGAGAGTGCGTTTTTTACCTGTGTGGCCATTATTACTGGAATTCGGCAATCTTCCGGTATTGAGATGGGCCATTTAGGGGGTGAGAGGGTGGTGAAGTTGGCACTGAATCGATCTGGCAGGATATTAGCAATATCCTTGGGATCAGTATATTTAATGCCATTCTGTTTTAGCTCAGAGCAGATCTGAGCATTGCCATTTAGATTCTTGACATAGTTATAGAATGCCTTGTGGTTGTCTTTGGAATCTTTGGCAATTTTATTTTCGTAACTAGCTTTGGAGGATTTTATGAAGGATCTCAGTTTCTGACTGAGGATGGTAAGGGAGTTTTTTGCATCCTGGGATTTTCCACTTTTCTGCAACAGTTTCTTCCTTTTGTTGTAAAGTTTGTTTATGGCAGGGTACCACCAGATTGGCTTCCTTTTTTTGGATGAGAGCATCTTGGTTCTCCCAAGAGAAAAAAGGAGAAGTTGTTGTAAACTACAGGTCTGTAACGAGGGTCAGATTCTAAGTGTGTAAAATATTACAGTCAATACTTCCAGTTAATTTCAGCTTGTTTCAGAAAACTGATCTTCACTTGGCATTTCAGACATTTCTGCCAGTCAGCTTGCAAGTACTTCTGATTGCTCTTGGTTCAAAGTATTGGTCTGAACAATATTGCAAAGTCCCACATTCAGGTGCCGCTTGGTGTGTTTTCTGCAGGAATTGAGACATCACTTTATCCGTCATCAGCAAGATTAGCCTAAAATCTCATTGGAAGTGTGAGTAATGTGCCAGTGAAGCTTGTCAAGTGCTACCTTGTCTTGGTTAATAACTTATAATTCTTTGTTAGATGTATTCCCCAACATTATTTATTTATTTTGGATTACTAACTGCTATACAGACTATTAGGGTACGATGGTACATCACCGTAGTAACAGCTTCACAAACGAATGCCAATATTGCATTTGTGGTAACAGTTGAAGCGTCAACACGCCTATCCATTTTACAGTAGCAAACTGTTTTTTAAATTAATATCAAGCAGCTTTATAAGTTGTTGACAATGTATTAATTTATTTATTTTTGTTTTTACCTTGAAAAAATGTGTTTTTCTTTACAGAGCACCTAGTTACATGCCTGAAAAATGTCCCAGTGTTAGAGGTAAGTTAATGGTGCAAAACGTTTTGCATAAGCATGCATGTTCTGAACAATAAAGTATGCCAGTGTTGACTAACTTTAAATCTCAATAATGAGAGTTACATAATTTAAGTGGAAAGGGGGCAATATAGCATTGGTACTGTAATGTTCTGCACTGCCTGCTTCCCTCCAGGCTCTCAAATTATTTGCTCAACATACAGGGGGAAACATGATGGTGGAAAGGCTCAAAATGGAAATACTTCTTAAATATTCCTTTATTTCTCTTGTAAAGTTGAACAGCAGGCTTTTCATCAGGGTTCCTGTTCTGAACATGTAAGAAACATTAATGTGTAGTATTGTTGACTGTAATCTTTAATGATTTACCAGTAAATCAACCATTTTGCTATGTGATAGGCAAAAATGAGGCAAAATAAAGATCCTTCTACAAAATCAGACACAGTTGAGGGGTATGCTTATTGTCAAAGTATGTTCCTTCTAATGCCAGATTTTACTAGGGTTGGAGCAAAATTGCTAGTCAAAAATCAGGGACAGTTGAGCTGGGATGAACATTATCTGTAAGGTAGTTAGTTATTGGACAGCCTAAATTTACTTTTGTGTTGTGTAACTTCATGCTTAGCATGGGAAACAACATGATTACAGCTTGCTTACTTTCCCTTGCTTAGTTATCATTAATTTCATTGTAACAGGTGATTAAACCATTTGTCCATTGCATTTTATTTATCTGCTGTTTGAGATACAAGAGATAAAAGGCAACTGTACCTCTCATGGCACAAAAGGCAAGGCACAAATCTTCCCTCAAGATTCTATAAGATACTGATGAAAAGAACAGTACTTCAGTTTTTTTCCTGGTATCACAGGGTCTTTAAGTCTGTGATATATTTAATTAGGAACTTCTGGGGTCTTTCTAATTGTTTGATATGTCTAGTGAAGTACCTCCTAAAGGGAGCATTATGCTGAATAGTTAAGCAAATCAATGATTAATCTACAGAAATTTTGACTTCTCTGGATCTGAATGATATTCCCTCTGGAAAATAACACTAAGTACAATTTTCTGACTACTGTTGCCGCACAATGACTGGAAGATAGGGAATTGTCACCCAGTGATCAAAGGTCCCAAACATTTTCATTTTGAAGTGGAATGTTGTCTATGCTGTAATCCTGGGGAGGAAATTGCCTACCAAATGAAACAATATTGCAATTTTTTACATTATTTTGAGCCCATTTTCACTACACCAGTTATTTATGTGATTTTATGTGTGAAGTTCTTGTAGAAGGGTTACAGCATGGGGGGGGGGGGGGCTTGACAATAAAAAAAAGATTCCAGCAAAAGGATAATTTGGCACAAAGGCATATGAATCAAACAAAGTCCACAAATAAATATTTATTTGTTGTTCCTCTTGATAGTCAAGTTTGATTGTTTTTTTCTGCACACCACTGGGGCAGTAACCAACTCCAGTGGGGTCGCTACACACCCCCATCACTACTACCAATTTGGTGGTTTAGTGAGGCCCTTGGATTGGCCCCAGTGGAGTTGGTAGATGATCAAACTTGACTATCCTGAAGAACAGCAAATAAATATTTAATATGTATTATTTATGGAATCAAGTACTGCGGTGGTGGTGCTGCGGTAGCATTGTCGCCTCATAGCAAGACGTTGTCCCGTTCGATTCTCAGCTAGAGCGTCTTCTGTGTGGAGGCATACGTGAATGGGGCATGCCTTTGTTGAAGGTTGTGCATCAGGGCTGATAACCCGGTACGTAAAAATCCACTACCAATCATTAGCGGACCGGAGTTCTGGTGTGGCGACCCCTAACTGGGAAAAGCCGAAAGGCACAAACAAATTATTTATGGAATCAGTTTGATTTTCTTGCCTTTCTGCAGAGCTACCTTTCATTAGAATGTTCATTTTTATTGCTTAACTTTTTTTCTTTGGTGGTTTGAAGGCAGTTGGTTTCTCTGTGGGGGAATTAATAATAACTTCTAGTTTGTATTCATCTTTAAACTTAATAAACTTAATTAGCCTGAAGTGTTTGTTTCCAATCAGGAGATCAGAAATGTAATTTCTAAAAAAGGAGTTCCCAACACTGAGCTCTAGGGGGCATCATTGATTACTTTTGTACTTTCTGATGAGACACTTGCCACTTGAACTGCATGGGTTCTGTATATTAGCCAGTTTGCTATCCAGCTTACCACATAGGGATTTATTTCTAAAGTGTTAAGCTTACTTACAATACCAGCATGGGGGTATGGTAGCAAACAACTTGACCAAGTGAGCGAACACCATATGAACAGCATGAATACTGTCTGTAGGCTGTTACCCTCTCAAAGAAATTGACCAAATTCATTGCAGGATCTTCCCTGGATAAAGACAAACTGCTCAAGTCAAGTTTAATGAGATTTTTTGATAGTATTGTTTATAAGTTCTGTTATAAAACATTCCATAGCTTTGTGGATGAGACTCATTAGGCCGATAAGTCTGCAATTCCCAAGGGCAGTCACAGAGACTCCATTGTAGAGTGGCATCATAACTGCAGTGTGCCAAACTTCAGGGACAAAATCTGTTGGAAAACTTAGGTGAAACAGTTTAAGGAGTCGCTTTGCCAGGCTTGTTTAATACTGTTTATTAAATAATCAGGCATACCGTCAGGCCTCGCGGAAGAAATATTTTTGGACTTTGAAAGTACCTTCAGTATATGTTTCTCTGTGATAAATGGGGAGGGGTTAGAGGATAGAGGGATATGTAGGCTTTGGAAAGAAATTTCTGAGGAAAAATTAGCACTGGATGTTTGCTGGAATATTAGTATTTCTATTGCATCTGAATAGGGGGTACCATTTTGAATAAGTTCAGAGCAGTGTTGGGTTTTATTCCTTATTGTCACTTCATACCTAAAGAACAAGAATTTATAACTGCCCTTATTTTCAAATGTTATCCTATGGGCTGTTTAGTAAACATAATACTATTTTTCATAGAATCATATGAGCATATGAGATTACAAGGCTATCGACCCGGAGGTCATTTTAACCCTAGCCATTTCATCCCAATGTAATACCATGTAAATGCTAATCAATACCCAGGATTACATTTAGTGATGAATGCCTATGTCCAGTAAGAATTTATGGTACCCCATCCATTCATCCAGGTTCCTCTTGAACAGTGGCATAGAGGTGCTCTCTTTCACATGAATTGGTAGCCTGTTCCAAACTCATGACAGTCACTGGGTGATAAATCTGCCTCTTCAACATGTCCTATTTAAGTCACAGGTCATATTTAGGTCTCTGGAATGGATAGTTCTAGTACCATTTGATTTATGCATATGCAGCAAGTTCATTAGGTCTGGGTCTTGGAGTGCTCTGAAGGCCAGGAATAAGTCTCCCCTAAGGAGCCTATACGATGTGGAGTGTAGTAACAGGGAATTTAGTTGGTCTGTGTAAGGCACATGCTGGAGCCCCTTGAGCTTCTTTGTTAGAAACCTCTGAGGTCTCTCTAATGGCTGCAGGTGCTTAGTATGGTACATCCCAAATGGGGCATTATACTCATATATGGGCCAAGTATAGGTGGGGGTTATAACTTCTCTTGCTCTCGTGATGCCTTTATTAATCAAGTGTGCTATTTGAAAACTGTTCTTACTACAGTAGACATATGGTGGTCAAAGTTAAGGTCATGGTCAACATGTGATCCCAGGTATCTTACCATTTCATGAGTACTTAAGGTATTGTTGCTAATTTGACACTTGAAGGGACATTGTGCTGAAGAGAATGATGATGCATTACTTTGCATTCAGTTTGACACTGTGACTAATACAGTAGTTGTTGGTCTGTATGAGACCCTCCTGGAGTATACTAACATCATTTGGGGATTCAATGATTGCACCTAGTTTGCAGTCATGTGCAAAACTTGGTCAGCCACAACTTCTTAGTTTTGATGTGAACTTCTGAGAGGTATATAGCAAACAGTAGGGGCACAGCACTGACCCCTGTTGCACCCCACTGATAAAAGGTCTGCTGGTTGATGTGGAGTCACCCACTTTGATAGTGTCTGTCTGGTTTGTAAGCCGGTTGGCAACCTATCTTACAATGAAGAGGTTTACATTCAGTTTGCTAAGTCTAAATATGGGATTGCATCAAAAGCCTTTGCCAGGTCAAGTTATGCTCTGTGCACAGATTTGCCCTCGTCAATGTTCTTTGTCACATTTGGAAAGAAATCCACCAGATTTAACAGGCAGGAGCTGCCTTTCATGAAGCTGAATTGGGTAGGATTCAGGGTTTCCAGGTCACCTGCATCTTTATTTTTGAGTTCCATAATGATACATTCCATAGTCATACAGATGAGGTTGGTCAGGCTTATGGGTCTGTAATTCCTTGGGTCTGTTGCTAGGCCACTTTCATGGAGGGTAATAACTGTTGTTCTTCTCCATTCTGAAGGAACAATGCCTGCAGTTAGGCTATGATTGAAAAGGGTACTTAGTTTTGATGCTAGTTCATGTTTTAATATGCTTAGAAGACAGCCTGGGATGTTATCTGGTCCTATAGAGGCTGTGTTTTTTGCCTTGGACAAGGCTTTGAGGGTCTGCTCTTCAGATATGTAGTATGGGAGGTGGGCTTGGAAGAAGGTTTGTTGCAAGTTAGTAGGGTATAAGAGGTTGAAATGTTTGCTAAGCCTATTTACTAGCAGGTTTGCTATCTCTGTGGGGTCAGTGTGTGATACCATTGGCCACTAATTCTGCACATGCTTGGGTCCTATCCTTTAGGTTACATAAATATCTGTAAAAGGTCTTATGTTTATCCTTGGCTGTACTTGGCAAGTCTCTCAAAAGAGCCCTTGGAGGATTTAACAAGTTGTCTTACATGCCAGTTGAGGCTGAGGAGGGTGCTTTTCCATTGTTGGGGCCTTGTCTTTCTTTTCTTGGATAGCAACTTTTTGCATTTATTGTAAAGTCTGTTGATGCTGGATGTCCAGCATGGCAGCTTGTTTTTACTTAAGTCTCTGGTCTCTGGTTTTGATTCTTTCTGGTATGAAAAAGGTTATACACTTATGATAGTGACTGTACAAGGCTTTACTGTAAGCTTTGGTATAGTTACCACTTCCAGGTTGGAGTGGGGTTTGGAATGCATTTATACCTTCACCTGGGAGGGTATAGTTTAAAGTTTTATAGTCTGATTTCACCCTTTGTAAGTTCTGGCATTAGTGGCAGCTTGAAGGTCACTGATTTGTGGTCAGTTTTAACTAATGATGGTCTGACAGTTGTGGCTGTATGTCTGTTTGACATGTTGGTGTGGATGAGATCCAGAATGTTTGTTCTTCTAGTCAGAGTATGCACAATTTGTTCCAGAGCATTTAAATTAACAAAACAAAAGAACTTTTGGCTAGCGAGTTAGAGCTAGTGTAGGTTTCCCAGCTGATGGTGAGATAATTGAAATCCACCATAACCAGTGTGTTCAGTAAAATTTGGATTGTTACCAATTTGGTCAAGTAGACTTCAAGGATGTCATGATCCATGGAGGTGGATCTATAACTGGCTATGACTTAAGTGGGGGTCTTACCCACCGTAACATGGACCTTGAGTAACTCCATAGAGTTGTCAAGTCTAACTAGATGGGAGGTGAATTTATCTTTAATTAGATTAAAATACCACCTCATTTGGTTTTTTACGCATTCATTTTGCAGTCTAGACATGTGGAAGGTATTGTAGCCTTGCAAGGCTAGAGTACACTCTGAGGTCTTGAATTAGGTTTCTGTGACTGCACAGACGTCTACATCTTGAAGTGATAGACATGCTTCCAGGGAGTGCAATTTTTGGTTTAAGTTCCTAGCATTTAGCAGCATAACCCTTATTTTGTTCTGATTGGATAGTTTCACGTCAGTAATGTTGTTTTTGAGACCTTGCCTAAGAAATGCACTACGGGAGAGGCAAAAGATTTTCCAGCAAATGAAAACCTAGAGGTGCTAGGTGCAAACAATTTCTGGCAAAGCAGCGAGGTTTGTCAACCATGGCTTCCCAGGCTGACGGGAAATAGATCCCTTTTGAATAACACCAAAAATTGAGCCAATTATTGAAATCAGTCATTTTTGTTTATACTGTGACATCATTCTAGGTGAAGGTAGTATGCTGCTCAAGACTAGTGACATACCTGCCTGTGACACATACTCAGAGAACTCAACCATGTCTCTCTTCATATAGTCCCGTGAAGTACATCTCAGGTCATTCACACCAACATGAACTATGACAGAGTCATAACAGTACCTATTTGCTGAGAAACCTGAGTGCATGTGTGATCTGACAAATCCTGGCACCAGACAGGCCACTGACTGTGATTTTCTCCTTGTCCACCCTGGTAAGTAGGACATCCATGTGTCTCACTACCGAGTCTCCAATGACAAGAAAATTTGTTTTTTTGTTTTTTTTTCCCATATAGTTTTATTGAATTATCACTTGTGACATAGGCAAATTTACATTCACATAAAAGTAATCAAACTATATTAACATCACAATGAACCTATGATACTTCACATATATTGATATATATTATATAACCTAATCAATATTACATAAATGAATTAATTAATTATTGCATTTGTTTACCGGGAAAGTCCACTGGGCCTTAAATAGCCCATTTTCAGTGGAGGCCCAGGGAGAAAATCTCCAACAAGAACATAGATACAGAAAATATTAAACATTAATTGGTACAAAAGTAGATACACCCCCGGATTCACAAAAGCCTGCACAGAGTGCAAGATTGGTGCAGAAGCCCACACAGGCAATATGTCTGCCGTGTGATCCAGGAACAGCCTGCAGGGGCAAGAACAAGTGCTCCTGCACTAATCTTACACGGACTAAGCCCTGGTATGCAAATCCCCCCATTTGCAGGGGAAATCCATGCAAATGAGGTGATTTTGCAATCCAGGAAGCTTGCAACAGTCTGTGCAAGATTAGTGCTTTCTGCAGAAATGTACTCAGTTAGTAACCGAGTACATTTCTGCAAAATTCAAAACGGAGCTATGACAGCCCCAAATAAAGGCTGCATATCACTGAGGAAGCATGCCAATGGCCAAGTATGAGGGGATCCAGTGTCTGTCAGTCTGGGATGACATGCTCAACAAGCCATGTTGCTTCGCAAGAGATGGCTTGCACCTGTCACCCCTAGGCTTTTGAATACTGGCCAAGGCTCTTGCTGCCCCCATAGTGCCTTTTTTAGGCAAGGCTCAAAAGACAAACCCACCTCCATAAACAGCACAATTAACAAAAAAACTGAGGGTTATGCTACTCAACGCCAGGAGTTTAAATCTCAAAATGCACATGCTTGAAGCACTCCTCAGTATAGAGAATGTAGACATCTATGCAGTAACTGAAACCTGGTTCAAGGCTCCAAAGAGCACCTGAGCACTACCAGGCTACAACTCGTACCACACATTCCGGCCACAGAACACGGACCGAAACACAAAAGTAGGGGGTGTATCCATATTCAGCAAGGATACCTACACCTCCAGGTTAGTGGCGCAGCATGATACCTCTGAGATCATCCATGTGCAACTAACATCGGGCAAATATGCAATGCAATTTCTGGCCTGCTACAGATCATCCTCCATGACCCAGGACCACCACTCCACCTTTCTGGAGACACTGGAAAACATGAAGGTCCTACCGAACACCCTGATATTGGGGGATTTCAATTACCCTACCATTAACTGGGAAACTACTTGAGTACAAACTCCCAGGCCCAGCGCTTTCTGGAATTCTTCAACTCAAGTGTCCTGGATCAGCTGGTAAACTCCCCTACCAGAGGTGAAAACATATTGGACCTGGCCATCACAAACATGGGCGACATGTGTTCCACACTGGAGGTCAACCCATCACTGGTTAGATCAGACCATAAGCTAATCACTCTGAATGTCCACACCCCACCACCACCCCCAACTAAGGAAACCACAGTAAAAAGCTTTTCTAAAGCAAACTTCACCTTACTTAAGACAGAGGCGGTAAGTTTCACAGCCCCCACGCTAAAGGATAATGCTGCCCAAGATGCAGAAACCTTTACAAATGCACTCTATGAGCAATTACATGGATGAATGGATCATGCCATCCCTAGCAAAACCAAGACTCACTCCTCTAAGAGAAGGAAACCAGTCTGGTGGACCCCTGCCATAAACAGGCTATACACTAGAAGGAGGAAACTAGTTCAGAAAAAAAGCAAATCCCAAGAAGGAAAGACATCCCTGATCAGTATCAGTAAGAAACTAAAGTCCCTCATAAAATCATCCAAGGCTAACTTCGAAAGACAAATAGCCAAGGATTCAAAAGATAACCACAAAGCCTTCTTTAGCTATGTTAAGAATCTAAGTGGCAACTCACAGATATGCACTGAACTAGTGCAAAATAGCACAAAATATACTGTGCCTACTGATATTGCCAACATCCTGGCAGATAGATTCAGTGCAAACTTCACCCCCTGTCACCCCCAAAAGGGCCCACAACAATACTGGAAAAGTGTAGTGTCTTGGAAATCACAGATGCACAGGTGAAAATAGCCCTTTCAAAAGCCAAAAACACAGCATCATTGGGGCCAGATGGTGTCCCAGACTGTGTCTTGCACAAACTACAGAATGAACTAACCCCCCACCTAAGCACGCTGTTCAACCTCAGCCTCTCCACAGGCTACGTGCCCATAGAATGGTGCACAGCAATGGTTATTCCACTCCACAAAGGAGGGGCCACAACTGACCCTGGTAACTATTGCCCCATAAGCCTGACTAGCCTGGTCTGCAAGACTATGGAGTGCATCATCATGGAACTCATTAACAAAGACATTGGGAACCTCCAAACACTTGACCCGACCCAGTTTGGCTTTGTTAAGGGCAGATCATGCCTACTAAACCTGGTTGACTTCTTCGAGACAGTCACCAAGGCCATAGATGAGGGAATGGTTGTTCACATAGCCTACCTTGACCTTGCCAAGGTTTTCAACACCATTCCCCACTGGGGTATTACAGAAAAACTCACCAGCCTGAACATAAACTCCTACATCAAGAGATGGGTTGCCAACTGGCTGACAGACAGAACTCACACGGTAAGAATAGCGGGCACCATGTCCGACTCTAAACCAGTCACAAGTGGTGTCCCACAAGGCTCTGTCCTGGGACCCCTACTGTTTGGCATATACTTCTCAGAAGTCGAGGCCAACACAGAAGGACTATGGCTAACCAAGTTCACCGATGACTGCAAACTGGGAGCCATAATTGACTCTCCATCTGACATGAACATCCTCCAAAAGGGCCTTACTGAGATGGACATCTTGTGTCAAAGTCATGGCCTCAAGCTAAATGCCAAAAAATGCATAGTCATTCCATTTGGGAAAAACAAAACACCCAGGAATTACCACATAGGTGGCAGCCCCCTTAATACAGAAGAGGTAATAAGAGATCTGGGGACCCAGGTAGATAGTGATCTCTCTTTAGTTAGGAAATCCTTCTATGTGGCCCATCTAATTACTAAAGGGTTTGCATCTAGAAATAAAGAGGTTATAGTGCCCCTCTACTCGTCACTCATCAGACCCATCATAGAGTACAATGCCCCATTTGAGATGTACCTCACAAGGCACTTCCAACAGCTGGAGAGACCACAAAAGTACCTCACCAAGAGGATTACTGGCCTCAAACATATGTCCTATGCAGCCCGACTGAAAAAACTCTGGCTGTACTCAGTGGCATATCGCTTACTCAGAGGTGATCTCTACCTGACTTACAAACCCATGTCCAACTCAGAATTGATGGACATGCTCCACCTAAAGAAATCCAAGTCACTGTGAGCCACACGATCTAGTGAGCTAAACCTCACCACAACAATAAATAGAACATGCTGGATGGATAGATTCCTGTCACAGAGACTCCCCATGCTTTGGAACAAAATTCCTAACTACATTAGGCAGAGCCCCTCACTATCACTTTTCAAGAGAAACCTTGACAAGGGGATGGGTAACAGAAAATACACCCCTGGGATCACTTCATAGTCCCTGCTTGACAGAGGATCAGTTAATTAATCAATGGGGTGGTGATAGCTGACACACTCTGGCTAAGCTTATAAATGCCCTTGGACAGATAGCCTAGTGCCTTCCTATGAACCTATGAACCTATATCATGGGAATCTCACAGGCATCAGCATCCAGGATGCCATGTCAGCACATGCCGGTGAGGGCATATATTTCCTCAACACCTGTGAGGCATTGGCCAGCAATATGCATCTCTTCCAACAAATAGCAGAAAAACTGAAGTAGTGGGTGCTATAGACTGCATGCACATACACATAAAAGCACCACCCCATGAGCAGGGCAGGGTCTACATAAACCACAAGGGCTTTGCCGCCATCAACTGCCAGGTTGTGTGTGATGCCCAGAACATTGTAATGAATGTGTGTGCCTGAAGCCCTGGGAGCTATCATGATTCCCACATCTGGCATCTGACATAGCTGTACCAGAGATTTGCCAGTGGGGACATTCCGTACGGGCACCTAGTGGGGATTGCTGGTTACACACTGGAGCCATGGTTGATAACGCCCATCAGAAATACACACACACCCGAACAAGAGTTCCATAATGAGGCACATGCACAAACAAGAATCATAATAGAGTGTGTGTTTGGGATGCTCAAGTCATGGTTCCTGTGCCTGGACACATTTGGTGGAGCCTTGCAGGTACTGTCCAGCTACACGTATCCAAATTGTCATGGTATGTGCCATGCTACACAACATGATCCTGCAGAAGCAGCTGCAGCAGGAACAGCACAGGGCAGGGCCACCCAGCCCCCCACCATTGCCAAGGCCAGCACAGGCACAGAGTGACTCAGAGGAGGAACAACCAGAGCCTGCACCTGTAGGCAGAAGAAGGAGTGCACAGTATGCCTTGGCTTTGGCAAAGAGGTAATGCATAGCACACACACTGGCACAATAGGAACCCAGGGAATGGAAACTCTCCCTGACTCTCACATACAGTAAAAGGGATGCCAAAAATGACACTACATGTGCTTTACCGTGTATATGGAGTATACTATGTGCATCTAACATAGTCAGCCCTCCAGCACCATCCTCAATATTGGCACAGCCGCAAGGTAAGTCACCCTTCCTATCAATCACTGAATGCAGTAGTATGTTCTGCTAGTTGTATCAATGGTATGGATGTGAACATACAAGGAAGGGAATTGGGTGGTTGAATGGGATGGCAGCTGATAGTGGACAACTATATGGGCAGCATGAAACCATAACTAATACTGGTGTCAACAAAGTAGGCAGTAACAGACAAGGTGAAAAAAACCCACTGCAGGACATGTGCTGGCCCAAATTTGTGTCCGTAGGGCACACATGCATGTCATGGAGGTGCACACACCCAACAACAGTCCCACCCAGCCAGCAGGACAGGTGTAGATAAACACAAGGAAAGGCTGTGCTAAGGTCTTCAAGGTATGGCAATGGAGATCAACCCCCCCCCCCCTCCAGACCTACACAGAGTATAACAGGTCGGGAAGTAGGATGTCATACATGTAGGGTAGGAAGTCTAAAATGGCAATGTAGGTCAATGAAATCTATAAACTGTACTACACTGATATGCCTGTAGTCTGCAGGATAGGTCAGAATACACATTTAAAAGGAAGTCAACAGACTACCAGAAATACCAGTGCTGTCAAAGCAAATGTCCACAGTTGGCAGGTGTGCTCCGCCCAAACTCCAAAACAGTATGTAGAAATGTATTAGCATCCATATTGGAGTAATAACAGTGAGCACAGAGTACCTGTGCTTGCCAAAGTAGAAGAATGGATTGTGTCATGTGTACAATATGCAGAGCTCTGAGTGCCAGGTTGACGTGTGGAGGCCAACAGGGTACCTGAAATATCAGGTGGGTATAGCAGAAATTTCTACACTTGTCAGGTGTACCCCCCCCCCAATCCTATGTAGTATAGCAGTAGCATCTATGTGTGGGTATCACAGCAGCAGAGCACAGAGTACCTGAGCTGCCCCACTTATAACGATAGAATGTTGCATGTGTGCAATATGCAGAGATCTGAGTGTCAGGTTGTTGTGTGGAAGCCAAAAGAGTACCTGATATATCAGGTGGTTGTAGGACATGTCCACAGTTGTGATGTGTGCCCCCACCAACCCTATGTAGAAATGTATTACCAGCCATGTGTGGGAGTAATAACAGTAGGCACTGAGTACCTGAACTGGTCAAATCAGCAAATGGATATTCACATGTCTACAATAGGCAGAGCTCTGTGTGTCAGATAGTTCTGAGTGGTATGCTGTGTGAAAGTGTTCAGCAAATAGCCATGGATGGTGTGTCTTGGTGTCCAATGGTCAGTACTGCTGATGACTGGGCTAAATCCACACGATTGCAGTGCCAAACAGACTGGTATCCCAGCAAGACATGTTGCAGCAGTAGACCCACATGATTTGTACAGATGTCATAACTGTCACCATCTGGAAGATGGACATGGCATGACCGTTGGCCCAGACATACACACAGTACACAGCTGGAAGCACTGTAGAGAGAGACTGTTTAAAATCTCGCAATGAAATGGAGACACTCTCCATTTGTATATGCAGGTTCACAGTACATCAGTTGGTTGTGTAGTATGGGAAACTAAGATGTACTGTGAGCAAACACTGGCAGACCAGAAAAGGCAGAGGTATGATGTATGTAGAAGCTGCTGGTGTCCACCCACTACCCACCAGCAGGGGAAAGGGCCACATATACCTGTGAGGCAGTTGCAAGTAGCTACCCTAGCACACATGCAGCCAGTCTGGCCCAACATCAGCCTCAGGTAACACACAGGCCACCTCCCTGCTGCTGCTGTGAATGAATACAATATGATCCCCACATTACTATGTGAATACTCACAGAATGCAGCATGCTAAAGAGGTGTCCCACACAGGTGTTTCCATAGCTGTAGGATGCACCCTGCCAGCATCCACACCAATGGATTGATAAAGACAGAAACAATTGCCATCACCACCTTGCACACCTATCCTGTCAACCCAGGGGAATACACTGCCTTGCAGCCTGGGTCTGTACAACTGACAGAATGCACTAACCTGCTACAGATAGCTTGCATCAGTACCCAGTGCCCCACTGTCCTCTGTCACAGGTCTGTATCATGCCCATACTGCCACTGCATGTTACCCCATGGACTCCCACACAATGACAAAACACAGTCCACAGAACACAAATGCAAGGACATGTTGACAAATCCCAGTAGTATGTCCATCATGTTCCAATGCATGAACTGTGGACCGACCTGTACATACTGCTGGAATGGAGTGGCAGCTATAGGCATACCTATCAGATATTGTGTGCATAATGTGTGCATAATGGTAGGAAGAGGACAGATTAACAGAGAGGGGTAGCATCACCAACATGGAGTGTGTGAAGGGTGAAACCCTGATGTGTGCACATTCTTATCATGGCTGCAAACACTGGGATGGTTGGCCACAAACCTGCTTGCAAACCAAATTGTGAAGGGTTAATGAACAGAATAATGAGCCCTGCCTCTCAATAACCTCAATGAGTCTGAATACCTGGGAGGTATGGTCACAGCACGATATGGCCACCCTGTCATGGTGATAATTGTACAGGCATGGGACCCACAGCCACAACAGCACCAAGGTGCTGGACCATATCCATAGACCCATCAGCAAGTGTCTGCAGTTTCCATGCCAGAATGACATGAGTGTGCAAGAATATGTAGGTTGCACACCACATTACTGGACAAAGCTGCATTCAACTTGTAATCCCCAGGAACCTACTGACAGCAAAGATGTATACCTGTCAGTAGTTGATGACATAAAACCTCAGAGGGTTAAACATCAAATATCACTGAGTATCTCTGCCAACACTGAAACCATGTAGCAGAAGCACCACAGACACAATTAGCAAGAATCTCACCAGCCTTTGCTCAATGTCGACCCACATTGTCAACCTATCTACAGATATCCTACAAAAGCAGGTTACTAGCTGTAGGTGTAGAGCACAAAAACCTGCACTGGAGTACAACGTACCTGAAATGGAGTCACGCATGCAATACAGACACTCATAATGGGCATGTTCACACACTTAGAGAAGCGAAGGCCATGTCAGCAAACAAATTACAGAAGGGTAATACTGGGCATGCTCACACACTTAGAGAAATGAAGCCCATGTCTGGAAACAACTGTGGACTATACACAGCAGTCAGTCACAGATGTCTGTCCAAGCACTCCACATTACACACCAGCCATGCTCTGCACACACAACAGATGAGAATATGCACATATATCCAAGGACAGCACACTATAAAAGCTCAGACATACACATAATAGATGTGGGAAGAGAGTGACAGACAGTGACAGACAGCTCCCCTCTCATGAGGCCTGTCCCATACAGCACACTCCCATTTTGCAAAAACATATGATGTGCAAATGTCCATCACTGTACACAATTGCCCCTGGTAGCCTTCCAGTCAGTACACCTTTCGTTGTCTTTCTTTGACAAGTCTGCTGATGTCATTCACTGTGAAATATACCTTTGGTGAATGAGTATCCCAATAAACTTTGTGGTGTGTTCTGTAACTGCGCAATGCTCTAATGTGCTGTAGTAGTTAAATAGGTGTTCTAATCCCATTCATGGCAACTGTGAGTGTGTGTGCATATGTGTAAGGGGCCAATGCTTTTGCTGACACTCAGTACACCTGTCATTGCCCTTCTTTGACAAGCCTGCTGATGTCATTCCCTGTGAAATACACCATTGATGAAGTAGTATCCCAGTAATCTCTGTGGCACCTTCTGTAACTGCATAATGTTCTAATGTGCTGTAGTAGTTATGTAGGTGTTCTAATCCTGTGTATATGCACAGGGCCCAGTGCTTTTGCAGAGACTCAGTACACTTGTCATTGCCATTCTTTGACAAACCTGCTGATGTCATTCCTTGTGAAATACACCTTTGGTGAAAGAGTACCCCAGTACTCTATGTGGTATGTACTGAAACTGTGTAATGCTCTACTGTGCTGTAGCACCTAGGTAGGTGTTCTAATCCCATTCATTGCAAGTGTGTGCATATGTATAGGGCCCAATGCTTTTGAGGACACTCAGTACAACTGTCATTGCCTTTCTTTGACAAGCCTGCTGATGTCATTCCCTGTGAAATACACCTTTGGTGAAGAAGCATCCCAGTAATCTCTGTGGTGCAGGCTGTAACTGCGTAATGCTGTAGTAGCTAGGTAGGTGTTCTAATCCCAGGCATTGCAACTGTGAGACTTTTGGTGTGTGTGTGTGTGTGTGTGTGTGTGTGTGTGTGTGTGTGTGTGTGTGTGTGTGTGTGTGTGTGTGTGTGTGTGTGTGTGTGTGTGCGTGTGTGCACGTGTGTGCACGTGTGTGTGCGTGTGTGTGCATTTGTCATACGTATCCTGTGTGAAGCACGAAGTAATGTGGAGCAGGTCTTGCACTTTTCCCATATGTTGGGCCTATTAAATGTCATCATGTCCACCTTACAAGCATAACAGATATCAAGCATCACAGTGGCTGGGTTAACCAATCTATACCCCCACATGTGACATTATGGCATGGGGAACAATATAGGTAACACCTGTATTACACAGAGAACAATCTCCACCCATGGCCCGGACACAAACACACTTGGCCAGGCAACAACCAATAAGTTGGTAGTCCCCTGCATATTGCCCATAGATGGTAACCATGGTATGATTGCAGTGGACTACAGAGGACATGGCACCCTGTCCCATCCCTACAATAGGAAATGCATTGTATACAGTGCTCCATCGCTATGTGCCTCAATGGACACCTGCTACAACTGGCAAGCTGGCAAATGTTACCCACAAAGGCCAGGCCATGCTGTATACAAATATCCTGTATGGACAGATGCCTTTGACACCAGTGAATACTGAGGGGATAACAGGGGAAAGCTGCCTGAAGGTATCTGGGTGTACATTACCATTCAATTCACCATGGGTAAATGCAGGCCTACTGCTTCCTGCCATACAGACTGTTCTGTTTGTCAGTGTGATGGTGATGGCTTCAGTCATGCCTTTTCATATCACAGATACATCCCATTGTGTATACTACAGTATGTACCACCTAGGGACTGTGTACAGACTGTAGATGGAGGCTGCCAGACTGTACATCTGCATTACTGACAGTTGATTGCTTGTTATCCTGTTGCCCAGTCTGTGTCTACTGTTGTACTACTTGAAGGCCTTGGCCTGGACAGCAACATATGTACTCCTTTCCAGAATACTATATACCTTTATCTGTTAGACAGTTGCATTACTCTGTCTAAACACATTTCAGAGTCTACACAGCTATATGACATGGCATACAGTACTGTAGTAGTACACAAATAAAGCTTCTCTGTGTATGCAAACCTGTGTGTGGTGTTATATCCCATGAACTATCTGTTGATATATGTTGCAGGCAACAGGTGCTACTTGTATGTTTGGCTCATACACTGTCCATGTGGTATGCTGGTGACTGTAGCCATAGTGGCTGTACTGTATTGGGTGCACACTCTACATATGTATCTCCCTATACATATGTCTGTGTGTGTATGTGTAGTTGCATACATATATATATATATATATATATATATATATATATATATATATATATATATATCTATATATATATATATATCTGCATATATGTGTCTGTGTATATGAATCCTAGAAATGTTGAGTGGGTCCACATTGTACATCCTCTATGGTAGCCACACTGTACTGCATGAAATATTACCAATACCAGCCTGACAGCATACAGGTGGGATGGAGTACTATTAAAATCCTGTACCCATTTTGTGTCAGGTCCTGGGTTTGGGATTTGTGTTCCTTTGTCAGTGTAGGTAGCAATGCTGTTGAGGCCATTCGCAGGCACTACAACCTTCATTGCCCTACTTTGGAAAGTCTGCTGACATCATCAACTGTGAAATACACCTTTGGGGAACAATATTCCAATAATGTTGGTGGTGTGTGCTGTAATGGTGTAATGCTGTAGTGTTATAAACTAGTAAGGTGGGGGGGTCTATTTCCAGACATTGTAAGTGTGAATGTTTGTGTGTGTGCCTTCCTTGGTCAGAGGGGAGATCAATGTTTTTGAGGCTATTCAGAGGCACTACAACCACCATTGCCCTACTTTGGCAATTTTGCTGACATCATCAGCTGTGAAATACACCTTTGGGGAAAACGGGCCCAGTTATCTCTGTGGTGTGCGCTATAACTGCGTAATGCTGTAGTGTTATAGACTAATTAGGTAGGGGTTCTATTCCCAAACATTGTAAGTGTGAATGTTTCTGTGAGGAGTGATGTTTTTGCAGCCATTCACAAGCACTACAACCTCCATTGCCCTACTTTGGCAAGTTTGCTGACATCAACTGTGAAATACACCTTTGGTAAAAAAATATCCCAGCAATCTCTGTGGTGCGTGCTACAATTCTGTAATGCTGTAGTGTTATAAACTAGTTAAGTAGGGGTTCTATTCCCAGACATTGTGAATGTTTGTGTGCGTTCCTTTGTCAGAGTTGTGAGCAATGATTTTGAGGCCATTCACAGTCACTACAACCTCCATTGTCCTACTTTGGCAAGTTTGCTGACATCATCAACTGTGAAATACACCTTTGGGGAATAAACATCCAAGTAATCTCTGTGGCAGATGCTATAACTGTCTAATGCTGTAGTGTGATAAACTAATTAGGTAGGAGTTCTAATCCCAGCTATGACAACTGTGTGTGTTTGCAATTCATAACCTGTCTAGAGGTTGCTGTGACTGTGTAACACCTGGACCCCTTGAAGAGCCAGGTTTTTGTAATTTTCGTATATGGTGGCCATATTGTATGTCACAATATCAACCTTACAAGGATGACAGATGTCAATCAGCTGAGATGCTGGGGTGCAAATCCTCACCCCTACATGTGATACAAGGCCTGGTGAACAACGTAATCAAGTAGTATTACACAGAGTACACTATGAACCTGTGTCTCATATACAAACACACTTGCCTAAACAACTGCCGCTATGTTGGTAGTACCTTGCATACTGTTCACAAATAGCAAGCATGGTGTGTGCATAACATGAGCCAGACCCCCCCCAGGTACAGTTCCACATGTCACTGTACATGCATGTGGGAGGTGTGCACATCCCAGACACCGTTCATGTCATGGACTAAGGAACACATACATGGCAAGCAATGCACAGCATTGCCCACATGCAATAGTCACCCAGGTGACTGGATGGTGAATACAATACCCAGCTGTGTGGGGAAACCAGACACTACACCCCTGAGCCACACTGCCGACCATTGTCATGTTGCCTGATGCCAAGGTATACCCATCACCTAGCCTTGTATATCAGTCTGGCGCAGTCGACCACTACACACCAGTGAAGCAATACACCCATTCATGTCAGTAGTGGCACCCTGTGTCTGTATTGTATGTTGCCTATGACCACATTCACACTCACTACAACCCCCAATGGCATACTGAAGCATGCTGTCTGATGTCAGACACCTCCACATACCCTTTGCCCATATAACCTCTGTATAATGCCTGTGGTGCATGTGATAACTGCACAGTACTGAGTTGTGGCAATCTTACTAGTGATGAGTTGTATCCCTGGTCCTGCCAAGTGTGTCAATGTGTGTGTGTGTCCCTGTGAGAGTGTGGCTGTGTTGACGCTGACACCTGTTCATGTGGACAGGCATATGTACTAGACCTACCATGTAGCTACCATGTTGCAGATGTCACTCACTATCACATATACGTTTGGAGGACTCCTTAACATGTAATGTATGTGGTGCATCCAATGACTGCTTAGACATGTGATAGCAGTACATAGTCAGAGGTTTGATACCCTGTACTGGTAGGTGTGTGACACAAACATCCTTACGTTTTACCCTCCTTGACTTATCTTTGCCTCTGCCTGCCTTTCTCACTCCTTCTCTGGTGGATGTGGAGAAGTACACCTGCTTTGCTTAGGCAGCAGCATGTGTATTGTCAGTGATGCTTATGATTGGCTGATAGCCTCTGCATGAATTGCAGCCCTCCTCTAGCTGATTGCATGTGGAACAGCTGTGGTAACATTCCCATAGCCAATTGCATGGAAACACACTCCAATATCTAGGAACATCATGTTGGTGTTGTCCTTTTCATTCACTGTGAGCAGGAACTAGATCTATTGTTTGGCAAACAGCATCACAGATGGATTGGGGACTTACCTCTGACAACATACACTGTGGAAACAGGCCAACACACAAGGAGGGGGATGTACCTGTCTTGACTACAGACTGTAAGTGCTGCTATACTGCTGTTGGGGTAATGTTGGTTTAACAGGGTGTGTGTGGATATGGTTGTCCTACATGTTTTAATACTTGTCATGTCAGTGCTATGTTTATGAGGAAAACCCATCTGCAGGGTCATCTGCAGACAGGGCAGTGTGAGGTGCCTTGTGTTCCTTGTGTTACCTACAGAGCACCTATCTGTCAACTGCAGAAGGTAGTGTGAGGATTTCAGTCAGTAGATGGTGACAGGCGGGAGAGTTACTGACTTCATATCCCTCATAGGACATATGTTGCAACAAAACCTGTTACGACAGTAAATGTATGAGGTTATCACAGCAACATGTCAATATTGGCCCTGTGTTTGTGCCTCCAGCCACAACTCTGTCAACCTTTGTACATATGACATGCGGTAGGGGGTGCATATGTTCTGTACACCATATTCATTGACAGCATATCTGATAACAAGCCAGTGAAATATCACACTGCTACACATTATGTATAGTAGGGGTTATATTTGAAGACATAGCCTGGGCATTCTGTGGTTGTGTATGCAGTACTGAGGTATGTGTAAGTCTGGCAGTTGTCAACAGTGTGTATATAGTGAATATGTACCTTGGCCTGTGTGGAGACTGTGGTAGATGTCATTGTTCTTGGTCCTGTTCTATCTGAAGTTATATGCTGCTCCACTGTATGTCACCCTATCAGCTTACATGTTTGTAGGGGCAAACACACATGTCCCATATAACAGACAGGCATCGGACCACACTGTATAGTGGACCAGTATATGTAGTGTTGGTGTGTGTGTGGCACATATGAGGATGGTGTTGATCAGATAGTCCATATACTGTAATATTACACTAGCTAACCATATGTGACTGTGGCTATGTTCAAACTGGTTGTAGTTATGCACTTTCACACAGGTGTCTGTTACTCTGTGATGTGACATGCCTGCAGAGCCTATCTATGCAGGTACATGTGTATTCCCACATAGGAGATGTAGGCCAGTGTTAAGTCAGTCTGCTTGTAGCCTGCACTGTGCTTTGTTACATGCTTAGCAGCTTACTGTACTTACCCAGTGAGATGTCATGTCCAGATACTTGCCAGATGTACTGCTGCTGGGCCACCATAACCGTCATGTATGTCAGACAAAGCAGTGGGATGTTGTACAGATGTCTGTCACTAACTAGTGGGTAGTATGTGGCCATGGCACCTCTGTACCAGTGGTTATTATGTGTCAGGGCAGACAGGGGTGTATGAATGCATAACCTATGGGGGAAAATGTATACCAGTATTTACGTGATATACCCATCTACATGGCTGTTAACATCCACATTGTCAGGCTTGGTCCACATGTCTTGCATGAAGGGATTCTGTGTATACTGCTGGACTGACCAGAGTGTGTCATACTGTCCAGATATATTGGCCATATCTCAGCTGTAGTCCACAGTGGCATTACTGTGCTAGCAGTGGTACTGTACTATGATGTCCTTAGGATATCTGTCAGTAGCCAATGGCACATGTGATAAAAGCAGATGTAGCCTCCCACACACACACCATTTCTGTGAAGACAATCCCTATTACAGTAGCAATAGTCTACAAATATACCTGCAATACATAACTGACATCCCCTTGCACTGAGAGGTTGGGACTGTTGGGGCTGAGGTAGGTCTCCACTCCATGTTCAGGACATAATGTGAACATATATGTATATATAATTATACATATATCCATATAGATATATACACATATACATATCTTGCTTAGTGTATGCCAACAGTTTTACACATATGTGCCTGTGTTCCAGCCTCTATCCTCCACCTACAACCAGGCTGTGCACATATGATATGCTATCAGGGGTTGAGGGGTTGTTATGTAGTGGGCTGTGTGAATGTCATGCTGTCATTCCTGCCATCACTCCACTACATTTGTGACCCCCACACATACTGGGGAGTTGGGGCCATATATGTGTGGGATTTACCTACACAATACATTTTATTTTATTTTATTTATTTTACATTTGTTGACCGGCCTGGTCTAACTGGATACATGTCCATTTTCAGCAGAGGCCCAGGGAGAAAAGCTCCAAGAGAAACAGTTAAAAATAGCAAATTTACAGATTTTACTCAGATAAAAATATACAATAGCACACAAAAAATTCACACTGGGAGAAAAAAGTACAAGAGAAAAAATAAGAAATAAATGATATAAGCAATAGTGTAGTCAATAGTGAAGTAACAAACTAATACAGAGAATATTACAGATACAACAACAGGAATTAATTACAGGGAGGGAGTTCAAAATTAAGAGAGGTAGCATAAAGGAAGATAAGTACTACTTTGTATGTCGGGGAATGTGTACATACTAGTAGCAAAAGGCAATCTTTGTATGCAGGAGAATGTGAACATACTAGTAGGAAAGGCAGTCTCTTCAGGGTTAGTGCAGGGGCAAAGCCAATGAGTTTTGAGGTGAGTTTTGAGATGAGATTTAAAGCTGGGAAGAGAGGAGATTGAAGTGAGGTTGTCAGGAAGAGAGTTCCAAGCTTTTCCTACAGTGTTAGAGAGCAAGGAGGCTCCTGCCAGGTTATTGGATTTACATGTTGATATAAGAAGTTTGTTAGAAGAACATAGGCTTTTGAGGTTGCAATATGGTGTAATAAGAGTATTGAGAATAGGGGTGTTGTTGGGTTTATAGAGGATTTTATGGGCTAAGGAGAGCTGATGAAATAAGATCAGATTTTGAAGTTCAAGCCATCCTAATTGCCTAAGGTTTAAGCAGTGATGAGTTCTGAACATGGAGTTAGATGCAAATCTGGCAATGCTGTTGAAAGTGACTGCCAGTTTGGAGAGGTTAGTTTTGGACAAGTTAGTGTAAATAGGGGAAGCATAAAGTAGGGTGGAGATCAGATGTGAATGGGCAATGCAAGTTTTAGCAAGAGGTGTAAGAAATGGTTTAATTCTATACAGGGAGCCTAGTCTTCTGTTAACTAATTTTATAGTGTTGTTAATGTGACAGTCAAAACATAGGTTGTTGTCTATCTCTAGTCCGAGGAGCCTGGTGGAAGAGTCAGGTGTTATGATAGTACCATTGTTAGACAAGACAGAGAAGTTGAGAGGAGAGGATTTACGGGTGGGGGAGAAGAGCAACTGTTTGTTTTTTGGGGGGTTTAAGATTAATCAACGTTCAAGGAACCAAGTTTCAACTGTTCTGAAAGTTTGTTGGGTGATGGAATGTAGTTCTGAGGGGGAAGAGGCAGAGCAAATCAAAGTAGAATCATCAGTCTATTGTATACAGGTTGCAGAGGGAATAGTGGTGTGAAGATCATTTATAAAAATAGAGAATAGGAGAGGGCCCAGTATAGAGCCTTGTGGGACTCCAAGGGTAATGGAGAGGAGGTTGGATAAGTTATTTTGCCAGAGCACAGCCTGTTATCTGTTATGTAAATAAGACTCAAACCACTTTATTGCACTAGAGTCATGTCCAAAATTTTTGAGTAAATTAATCAGAATATGGTGATTAACCATATTGAAGGCTTTGGATGGGTCTATAAAAAGAGCAGAGGTGAGAATACTATTATTTTGATTTTTGTTGATGCAGTCAGTGAAGGAAAGGAGGGCTGAAGTGGTGCTGTGGAAAGGTCTAAAGCCATGTTGACAGACAGCAAGTAGGTTGTTATTTAATAGGTGTTTAATAAGTTGTTTTTGGATGCATTTTTCCATGATTTTAGCTAGAGGGGAGAGAAGGGCTATGGGTCAGTAGTTGGAAAGTTTTGTTGATTTGCCACCTTTGTGCAGGGTAATGATATGTGAAATTTTCCAGATGGAAGGAATGAAGCCTTCTACATAGGTTCGGTTAATCAGAATGGAAATGGGATAGGCTAAAGGTTTGGCTGCAATTTTTAGATACTGAGCTGGTATAAGGTCAGCAGAAGGGGAGGAGGTCTTAAGTTTTTGGAGAAGAAAACAGATAAGAGATGTAGGTATAGGTTGCAGTAGAAAAGATGGAAAAGAAGTGTTAGAGGAGGTGGACTGAGAGGAGATGTTGGGGGCTAGTTGATTTGCTAATGCCTGGACAGTTTCAGAAAAGAAGGTGCTAAAGGCATCAGCAATTTGTTTAGGGTTGTTTTGGGGAGTACCTATGGGGGCAGGGGTGTCAGAGTGACCAGGCTTTAAGAGGCTATTTATTCCTTCCCAGAACGTTTGAGGAGTTTGCTGGTTAGCTAGTTGTAGATTATAGTACTAGTTCCTTTTGTCTAGTAGAACAGCTTTTAGTTGCATTTCTAATCTGTATAAAGTTAAGTTGGTCGGTAGGAGCTTTAGAGAAATGAAATTTCGTCCAGAGTTTATTTTTCAGAGTAATTGTATGTCTTGTATCTTTTGAGAGCCAAGGGGCTAGTTTTGTTCTTATTCTGATAGATCTTAGGGGAGCATGAGAGTCTAAAATAGACAGGAACTTGGAGTTGAAGTAAGCTACAGCATCCTCCAGAGGCAGTTGTTTAAAGGTAGACCAGTTGCAAGCATTAAGTTCAGAAAGGAAGATTTCAGGGTTAAAGTTTTTGTTAGCTCTGACCAGTTTGTATTTAGTTAGGTTAGGGGATGTAGTTTTAAGTCGGTATAAGTAAGTAAGAGCATGGTCACTTAAATCATCACGTAGTGTACCAACTGTGTAAGTATGGTGGTGCTTATTTATCAGAATCCAGTCTAATATGCTTTCTTTGTTGTTAGTTTTGTTGATTCTGGTAGGGGCTTGAATAATTTGAGAAAAAACATGGAGATTTAAGAGGGTGGGAGGGTTTACATAGGTGCAGGTTATCCAGTCTATATTGATATCTCCAGGGACTATAGTTTCCTGTGGAAATTGAATAGAAAGCCAACTAAGGATCTCTTCTAGGGTATTAATATTATTTCCAGGGGGAATGTAAGTGCAGATTATATAGATGAACTTGTGTGGATTAAGCTGGAGTTTGGTGACAAGGATCTCGGCATTATTTGTGGAGGGAGGTTTATCTTGTATGACAGTAATTTGTAATCCAGTTTTGTAAAGGATAGCTATCCCACCACCTTTTTTGGCTTTACGGTCAAGTCTGTGGATGTTGTAGCTGGGGGGGGGGGGGTAAATCACCCAGTCTAGGGTTGTAGGTTTGAGCCAGGTTTCAGAAAGGCATAGGATGTCAAAAGAATGTGTGTCTAGCAGGGTATGGATGTGGGTTATTTTATTATTAATGCTGCGGTTGTTGATGTGAGCAAAGGAGAGAGAGTTAGGGGGTTTAGAGGACATGTTTGGGTATACAGGAGGGACAGAGTGGATTTATAGTAGCAGCTTTGGTTGGGCCAGGGTTGGGATGAATGTCACCTGCTAGAAGAGATAGAAGTAGCCTTTTATAAGGTCTGAGGGTTTGGAGAGGAAGAGTAAGGATTTTCTATTTCTCTGATAAGAGTAGGAGAAGTGGAGTTTTCTGTGGAATTTAGCACAGTGGTAGCTGGAGGAGGAAATGATGTTTGGGGAAGGTTGAAATGTGTTCAGTGAAGGAGATATAGTATCTTGAGAGAGGATGTGTGGTTCTTTGAGGTTAAGATGTTCGTAAGAGGTAAGAAGGTAGGTTAGTATAAGGAGAGGAAAAGGTGAGAAAAGGAAGAATAGTTTTAAATTCCCCAGCCATTAACAAACTTTACAATAAGAGGAGAAAGCTATTACATGATAGAACAAAATCCATAAAAGGGAAGTCACCCCTGATCATTATTAGTAAAAAAATACGAGCACTCATAAAATCAACTAAGGCCAATTTTGAGAGAAAAATTGCCATGGATTCAAAGGACAATCATAAGGCCTTTTTCAGCTATGTTAGGGACCTGGGTGGAAACTCCCAGATATGCTCAGAATTAGTCCAAAATGATACAAAAATCACTGAACCCACAGACATTGCCAACATACTGGCAGACAGGTTCAGTGCAAACTTCACCCCTCTCCCCTAAAGGAGAGATAACTATCCCAGCAGTGTAGCCTCCCGGACATCTCAAATGCAGGTGAAAGCTGCTCTCTCTAAAGCTAAAAACACAGCATCAATGGGACCGGATGGTGTCCCCGGCTGTGTGCTACACGAGCTAAATGAGGAATTAAACCCGCACATAAGGCAGCTGTTTAATCTCAGCCTTACCACAGGATATGTGCCCAAGGAGTGGCGACGGCAACTGTGGTCCCACTCCACAAAGGCGGCGCCTCTACAGACCCTGGTAATTACCGCCCCATAAGCTTAACAAGTCTAGTCTGCAAAGCTATGGAGAGGATCATAATGGAGCTCATAAACAAAGATATAGGGACTTGCAGACATTGGACCCGACCCAGTTTGGCTTTGTCAAGGGAAGATCATGCCTTTTGAACTTGGTTGACTTCTTCGAAACAGTCACCAAGGCCATTGATGAGGGAAAGGCAGTCCATACAGCCTACCTTGACCTTGCAAAGGCTTTTGACACAATACCCCACTCGGGTATTGTAGAAAAACTTACCAGCTTAAATGTAAACCCATATGTCACAAGATGGGTTGCAAACTGGCTTAAGGACAGAACCCACAGGGTTAGAGTTGCTGGAGCTATGTCAGACTCCAAGCCAGTCACAAGTGGTGTCCCACAGGGCTAGGTCCTTGGCCCCCTATTGTTTGGCATCTACTTCTCAGAAGTACAGGCCAACATGGGAGGACTTTGGCTAACAAAGTTTGCAGACGACTGCAAACTGGGCGCCATAGTGGAAAGTGCATCGGACACGGATATCCTTCAGAAGGGACTCACGGAAACAGATAGCTGGTGCCAGAGCCATGGCCTGAAGTTAAACGCCAAAAATGTATAGTCATACCCTTCGAAAAACAAGGTAACCCCAAGCTACCATATAGGTGGCAATCCACTAAGCACAGAAGAGGTTATCAGGGACCTGGGGACCCAGGTTGACAGTGGCCTTTCTTTGACACTCACGTTGCTAAAGTGGTTAGAAAGGCCTTCTACATTGCCCACCTGATCATGAAGGATTCACATCCAGATCTAGTGAGGTCATTGTTCCCCTGTACTCTTCACTTATCAGACCAATGATCGAGTACAATGCCCCATTAGGGATGTATCTCACCCGACATCTGCAGCAATTGGAGAGACCCCAAAGTTCCTCACCAAAAGGATAAAGGGACTCCAAAATCTGTCATATGCTGCCAGATTGAAGAAACTCCAGCTCTATTCAGTCGCATACCGTCTGCTCAGAGGTGACATGTGCCTGACATACAAGGCCATGTCCAACCCGGAATTAATGGACATGCTCCACCTCAAAAAATCCAAATCCACCAAAACCACTAGAGCAAGCGACTTAAACCTTAGCATGAATATAAATAGGACGTGCTGGAGGGATAGATTTATCACTCAGAGACTCCCTATGCTGTGGAATAGAATCCCGGTCCATGTGAGGCAGAGCACCTCGCTGACTCTGTTCAAGAGAAATCTAGACCTGTGGATGGGAGATCGTAGGTTTACCCAGGGAATCATCTCTGTGTCACTGCTGGACAGAGGCACAACAAACTAATGGGCACAGTATTTTTTCATATAAGGGGTGGCGTAAGCCACAAAAATTTGGGCTAGGCTTATAAATGCCTTAGGGCAGATAGCCTAGTATAAACCTATGAACCTATGAACCTAAATAAGATGAGTTTACAGGTGAAGGCATAGTGAATAGGGAGGTAAAATGAGAGAAAACTTGGGAAATGGAAAAGTAAGTATACAGAGGTGTAGAAGGAGGAAGTTAAGTAAGAGGTAAAGATACAGGAGGAAAGGTATTGGATGACAGAAAAAAAAAGAAATGGGAGGGGCAAGCTATGGTTGGAGAGTTACTGAGAATGGGAGTGGTTAGGAAGTGTAAGCGCAGTGGGAATGGGTGGGATTTGGGGTAGGGTAGGGGAGCGGAGTGAGCCCGAAGGGCGAATGGAGCGGGTTCAGACAAAGTGAAGGAAGACAGTCAGAAAACAATCAAACAAAGCAGAGAAGGTAAGTTGGAGTGGGAGAGAGGAGAGACAAAGAGGCAAAGCTTGAGGTCTAGTCTGAAAAGGAAAAGAGAAAGGTATAAATGGGGGAGTGTAAAGGATTCAAAGTGTAGGAATTTGCAGCTAGTAATTATAGAGCAAAGGTTAGGGGAAAACAGGTAGCAGAATACTCGCAGGAATAGGGCACCATCTAGTGGGCAAAAAAGTGTAAAACATAGAAAGGGGAGTTGGGGAGGAGAATTGGAGCAGGGAGAGAGAAAAGAAAGAAACCAAGAACTGACGATTTTCAGGAGGGGACGTTTAACAAAAGGAGGACAGGCCAGAAATGTGGGAAGCAGTAGCTAGATACTATGTTTTGTGCTAGAGAGGAGAGAGGAGGTGAGGCTGCTAGGAGTCCTGACTAACAGGCATCACAGTCGGTCAGGGCAAAAATCAGACAATTAATTAAAAAAGAGAAATTAAAAAATAGCTAGAGGAGCAAAACATACTTTCTAGCTTCTTGAGAGTACTGGGTTCTGAGGGGAGATCCAAAAAATTGAGAAACAGGAGAAGAGGCAGGAGAAGGTCCTTAACTCATTCACTCCAGAGCAGCTCAGGAAGAGCTGCCTGCTGAATTCCACCATAGGAACAACAGAGCAGCCTGAGCTCATTTTCAGAAAATCCATTTGTAATACTATACAGAAAACAAATGCTCATAACTCTTTAACTATAAGAGCTACACTAAAAATGTAAACGTGAAAGTTGTTCAGCAGACACTGACCTTTCCAACAGTGTAAATGTTGATAGTGCATATCAAAGTCATAATGAAATATTTGGCAAGGAATGCTGATATTGTGCAATTTTTTAATTTTTTTGGAAAAGCAAAGCACAATATCTTGGTCCATGTACCATGCAGACCCATACAATTTGAGTTTAATTTGTTAGTATGAATGTCAGCTTTAAAATGATACTTTAACCATAACTGTGTGACACTCCTTTCATGAGATATTCACAGAAATATGATTAGTATATTATTTCTCATAATTGATAAATAAACAAAGCATAATATCTCATCACCTGTAACAGACAGAGCCTACATATCAGTGTAGAAGTTGTGCATCTGAATGTCAGCTTCAAAATGACGCATCATTTGTGTGATTACCATGCTCCCTCGCAAAGATATGGGCATAATAATGAGAAGTATTGTAAATGTATAATTTTCATATTTGTACAAGACTAAACAAACTGTGATATCTGTATGTGTACAGTGCCTAGACACAGTTCTTTTACCATGATGTAAGGAGTAACACTGTCTTCAAAATGATGCATTACTTCACACAATGTGGTGCTCCCTTGCAAAGTTATTTACCAAAATATGAAAAAAATCATAATTTCCATAACCTAAGTCAGAAACAAACTTTGATATCTGCACATGTGTCAAACATACAGGCACAATTATTTTACCATGTTAGAACCAGCAATACTGTCTTCAAAATGAGGTATTACTTAGCACATTCAGATGCTCCCTTGCAAAGTTATTTACCAAAATATGAAAAAAAATCATAATTTCCATAACCATAAGTCTCAAACAAACTTTGATATCTGCACATGTGTCAAACATACTGGCACAATTCTTTTACAATATTAGAACCAGCAATACTGTCTTCAAAATGAGATATTACTTGGCACATTCAGATGCTCCCTTGCAAAGTTATTTACCAAAATATGAAAAAAATCATAATTTCCATAACCTAAGTCAGAAACAAACTTTGATATCTGCCTATGAGTACAACATACAGGTACCATTCTTTTACCAGGTTAGAACTATAATTAATCTTTTCAAAATAAGGTATTACTTAGCACATTAAGATGCTCCCTTGCAAAGTTATTTACCAAAATATGAAAAAAAATCATAATTTCCATAACCATAAGTCTCAAACAAACTTTGTTATCTGCACACGTGTCAAACATACTGGCACAATTCTTTTACCATATTAGAACCAGCAATACTGTCTTCAAAATGAGATATTACTTGGCACATTCAGATGCTCCCTTGCAAAGTTATTTACTAAAATATGAAAACAATCATAATTTCCATAACCTAAGTCAGAAACAAACTTTGATATCTGCCTATGAGTACAGCATACAGGTACCATTCTTTTACCAGGTTAGAACTATAATTAATCTTTTCAAAATGAGGTATTACTTAGCACATTCAGATGCTCCCTTGCAAAGTTATTTACCAAAATATGAAAAAAATCATAATTTCCATAACCATAAGTCTCAAACAAACTTTGATATCTGCACATGTGTCAAACATACTGGCACAATTCTTTTACAATATTAGAACCAGCAATACTGTCTTCAAAATGAGATATTACTTGGCACATTCAGATGCTCCCTTGCAAAGTTATTTACTAAAATATGAAAACAATCATAATTTCCATAACCTAAGTCAGAAACAAACTTTGATATCTGCCTATGAGTACAGCATACAGGTACCATTCTTTTACCAGGTTAGAACTATAATTAATCTTTTCAAAATGAGGTATTACTTAGCACATTCAGATGCTCCCTTGCAAAGTTAATTACCAAAATATGAAAAAAAATCATAATTTCCATAACCATAAGTCTCAAACAAACTTTGATATCTGCACATGTGTCAAACATACTGGCACAATTCATTTACAGTATTAGAACCAGCAATACTGTCTTCAAAATGAGATATTACTTGGCACATTCAGATGCTCCCTTGCAAAGTTATTTACCAAAATATGAAAAAAAATCATAATTTCCATAACAGTTATTTGCCAAGCTCAGAGAAATTAATTTTACACAACACATTTCATAGTAGTGTTTTACTTACTATACTGGTCTGACTTGGTCATGGGTGTTTTCCATTCTTCTCACAATCATGCATGACTCTCCTCACGCCATTGTGGAGGTTGGTCAAGAAGAACGCAATGCCCTCCTCAGTTAGGTGAATGCCATCCCTTCTGAACCAGTGAACATCTTCCCTTCCAGTGACTCTCAGAACAGCAGAAGACAGTCTTACCTTATCTGAAATAAAGCATGGGTGGACACTGACAAGGGTGCACAGCCAGGGCACATGTAAAGAGAAAAAGCAGGGTAAGGACCGCCGCTCCACTAATATGCCTAGGACAGGCATGGGGCTCCAGATGTTGGTTATCTGTAGTGTCACATAGCTGTGCCGGCTGCCCACTCAGACTGCTGATACCACTATGGTCTCATGACCTCCTTCAGTGTGAGCAGTCTGCCTTACCGCTGCCTTTTCTCTTTACATGTGCCCATTCAGCAATGGACCCAACAGCCTGGTCACAACTTTGATGTATAGTGTGCTCTGCACATCTTACTGCTGTCAGCAGTCTGCTAGACTCTTATGGCCATGGTACTCACCAAAGCATTCCATGCATAGGTTAATCTTGCAGGATGGGCATCCCCATGATGGTTCAGCACGTTTACCCTTGATGGCACAGTTTTTGCATTGTGCCTTCCGCCATTTCACTGGAAAGTGTGAGCCTTCTTCAAATCGTGTCATGGGCTCTGGGATGGTAATCTCTATGCATCTTTTCCTCTTCTTGTAGGTGGTCAGGAGGTGCATGCCTAGGTGTCTTCTAAACTGTAACTGACTTGTCGCAATAAACGCCAGAACGTGAAAGCTGCCGGTGGCTAGCACTCTCACGGAATAAAATGTAAGCATTCACTATGGCCACATCCCATAGGAACCAGAACAAGTACAGCCACCATTTCCTTGCCTTTCGAGCAGTTGGATACTGCATCCTGAGCTGATCTGCTCGGTCCCCCCCATTCATATATGTGTTGTACATGTTTACAACTGGTGGACATGGCACTGCAGCTTTTGTTCCATCATGCTGTCTCCTGCATATGCTGGAGACTGCCAAGGTTGGGTTACTATTAGTTGACAGCAGAAATACTGGGTTGCTATCCTTCCATTCAGTTGCAAGCAATGGTCCACTCTGCAGCTGCTTGTAGAACCCTCGAGGCGCTTTACCAATGGCTTGTCGGTTGAATGTTACAGGCCATCCAGACCTATTGGTGCGCATGGTTCCACAGCAGTACAGACCGTCCTGCAGCAGTTGCTGTGCCAGAGGGACAGATGAGAAGAAGTTGTCAAAGTAAATGTGATGCTTCTTTCCAATCAGCCCCGTGTTAGGGTCGACCACAACTCTGTGTGCCAGTCCAACCTCTGTGGTCTGCTCTGCCTTTCCAGTGTATACCTGGAATTCATGCACATAACCATTATGTGAGTCAGCTAGCACCCATACCTTAATGCCATACCTCTCCGGCTTGCCAGGCATAAACTGTCTAAATGTCAGACGTCCACGGAAGCCGACCATGGCTTCATCTACTGCCACCTCACGATGCACATTATACTGTGTCCTACATGCATGAAGTACGGCATCCAGTATTGGCCGTACATGATGGAGCTTGTCATGACCCACACAGCCCTGTGGTAGTCTGAGGTTTTTATCATTGCAGTGAAAATACTGCTGAATTTTTCAAACCTCTCCGGTCATGTACTCAGCTATTGGGAAATGACCATACAGATGGTGCGTTCCCAGTACTGCCTGTATTTTGGAACATGTACAATAGACATGTATATTCTGACACCTAGAAATGTGCGCATGTCTCCAGGACAAACTGGACTCCACCGCTTATCAACCTTGCCTGCTGCAGCCTGCCTCTGTGCAGCATAGCGGTTAGTTTCATCAGCAATAAGCGAATACAGTTCCTCTGGGAACATCAAATTGAGGAAGTCCACCTCTGTGCTGTCCGAGTCCAGGTTGGTGACTGGGCCAACTGGACACACAAAATCATCGATGTGAACTGGTGTTAGGCGTTTCTCCCATGATAAGTTTCGTGGTGGGCATGATCGCCGTGCCTTTTTCATTAGCCTCCCAGAGTTTTGAATGCAAGGTACCCTGTGATCAGTTACATTACCCACTGGTTTGTACTGACTACTGAGTGGAGTACTCGCACAAATTCCATATTGCGGCACACTCAGATCCTTGCTTGACAAGGAGCTACTTCGGCTCAGATCCAGTGGACTTTCTCCATCTGAATAAACCTGCTGTAGACTACGCCTGAACTCATGTATAGTAGGAAGCATATCCGCTTCCTCTTCAGCACTCGGCCTGGCTTGGGCGATGGAGGACTGCAAAGGTCTGTCACTCGGGCCACGTCCATGCCGTAACTCAGATAGAGGCAATTCATCCTCTGTGTCAAAATCTGATTCAAGTTGCTGACCACTGTTGTGTGTGCCATCATACCTTAGCTGGGCTAGTGGCATGTCATCCTCACTGTCGTGGTCAGTTTCATCAAGAGTAGTGAGCTCGGGGTTAGAGGGTAGGGGTCGGTCAGAAATCGCTGGGACAGGGGCATCTTTATCAGCAGTAATAGCCTTCTCACGCAGACGTGCCAGTGGAATATGATCATTGACATCATAATCGTCATCCTCACTCTGGTTTGGCTTACGCTGTGCATCAAGATCCAATTCCATTTCAGACCCACTGGTATTACTGTCAGAATCAGTATCCTCGCCCACGTAAACGTCGGTTAACTTCTTAACCGATGGCATCTTCACTGAGGGGTGTGATGTCGGGTGAATGCAAAGCTGAAAAACACAATTGTATAGAATATAATGTTACTCACCTGCACAGAGGCAGCTGAAAAGCAACACATGCAGTATGTAGTGATAGTATGACACATTCAACTGTTTCAATATATGTGGTTCAGTTACATTAATTCCCAAAGATATGAACTACATTAATAAAATGGATACTTATATCTGTATGTTATAAGTGAAAATACAGATATATATGTCTGTGTGTATATAGATTATATATTACATATACATATATACACATATATATATATATATATATATATATATATATATATATATATATATATATATATATACATACACACACACACACACACACACATACACACAAACTATATATATATATATATATATATATATATATATATATATATATACACACACACACACACACACACACACACACTATATATATATATATATATATATATATATATATATATATACACACACACACACACATATACACACACGCACACACACACACACACACATAGATAGATATTATATATAAAATAAGGGGTTTCAGAGGCTAGGTAGTTGAAGAATGGAGGGGGTGGCTTGCAATGACTAGAAGCAGAGAAAAAAAACACAATCTGCCTTGTGCATTCATCAATGTGATAACGAGTTGCACTTATATAAATAACAGTGACAGCTCCTGATAGTGTTACCTGAAAAGTGATAATGACTCCGTGCTATATTGTAAATGACTTATTGCTAAGGTGATAATGACCTGCCTTTCATTACTGGAAAGGTATGCATGCTCTGACACAGGTGATAATTGCTGCACATCACCTGTTGAGTAGGTAATCATTATCTCCTTGTGCAGCTGTTATATAATACAGTAATCCAGTAAAATAGTATAATACTTAGCCCTTCCTCCCACAAGTTGCACACATTACTGACAAAGGCCAGAAAAATTCCCAAAATATAACTTAGCTCCATGCAGGTAGTAGTCAGCAAGTAATAACATGGGTAACTTCTAGGCAAAACTAAATCATTCAGACTATCTGGAGCAATTGTTTATTTCTTGTGATGGTAGGAATGGACAGTCCGTTTCAAAACAGATCATTTTCAAATGAGTGTCCAAGACCATTACCTTTTGTTATAATCACAAAAATCTATTCAAGTCAGGCTGAAGGCCCTCTCTCCAAAATGCATACAGGAAATCTCTGCATAGCTAGAAGTCATCTGAATAATTTCACAGATATCTGTAACTACTGAAGAGGTTGCTGCTAGCAAAGAACTTTATATTTCAATGTATATCTACCAATTCAGAGGTTCTAGCTGCTTTATGGAAGCTTTCTAGTTCAAATGTGTTTTATAGTTTTACATAATTACACAGTTACATCTAATTTCTATACCAGAATGCAAAAATCAAAGCTAAAATTGAAACAGCTGGCAGCAACTATTCAGACACTCCATTTCTATTACTGAACCAAAGGTTACCAAGTCATTCAGTGCTTTGAAGGTAAAGAACAGGATTTCCAACTACAAAATCAGCTACCAGTCAATTGCTCTAAATTACCACAAAGTGAATAGGTGTCATACATATATATCGAAATACACAAATTTGCATAGACATTTTTTCCCCTCTTGTGGGAGTGGTAACAAGTTGTTCCATAGCATTTGAGTTTATAAATTCTAGGAACCTTTGGGCTAGGGTGTTGGAGCTAGAGTAATGCTCCCAGTCTATGTTTGGGTAGTTGAAGTCGCCCAATGAAATTGTGTTTGGAGAGACTTTCACATTTTCCAGTGTTCTCAGGAAGGCTGACTGGGGTTCCTGGGTTTGGGAGGGTGGTCTGTAGCAGGCTATAAACTGGAAGTCCGTTTTACCCACGGTTAGTTGCACATGGTTTAAAAGCCTGCATTTGCTCTTGTTTCCCACCTGTTCTGTAACTAGTCTAGTCCAGATACAGATTTGTTGTATCCAAAAATGCAATGACATGATCAAATTGTGTGTATAGTAGCACACACTGCAGTCAATCTATAAGATGAACATATGGGACAGCATCCTTATGCCCAATGCAACTGCTTGGCTTCATCCCTGATCCTTGAGATAAATGGTTTTGAGGTACAACAAGAAATCTGGAGAAAGCCATAAATAAAAAAGGAGACAAAGGTCCCAAAATATGGACAATATTGAATTAGTACTCTTACAAACTAAGTTGTTAGAATAACAGGTGTTGCATTAGTATGGATTATCTGAAGCTTAATCAGTCTGCCACTCAAATGTCTGTCATTATTTTCTAACTTGAATCTTTAATAATTTGCCACTAAGTTGCCACCAAAAATGCCTATGTATGAAGAACAGACTAAAAATATGAGGTAAAAATCTGAACATCATTTGAAAATCTAAACAGTTGAGAGGTATGTAGGACGGTGCTAACTGGCAAAAAAATAGCACCCCTGGGGAATCAGATTTACAAGCTGTTAGCTCACTATTCCACACGTGCAATCCAAAAGTGTGAGAGAATAGCAAGTCAAAATATTTTAATCATTCACAAACCAATGCTACAAAAACAGCATACAATCTAAAGTTGTACAAAGCACCAAATAAGTATGACTCTTAATATCACTCATGCAAACTTAGAAAGCAGACATAATGAAATGTTATGCATTAGCTCGAGTTTTCTGTGTGGTATGAAATCTGAAACTCAAGTGTCTCTACGTTTCTGCATTCAATCCGAAAGTGATTTGACTGAAAACTATACAGTTGACAACAGTATAAGGCAGAAATTATATTATATTATAAATAAGGCAGAAATCTGAGATCTGACATGCCATCCAGGGAGGAAAAGCAACCCCAAACTCCCATTTAAACAGCAGGTACGGAAAACGTACATCCTGTGCAAAGAGCCATTATAGCAAGCATCACAGCGCCTATGACAAAGACCAGAATACTAATCATGCAAAATATACGGTTATGACAAAAGTATAAGGCAGAAATCTGTTCCTTCAGCAAAAATCTGTACAGCTGATATCACTATTCACTATGAGGGAACGCTGCAGGACCCATGTAACACACAAATACTTTAATGTAAACCTGCCATCCCAGGGAGGAAAAGCAACCCCAAATTCCCATTTAAACTGCAGTAACGTAAAACGAACATTCTGTGCAAAGAGCCATTATAGCAAACATCACAGAACTTCTGACAATGACTGGCATACTAGCCATTTACAAATTTAATCACATTACCAAAATACAGCCAGCCAGAAAATAAAACTGGAAATCCACTTTATTACACCACTATCAGGTATGGTGACAAAAGCGCTTAACTACTGTGGTGTCATAAAGTGGTTTTCAAGTTTTAGTTCCTGGCTGGCTGTACTTTGTTAACTCTTACATAGAAAATCATCAGCATGCAGGCCCAGAAGGCATCAAAAATAGCCATAAGGTTAACGCTTATACTACATGACAAAAACATTTTTAATTCTGCAAAGCAACTGATTGGCATTAGTTTTTAGCTATTAATCGCATTGCAGAACATTAAAACCATGGCAGGCTACACAGCAGCAAACTGTTTACAAGTCCAGCGATGCAAGAAAAAGAACGGCAATCCTTTCACTGAAATGTATTTAGAAAAGAAATGGAAAGCACTTTCAAGCAGTTTTTACAATACCTGAAAAAGAAGAATTATAGAAAACTTGCCGCTGCAACACTTAATCCACTGTGCGAGATGACAAGAGTCCATCAACATGCTTCCCGGAACTCGAGAAACACTATTAGCTCCCACTGTTGCACGCTCTCCGTCGACAACTGAAAGAAGCGTTTTGTTCAACAAAATCAAAGTAGTACACAGGCAAAACGCTGTACTGCCACACACTAGCTATAACAGCAAAAGGAAACCAACTTCGGTAGACTTAAAATTCACGTAGAAAAAGTTAAAACTAAGGTGGCACACTAGTCTCTGGTGGAAGCCCGGGGAGAAAAGCTCTCTACACATAAACTTAAAGAACAGTACATTGTGCAATTAATGTTCACGTACTAGTCAAGTGCTAAGGCATTGAATGCACATAGCAATAATGCAGAAGACATTGTACTTACATAATACCAAGGTCTTCCTCAGGCCAATATATTTAAAATCATTCATAGGTTCATAGGCTAGTACTAGGCTACCTGCTCTTGCGAGCCATTTTAAGTCTAGCCAGTTATGCCCTGTGAGATTCAAACCTTGTACCTTCTGTTTGTAAGGCAAACACCTTAACCATTAGGCCACCCTCCCAACTATGCTGTGACTTTCTCTATGAAACCACTTGCATTAATGTATGGTTTATGGTAAATGACTCACCCAGCAACAAAGCAGAGCACGTCAGAATAATGTGTGACTCTTAAAGATGCTTCAAAGTCTTGTCTGCTGTGGGTAAGTAGAGAAAATGGAGAGTTACCAATCTTGCAAACACATAGGGATGAGAGAAACAATTTAAAAAAATCATTCCACAATACCCTCTAAGGGACAGTTACTATCTCTCAGCACCTCCCTTCTGTAATGGAAACGGGAGGGGATGTTTGCTGCCATGGTTCAGTTATATGAGCAGCGAAAGCATGGGGAATTGTTGCAACTAACTGGGGAGGGGGAATTGCTGTCTTCAGAATACATGTCCACATTTAGCAAGTGAAGGAGATGACTGAAGAGAGAAAGGCCAATACATTTTCTCGCTGTCCAGAGTGCTTCTTCACAAAACTGGTGTAATTCCTATACTTAATTTGAAATCATCTTCTTACAAAACAAATCAAAACCAAGAAAATCAAAAGGTATTTTTGCTCATTGCTAGGAGTCTAAACAAAAACTTCAATAATATGCATGGCTCACTGCCGAGGGAGAAACAGTGGCCATGTACACAGATACATTCAGTGTAGCCTGTATACTGTGCCTACATGGATGTTATTAAATAATGGGGTGTATCTGTCAGACCTAACTTTTTCATCTGAGGTGTTCTACAGTCTATATGCAGATGACCTGAAATTGGGTAAACTGATTACATGTGTTACTGATAAGGCATGTCTGCAAAGTAACTTGACTATATTGACCATTTGGGAACAGGAGCATAATATGCTGATAAATACATAAAAAGCTAAGCATATGAGATTTGAGAGACATAAACTGAAAGGTGAATATTTAATGCAGTACATAGTGATTTAAACCTTAGACTCATTTAAGGACCTGGTTATATGGGTAGATTCAGCTATGAGTTTTTCCTAATCAGATCAACCAATTAGTTAATGATAGTTATAGAACTATAGGTTATATAAAAAAGATTTATAAAGTCTAGGAAATCAAAAATGCTGAAGGCATTGGTTGTTAGTTACATTAGACCCAAACTTGAGTATGGAATAACAATATGGAAACAGGCATGAGTAAACTAAAAAGAGTACAGGGGAAATATACTAAGGGCATCCATGGATGTGAAAATTTAAGTTACTATGAAAGACTAAAATGTCTGAACTTGTACAGTGTTTTACTGATATCTAAGAGGAGATCTTATTCAAGTATATATTGCATTTAGAGACAACTACCTCTGGGAATGTTTGGGGTTATCCTGAAGTACTAGAGAATCATCAGACAACCTATATAGATGATTCTATAGGAATGAGAAGTGCACTAATTGGTTCTCTGACAGAGTAGCTGGTGCATGGAACAAACTACTAAATTACATTAAAGTGAGTACAAGTTTAGATATTTTTAAGAACAGCCGGGACACTTATTATGGGAACAAGTGTTTTGGTTTATTGGCAAGCGAGAAGGGCATTAATTCCCGCCCTTGAAATATTTGTATGTATGTATGTATGTGCATTTGTACTTATGTAATGAGTGTCTAGAACAATTATGTATTTGGATTTGGATGCCGCACCTTTAGATATAAAATGAGCCATGAAAAATGGCTTCATTAAAATTATGAGTGGAAGGTTATGAAAAGCCAGTTCGTTACCAACATAGGTTCACAGATCTCTAACTGTGAGATCCGTTTTAAGGAAGGGGTGTTGTCATTGCAATAGGTGCAAGCAGCATGAGAAGTGGGGAAGGATATGATTATACAATTCTTGGCAATTAGTTTTTCCATGGTTTTGACACAAGCTATTTGTTTTGCACAGCCCTTTTGTAGGATGCTAGTCTACTACATTAGCCTTTCCCTCTGAGAAACAAATGCCAAAGAGGTATGGCCCAACGACTGAACCATGTGCCACTCCACTAGTAACAGACAGGTGCTTTAGGGGAGGTAGACCTATCCACCCTTACTTCCTTGGTTCTAGTTTGAAAGCCAGGTTACTGTCCAATGTGTTGCATACAGGTTATCATTTATATGGGAGGTGTTCTGCCTGTCAGTCTATCCATCTAGCCACAACCCCTTTTTCCCATTTTTACACATGGGATTGGGGTGTCACTTCAACAGTGACAATCATCTAGAGCCAAGGTTTACACCACTGGGTGGTTAGCACTACCACTGATGACTGTTAATACTATATGGTTATTAATCGGTTGTTTTTTTCATTCATTCTGCTTACAAGAATCCCTGCTTTCTTAACCTGGAAGCTGACTGAGCACAACCATTTTTTCAAACATTACTTGGGAAGAGTAGACACTCAACAGCATTATACCTCTCAACCTCTTATTGCAATAAATCTCGACAAAGTCAAAAACATTGAGCAACACCAGCCCAAAAGTAGGGACAGATTTTAAGGATTGCTCTTATAAACTTTTAAAGTTGCTAGAATAACAGCTTTGTGTTAACATGTATTTCCAGAAGGACATGCATGAGGTTTGAAACTGTCTTTATTTAAGTACTTCAATCCTAAGTGATTTGCCAGAAGCCCACAAGTTGTATGTGGAATAGATCAAAACTTCAGGACATTCAGCAAAAATCTGGACACTTGATAGGCATGGACAGCATTTACGTACTGATGAAATTAAAAGAACTTAAATCTATAAATAATATGTACTCAGCTTTCTAACTATACTGTATACTAAGTAAGGTTTAGATATGAGGAAAACAACAGGAGCAAATTCAGAAACAGTTATCCTTGAGCGTGTTCTATAACATTCATGTCTTTCTGCATAATAGCCTATAATGTTGGAATATATATAATTAATTGTACAGACATAATATGGTTAAGAGCACCATATTCTGGTTTCCAAAAGACAGTACGATGCTGGATACTTCAAATAAAGCAGGAAGAGAAGATTAGATAGAAAGTACAAGTATGCCAGGCCAAAATGTGATATTCTCTAAACAGCTATTTTATTTGTCAACTGGATGAAATCACAAGTCATAGCTCAGCATGGTATTTAGGCAATGTGCATGATGGTTTTAACTGTTGTTTTATGTGCCATCAACATGCTCTGAGGCATATTTGGTCAGTCATCTCAAAGTTCACAGCATCATAGAAAAGCATCTTCTGGAGCAATGCATGTAATAACAGGAATTTGTGTACTTTATTGACAGATTTACTTGTGTATAACTATTACTTTAGGGGTATAGGCTGACTCCTTTTTTTATGTTAAAAAGTAGCATGGTGTAATGTTAAACTTCTGCACCACTCTATGTTGTTTCTTGTATGGGGATATGAATGCCCACAGAAAACAGGACTTGCTCATTCTCAGTGAAAATTCCCTGCTGCCAAGTATAGACACTGTAATTAATGGATAATAATCATCATCATTATCATCATTAGATCATTTCTATATGATATATCTTACCAAGGACTGGACCATGCAGCTAGCTTGTAAAGCCTCAAAGCATATTCTATATGTCCTAGCCTCTGTCTCACACAAGGGAAGTAGGAAGGACTGGTCACTAGGGTTCCAAACCTTCAACACTTTCTTGATGCTGAAAAGCATAATCTTCTGCAGGAATTGTGTAGTCAGCAGTTTGCTGCACTTCACCAAGGATGAGTAGATAAGTTCCCATTGAACATTACCATCTACTTCATTATATTTTGAAGATAAATATGTTATATTTCATCATTAATTGTAAATTTAGACTATTAAATGGAACTTAGTTTTAGTGGTTGTCACTGAAAGTTGCTGATGGTTCTCTGAGAAAATAGTCATGCAAATATATATATTTTTTTGGCAAATATTTTATCTAGGGGTGAAGAACTGTCATTTACTTCAAGGCATATTTATCCTGTTATGGTTATTTTGCCAAAATAACAGGGAAATTCTTACCAAAGTGTTGTCGTAAATAAATAAAATGGATTACATCTTCCTAGTACACGCATCCACGTGTATGACTGGAGACACACACATACGCACACAAACACAAAATGCATTTTCAGTTTGAACACATAAATGCCCTTATAGTCTACATTTTGCACAAAGTGAACAAAATATGGAATAAATGAAAGTGACCTCTATTAAATACATATAAAACACTCATAATAAGTGCACTGAATAATGAAGGTTACGCTCAATAAGTAAGAACTTGCCGATGACTCGAACCTCTCCGTAACAACCTGAGAGGTCCAAATTCTCTGTTAGATGTATTTCAGTCATAATTTTACAAAGCAAAAAGCGTAGTGGATCCACAAATATGTTCAACAAAGGCAGCAATACCAAAACACTAGCTGCTGAATCCCACAGTCTAAATCAGCTGTGGGATTCAGCAGCTAGCGTTTTGGTATTGCTGCCTTTGTTGAACATAATTTTACAAAGCAGAATAGGGTGCACATTTACATACCACGGAGCCAGAAGCTAATTATTTATATCAAATTGCAGCCATTTGCGTTTTATTACAATTAAATAACATGCGTGCATGCCCCCAAAGGCCGTATCGGTAGTAGCACACTTTGCCAGGAGTAAAGAAAAAAAAAAAGTTGCCTCACTTTACCTGTGTCCGCACTGGAGCTTGTGGATGAAAGGAAAGGACGCATCTAGTTCTGTCAGGCAGGGTCAAACCTCTGTGTGATGACCTGGGTAGCACAAGTCTCGAGGGCATGTTATCCAGCTTCAAATTCCTTCAAATTTTACCTTATAAACAGCGGCGAACCAGGAAAATTATACACCAAAAAGTAGAAGCAGCAAAATAAAGTTGGCAGATGTAAAAAAATAGCTGAACCGGCAAACTTCTTCTAGCTCATTGAGGGATCCAGTAGCAGAAGAAAAGGACAGACCTGCTGCTGGACCCTCTATTTATTTGGGTGAAAACAAAAGAAATTCACGTTGGGGGTGGAGATGTGATGCAAGTGGTGGCTTGGAATGCAAGATTCCGATTGGCTGCCACCACTTGCTTTACCGACTACTTTGTAAATAGATTTTCTAAAGAAAGTTAAATGTAAACCTAATGTAAAAACACACTGAATCGTAGCTGCATAAGATAAATTGCAAGTTCAGTTACGATTTCAGTGTGTTTCACATTAAGCTGATCTACAAATCTACAATAAAGTTTCCCACGCTTGTGGAAGGCACTCGGGCATAACAGCTTGCAATTAGTATCTTCTCATGGCATGCTCGGTGCTAGGCACAGACGCACCATGAGAAGGTACTCGGGGTTAATGAGTTAATAGCTGTTCTTGCTTGCCAGGAAATTCCCAAGATCCAGGGAGTAGGAGTTTGTTAAAAAAGCTGTAGATTAAATGTTGAAAAGTGGGAGGAAGAAAATGAAATAGTGTGTCTTAGTTTTGAGTACAACAGTAAGAAACACTGCAACAAAATACATAAAAAAGTAACACTGAAAAATCATCCTAGCTAGTATCACTTAACAGAAACTAGTTTAGCTAGTAATCACATTACAGACAAAACAGTGAAGAGATGCATTCGATATAGTGAGGTACATATTTTAGCAAATAAAACAAAATGTAAATTGCATACTAAGCAGAGTAAATTAGACTAGTGTAATAATTGCGTATTTTAGACACCATTCTAGCAGTGAAAAGATACAATTGCTAATTAGAGGCACTCATTACCCAAAACCCAATCTACATACTAGACTGATCAATGTAAAATTATTGGAAATAAGCGCGTATAACAAATCATTCACTAGTTAAACAATGTAAGCACTTCAAAATAAATGTAACATAGTGTAATATACACATATTAGAAATCATCTATATGTAGAATCAGTTAAGCACCTGAGAAATGGAGTGGCTACTTGTGGGATAACTTTCCAGTAGAGTGTTGCTGTAGTGGTAGAGAGGGATTAAGAAATAATGAGGTATTAGCCTCCAAGTAAGGGATAATAATATAACTAGGAGCCAGGCTTGTTAGAGGGTTTCTCTCAGAAAGCATTGCCTAGTACTGAACATTCAAAAAACTGGCGATTTAAATTACAGGAGCTTTTGCCGAACTCCGTGATAGTAGAACTACAATTATTGCAAAGGCACAAGAGTTAAGCTTAAAAGGGAGTTACTCGTAGAATGCGGTTTGCAGTACTAAACATTCAAAATTAGCACTTTAAACTACAGGAGCTCTCGCCGAACTCTGTTATAGTAGGACTACAAATATGTCAAGGCACAAGAGTCAGAAGTTACACAAACTAATTTACAAAATACTGCAGTAGAAAAAGGCGCAAAAGTAGCGCAGGGACAAAGATTGACATACAGTGGGTTAAACTAACTGCCTAGTACTGAAGATCTAAATTTATCGTTTTGCACTACAGGAGCTCTCACCGAACTCCGTACAAGTATTTCAAAGGCACAAGAGTCAGGGAGTTACATAAAACAAAACTACATAAAATTGCAATAGAAGAAAGGCGTGGAAGTAGCGCATGGACAAATGTTAATATAAAGTGGGTAAACTAGCGAGTACTGCAGGTGTACAAAATATTAGGTTAATTCAGGGAAATAGGCACATGTGTGCCCTAATGCACTCCAGAGGCCAGTGTATGTAACAGTAGTATATGGACCAGTATTATTGAGTCTAGGGGGGTTGCACCATAACTAACCTAGGCTGTTACAACATGTGTGGGTATCAGGGGTAAGCTGCCTTAAGGTATCTGGATGTACATTACCATACAATCCATCTTGGGTAAATGCAGGCCTACTGCCTCCTGCCATACAGAATGTTCTCTTTGTCATTGTGATTGTGATGGTGTCAGTTATGCCTTTTTATGTAACAGATCCATTCCATTGTGTCAACAGGGGTCTTTACCCCCTAGGAATTGTGTACATAGTGTAGATAGAGGCTGCTGAAATATACATCTGCATTACGTACTGTTGATTGTTTGGTATGCTGTGGCCCATTCTGCCTTTACTATTGTACTACTTGAAGGCCTCAGCCTGGACAGCAACATATGTCAACCTTTCCAGACTACTGTATTAGTATAACTGTTTCACAGTTGCATTACTCCGTTCATATGGATGTTGGTGTCTAAACAGCTAAATGACATGGCATATAGAACTGTCATAGTACACAAAGGTTTCCCAATTATGCACACCTGTGTGTGGTGTTATATCCTTTGATATCTCTGTGGGTATATGTTGCAGGTAATGAATGCAATTGTATGGGTGGCTCATACAGTCCCCAGCTGGTAAGGTGGTAAATGTTGGAATACTGGCTGCTCCATATCGTGTGCATGTACTACATATGTATCTTACTGTACATATCTCTGTGTGCATGTGTAGTTACATATATATCTTTATATATGTATAGATATATATTGTATACCTGTACCTGCATATATGTGTCTATGTATATGTATCCTAGGAATGGCCATGTCCTGTCTGGTCCCAGTTATGAGATCTGCAACACTTGGTAGTGTATTGCAGGGGGGGTGTTTGGCTGTGGTGGGTGTATACCTATTCGTACAAGGTGTATATTATTTGGGGCCTCTCAACCCCATTAATGTTGCATGTGGACATATATGTTTTTGTTATTTCCCCATTGTTATCCACAGATATATGTCAGTATATACCTATATATATATATATATATATATATATATATATATATATATATATATATCCGCTGACATATATATAACCTGCTGTATATATGTAGACATGTAGATGTAGACATATATATCTATAGCTGTAGGTATTTGCATGTATATATGTTCATATATACTTATATATGTATATATTTCTACAGATATATATATATATATATATATATATATATACATATATCAATATGTTGTTTCTGTTTAGACATTAATATATTTACTCACACAAATACATCTACATGTTGGAATACATTCTCTCTCTGTACCGTTGAATGACTGGGCTGGATGATATGTTTTGAATATATCAGGGCTGTGTATATCTGACATGGCTTAGTCATAAATCCCTTTGGCTATGGTGTGCAGGGTCCTTGGTTTGAGTCTAGCAGAGACTGTTTATTTTGTTGCTAGGCAGAACAAGGGCCATTGGATACAGAGGGGTTAAGGCACTTTTAAGCAGTTGTAAGCAGGTTTAAGTGGGTTTGCACAACGGTAAGCACTGCTAACTTCTGGTTACTGTTTTTCATACTTAGTTAGCTCCTGAATTGCTTAACCTGTGTAAGCATTGCTTACCCCCAACACAAACAGGCTAAAACCTGCTTACTGCTGCTTAAAAGTGCTTACTTCCGCTTACCCCCATGCTAATTTCTTTAAAAAAAAAGAAAAAGAGGTTGATAGGAAAGTGGTGAAAAATGGGGCACAAAGAGGGAAAGACGGTAGGGAAAATAGCCAGGGATGTGCAGGAAGGGTGTAGGGAAGTTCCATAGCTGCCCATTTCTTCCACAGCAATAGCTATGCATATGCACTGAATTTGTAGGTAGATTTGGACACTCAAACCCCTGGGAGTGGGAGAACAACAATAATCTGTTGTGATACCAATTAGACCAGATTACATGTGTCCAGTAGACACTTGTGTGAAATGGACAGCTATGTATTGGGCACAATTTTTTTGTGGGAACAGATAGCCCTTTTTTTTTTTCAGGTGAGAGTTGGATGTTGGGGGGGGGTAGTAGGTACATTTGGGGAGGTAGGTTGGGTAGGTTAATAGACAAGACAAACAAGATGAATACAGGGGCTGTATATGACACATGTGGGGTAAACACCTTGGACAGGGTGGGGTGTTTGGAAGTCGCAAGCCCATGAGCCCCCAAGTGGAAACAGTGGGACTGAGGTCCCCACCCATGGACAGTCACTACTGCACCATCACGGCCCCAAAGGTGATCATGCTGGGGACTGGGTAGGAGGGGCAGGTTCACCCTATAATTGCATCACTCGGTCCTCAAGCTAGCATAGCTGGTTTTGAAATGCCCTATCAATCTCCCTGCACACCACAGCCTGGACCTGACAATGGGTGACAGGTTCCTCTCTGCCCCCTGTTCCGGGGTGGGGGCCATGCCCCATCCCCTGCAGCAGTTCCACCCGAAGGTGGTGCAGGACCTATGGAGGAGGAGGTCCGAGGCTGGGCCTCAGATGTGCTGGTGCCCGGTGCCATGGCCAGCTGAAGTGAGAAAGGGGACTGCTGGGACTGGCCTTCCCATACGAGCTGTGGTGTTGCAATTTAAAAACAGATATGGGTTAGTAATAGTCAACAGCATTCAGGATTAGTTATAACAGCATGCATAGGTATACCCATTAACCCAAGACACCAAATTTAAACCAGTTGCATAGCGAGCAGAACACATGCATATATGGAACAGCAGTGGCCATTACAACACAATGCAGGTTTTATTGATTCCAACAGGCCACCAGTATGGGTGTATTTCAACATGGCACATGCACAGAGCCAAATGTGGATATTTATGAACGAATAGGACATATGTCCCAACATAACTTTGGAGAATAAGCATACCCATTGAGGTGTGAAATTGGGTTAATGTTGCACATATGATGGGGGCAAGAGAGAGAGTTCAGTTAACAACTGATATATCCCTGTAGTTTTTAAAACTTTCTTAGTCACTGCAGTGATCTGTCCCTTACATGAATTATTACACTACCCATTGGCCTTACTTTGTACAATGGTATGTTTGTAGATTAGTATATACGTGGTCTGTGTCTAACGTATAGTCTACACCTTTTAGCTGTTATAGCTGTTATAGCTGTTGAGAAGTCCTTTGTTAACACTATCTGACAATTTCCACACATGCGCCAAGATTCCATGTTGATGTTATACACATACCCCTCAATCCATTATTATACACACTCTGGTTGAGGCTTGACAGGCTGCAGGTGTTACTGCGACATATTTTGTGAATTGCTCTCATACACCTTGGGTGTGTTGCTACAATGACAGATTTGTTTTCATATAAATTCTCTAAGTATGTACAGGTTTGACTATTGGTTATATTTTATCACAGGCTGCCTACATTTCTTGGATCATCACACTGATTTCTCAGGGGAACAGGGTACCAGGCAGCAGATTTGGGCCATTTATCTGCACATGCTGGGCAGATTGGAACAGTTTAGGGGTATGAATATGCATACAGCTTACTATATGAACATTCTGACGCAGTCTGTAGAGTTGATGGTTATGATCATGCTTACAGCTTACTATATGAACATTCTAGCAAAATATGTACAGTTGTCGGGTCTAATTATGCATACATCTTTCTATCTGGACATTCTCACAAATTCTGTGCAGCTGTGGGGTATGATTATGCATACGACTTACTACCACTCCCAGGATTCAAACCTCCACTGTGTGTGGTAAAAATTACAGTTAAAATCACAGTACACTGTGCTATCAGGGAATTGGTGTAAAGCTTTCCAATGTTGTCCCTCCAAGTCTCCCTCAGTTGTACAATATGACTAACCTCTTGTTATACAGAACTTCCTGCACATTTTATCTGCATACCACCATGTGGGTAACACTGCTTAATACAACAGTACTATTTATAGCATGCAACACTACAACATATTAAATCAGAGTATACACACGCACTCCAGGGTTTATACCTTAATTCACAGGATATGACAGTTCATGCAGGAGTATTACTAACTTGCCTCACGATGCAGCCTTTGCAGCCTAGCGGCATGGGCCTGTTGGTTCACAGCTCACTCATCTGCAGCTGTCAGAGAAATACAGTGACATTTAGCCATACCTATCCATAGTATACACAAGCTAGGCAATTATTATATACTTAGTAGAATGGGTGCTTACTCAATACCGGGCATCAGCCATCTGCCTGGACTCCTGGATCCACTGCTCAAGTAGTTACCCCCTACACCGCTTCAGGTCAGCATGGTGATGCCTGACCTGCTCACCAGTCTGGGGGATACCTGTTGCACTAGTGAGGTCACGGGCGAGACTGTCCCAGGCCTCCAGTTTATACTGGGAGCCCTGGTATTGGCCCTGCAGGAGTCTCTGCTCATGGTGTTTGACCAGGATCCACGCCATGTATTTAGACTCATTAATGCCCCAGCTTTGTGCTCTAAATCGAGTGCCATCTCCAACTCCAGCCATTCTGACTACAGTAGGAAGCTGCAGCCAGTTATGGGATATATTCCCACCTGTACAGTTTAAATATGCCTGATTTCCCACACTTTTCCGTGATTGGATGGTTTTGAAAAGGCTTAGCTATGGGCACACCTGCTTACCTAAGGTTGGCATTGCTTAAAGGGATATACCACTGGGCAGATTGAGTTAGCTGGCCTACACTTTGCTTACACCATGTAAGCTGACCCATGCAATGCTTAGCATTGCTTAATATCTAATTGGCATTATGTTTTCCTTTTGACATTAATTTATTATTTGTTACATTATATCTGTGTCTGGTATCTGTGATTCATGTGTAAGTTGGCTGTATGGGGTCCTGGGCAATTCAAAACTTTATTACAATAACACCTCACATCTGGCCTTACTGCAGTACTCCAATTCACATATTTATGTTATGTAGCAGGTTACACAGCATCACACTGTACATAGATTCATTTTACATGTTCAGTTTGATTTTCCTATGGTTAGGATTTATTTGTTAAAACCTCACTCCTATGTATTGCTATGATGGCTTAGTGGTTGGCTACTGTGACTGTAGCGTACAGGGTCTTAAGAATGAGCCTTGCAGAGGCTGTTTATTTTGTTGCTGGGCAGAACACGGGTCGTTGAGTACAAAGTGATTTGTGTCTTTCGGCTTTTCCCAGTTAGGGGTCGCCACAGCGGAACTCCAGTCCGCTAATGAGTGGCAGTAGATTTTTTACGTGCTGAGTTTGCCAGGCCTGACACACAACCTTCAACGAAGGTACGCCCATTCACGCATGTCTCCACACAGAAGATGCTCTAGCTGAGAATCGAACAGGACAACGTCTAGCTGTGAGGTGACAACACTATCACAGCACTACCACATTAAGGAACTTTAAAGTAGTTCTAAGCAGGTGTGCATGGGTTTGCGCGATGGTAAGCACTGCTAAATTCTGGTTACAGTTTCTTACATGCAGTTATCTTCTGCTTTGCTTAATCTGTGTAGGCAATCTGTGTAGGTTACCCCCATGCAAATGCACTTAAACATGCTTATTAGTGCTTATATATGATTACTACTGCTTATTTGTGCTTAAACCTGCTTACTAGTGCCTTATTCGTTATGACGCTGGCACTTCACATGTGCATTTAATGCAGTACTCCAGTTCACATTTAAATGTTATTTTGTAGGTTATACAGCAATAAAATGTTCATATACAGATTTCCCATGGAAAATGGTAGGTGCTGCAGTTGGACTCGAACTGGGAATGCCTGTTCGTTAGGCGAATGCTCTGCCCACTACACTATTGCTGTGTTGCTTAATTTGCATATATCTTCCTTGTTATCCTCTTCAGCCTTTTAAGCTGCTTTAACCATAGTTAAGCACTGGGCATACCTGCGCAGCTACTGTTAGCTGTACTCAGATTCTTAATAAATATAAAGGGGTTTCTTCAGTTTATTTATATGTACTGTTGCTGTTTTACACATTGGGGACTGTTGGTGGGGATATGCGGACACCTATGAGTGGTCTTGCTCATTTATTTCTATTTTCTGCTATTCTACATTGCCGGGGTGTAGTTATTCTGAGAGCTCTGCTCTCAGACATGCCCTGTGCACTCATACACGCTCCATGTAAGCCTGGGAGGTCAGGCAGCATGCCTTCATTAATATGCATGGCGCGCTGCCATCCTCCTCCTAAACAGGTGCTTCTGTGCAGGACTAAGCTAGTCCTGTATGGAAGATTAGTGAATCCAGAGGACAGTGTTCCACATAGTGATTACAGTACTATATACAGAATGTATACATAAAAGTAGGATGTGAAGGCTGCCAACCTAGCTAGATAGAATTTTGTAAATAATTCTGTCATTGTAAATATTAATGTAATCCACAGGCTTGTTCTACAAATGTAAAGAAAACTATATGTTATGATTAAATTATATGTTGTACTAAGCGTCAAAAAATGTAACCAAAATGCACTCTGCTGGAAGAAAGCTAATAAGTCAAGCATTGTATGACTGTTTGATCTCAAGCTCGGAGACAGGATGTCTGGGCCAGGAAATACTTTCTATTGTCTTGATTTAACAGATAGTTACTAAGGTTTTACATGTATAAGGTATTTTATTGCTGTGGCTTTCTGGCCAAGTGCAGCTTGCTAAGAAACGTAAATTCTGAGTTTCTGTTAGCCTGGAAACTAAAGAAGTTATAAAAATGATGTAATGTGACATGACTCAGCAGTACTGGGTGTTTATCAGTTTAAGACTTTCTCAGAGAGAAAGATTGGAGCATTTTGGATTTTGTCTGAACCTGAACACATCAACTCACCAGCACTCTGCTTTGCTCTGTAACTAGGATCTTAGATCTTACTATTTCTCTTAGAGGTAGATAGAAATTTAGCCAGATTAGTCTAGCTGTTTTCTATATTTATGTCAGACTATCCTACAATATTATTTTAAAAGTTTTGTGTGATCTCTGAACTCTGCAATGTCATTGTGTTGAAGTAATGAAGTATTGCCTTGTATTTTTATTATTTATTATTAAATATTTTTAAACCTTTCTACTGTGGCTGTTTTGTGTAAAGGTAATTTAAGCTCTTAGCATATATTGCACATATTTGGTGATACTGTCTGAGCCACTCCAATAGCTTTAGCCCTGGGTCACACTTACTATTTGGATAATAGTAATATTGCACAGTGAAATTGGTCACCCTTTGGGAAGGGCCTTACAGTAGCTGATATTAGTGGTTGGTGGAAGTGATTCCTACCTTATACTCTGGAAAGAAGGGGGCATAGCTGGAGAACCTGTGCCAACCTTCCTTAGGAGTGTCTGTGCATTTGTACATAACTCATATCTCAACGTGTGTATGTCTGTGTATTTGTACATAACTCATATCTCAAAGTGTGTGTGTGTGTGTGTGTGTGTGTGTGTGTGTGTGTGTGTGTGTGTGTGTGTGTGTGTGTGTGTGAACTACTTGGACAGGGACACGAAGCACTGGTTGGACAGAGAGGATGCTGGAGGTTTTAGCTTGACCACTAGGCTGAGATCTGTACCCTATAGCTGTGCCAGTGAGGAGTCTTATTGGGGATTTGGAGAGAAAGGGAGAAACCAGCCCCAGACTGACTGTGTTCTCTGTGTGGTCTTAAGGGAAATTGTACTTTACTGTGTGTGTATTTATTATTCTTCCCTATGTGCATGGCCTTCACTGATGCTAGTGGTGAGGATTGAGGCTCCTTGATTACTGGGCCAGTGCATGGGCGTCACACAGGAATTATTTTGTTGCCAGATGAATTCAATCAAAGAGGTATAAGCAGAAATATGTAAGAAAATAAAGCTGCACAGTGAACCGCATGAAATGATTTATTTAATACAAAAAAAATGTTAAAACAATAGTACTAAGCGCTTTCACCCATTAACATCAGGGCATCATCAGAGTACTAAAGAAAAAATAACATGACCATCCTTTATATTTGCATGCTTAATAAATCAATTACATTGTTAAAACCAGATTTGATTAATAGAATAATAGATTTCTCTTAAAGTAACTTGGCACAGAAAAAACCTCAGTAACCTCAATTAATCTAGTGTCTTATAACCCATCTAAAATCTAAATAAAAAAAAATAAATAAAAAATAAAAATGTTGGGAGATGTATCTGTTATAATAAATATTATAAAAAATATCATTAAATAAATATATAATAAATAGGCATATATATGTTAAAAAATATTAAATATAATATAATATATAAATATAAATATATTATTGTGTTATGTACCTATACAAATATACTAACATAAATGGCCTTGTAATAGGTCATATAAAATGTGACTTATATTTTAAAATACTAGAAATTGATACATCATTGATACCAGGCAAAGTACAGGCATTTAATCTAAGTTGCCAAAGGCATTCCTTTGCCTCCAGCATTGTCTTCTCATCCCTGCCCTTGTGTATATTCTGAGGAATTCTATCTATAATAAAAAATAAAAAAACATTTAAAATTAGGACATCTAAGGCTATGCATATATAGAGAACTAGTGGTCTTGTGTTTAAAGGGCAAATGGTTAGGCTGTCAAGAATTATTAGCGATGACAATATTTTTAATGCAGAAATTGAAAAATTATCTAGTATGTTTCTAGATAGAGGGTACCCTAATGAACTTATTTGTACCATAAAAAGAGAAATTTTTATTAACATATTTACAACGTGTAGACCCATTATAAAATATGGTTGTGACAATATGTTGAATGTTAATTCCAATGTGTCCAGACACGACACTTTCATCTTACCCTATAATGACGCATCACACCACATTGTCAACATTGTTAGGGAGACCTGGACAAGTGTTTTCATTAACAATGCTGAGTTATTAGAAACCATTGGCTCCCAGCCTAAGATTACATATAGTAGAAGTAGGAATCTAAAGGACCTTTATGAGATAAACACTAGTAAAGACATTTTTAAAATGTCTAAAATGAGTGAATGTGGAACCTGCCATATATGCAAATACATCAATGATGGTCCCTATGTTGCTATTATTAATTATGGAAAAACCATTAGATGCCAGGGTATTGCAACTGTAATACAAAGATGGTGGTGTATTTAGCAAAATGTTCAGCTTGTTCCGCATTTTATGTTGGAAAAACAATCAGAAAGCTAAGGGAATGGATTGTTGAGCATGTTAGAGACATTAAGAAACACAAGACCACTAGTTCTCTATATTTTAGATGGGTTATAAGACTCTAGATTAATTGAGGTTACTGGGGTTTTTTCTGTGCCAAGTTACTTTAAGAGAAATCTATTATTCTATTAATCAAATCAGGTTTTAACAATGTAATTGATTTATTAGGCATGCAAATATAAAGGATGGTCATGTTATTTTTTCTTTAGTACTCTGATGATGCCCTGATGTTAATGGGTGAAAGCGCTTAGTACTATTGTTTTACCATTCTTTGTATTAAATAAATCAGTTCATGCGGTTCACTGTGTAGCTTTATTTTCTTACAGGTTTTACCTTGCTTTTTTGTTATAAGCAGAAATATATTGCTCAGCATTATTGCACCGGTATCAACAAGTGATGAAAAAATAATAAATATGGAGAAAATATCATCAGTCAGTAGTAGCAAAAAGCATAGGAGTTTAGTTATCATATAAGGAGAAGGAAGAGGTTAGGTTATAGAGCAAGTACATAGCCAGGAAGAGTTGAGATGATTTTTCTGTATTCATTTGAAGGTGGTGGTGCTGCCTGTGATTCTTATAGAAGGTGGAAGTGAGTTCCATAGTTTGGTGACAGCGAAGGAGTAGAGGAGTTGACCAGCAAGTAAAGTGGGCTTTTCTACATATAGAAGTAGATGATTTACAGATCTTAGCTGCCTAGTGGGTTGGTATTGGGCAAGTAGTGTCAAGTGAGGAGGACAGTTTGTGAGTCTGTAGATTATTTAGTGCACTGTCGTTAGTTCGGTGAATGAGAGATGCTGGGAGGAGTTCCAGCCAGCCTAATTATTTCAGTGAATTAGTGTTGGGATGAGAATTTAGCCTTGGTAGCAAATTTGTCTATTCTGTTGTAACATATTTCAAGTTTGGATCTTGCAGAATTATTTGGTTCTTGCTTTTTTTTTAAACAAGAAACATCTTCATTAAAGTATCAGTCTTACTCCTTATTGGCTTGATGGGTGAGACACTGTTGTTGCTACATGTCATGGCTGCTGTGGAGACTGTGTTAGCTGTAGTAGACTTGTGTTTTGGAGGTCTCTGGTGTTTCAGTAGGTCTTTTGAGCGAACCTCCATGTATGTGGATTTACGTGTTTGGTGCGTACTATGTGTATGAATAGAGGTATGTGTATGAGTAGTGATAACATGTGGATATGTAGTTGTAGGTAAATTGACAACCTTCTCCATGTTACTCTTGACAACCTTCTCCATGTTATTCTTTTGAGTGAAAGAGAGCATGGATTCTAGATTATTGGTATAAATACATATCTCGCACTCTGATTTCAAGTTTTAATGTCATATTTCTGTAAATATCATTAGCATGAGGGGCTTTGGATCTGCTGTATATATGTGTGTGTGTGTGTGTGTGTGTGTGTGTGTGTGTGTGTGTGTGTGTGTGTGTGTGTGTGTGTGCGATATATATATATATATATATATATATATATATATATATATATATATATATATATATATATATATATATGTGTGTGTGTGTGTGTGTGTGTGTGTGTGTGTGTATGTATATATATATATATATATATATATATATATATATATATATATATATATATATATATATATGTGTGTGTGTGTATGTGTGTGTGTGTGTGTATATATATACTTTTTTTGCTTAAAATATTTTATTAAGATTTTTGAAAATAATTACAAAAATGGCAAGAACTGAAATGTAATATAATAATATGAATAAATTATATCATGTTTTAAAGAAAGAATTAAAATTTAACTATTTACAATATGTACAGTAAATCTGAGACCAAATGATTAAAAAAAAACAAGGCAAGTATAAGAAAACTTAATAACAATCTAAGATGATTAAACAGATAAAGAGAATGATTCAATAAGGGCCAAAACCTTCAACCACAGATGTGAGGATGATGTGGCATAGCATCTGTCACCCCATGGATTGCTAGGGTTGACTCTGCTGTATAATTTAAGGAATACCTTTGTCTTATTGTAAAGTTTATTTTGCAGGACCATCAAAGTGATTTGTTTGTGAATTCCAAATTATATTTTGCTCTGGGTGGAAATGCCAGCACTATACATTTATCAAAATAGACATAGAACTCCTTTGTGAAGCTACCTGCCATGTCATCTTTGGAGCTGAAGCTGCTGTAAGTGAATTTTCTTAGTGGGAGAATAAGTAGGGCATGAGTAAGGCTAAGTCCTAAAACTTTCTGATGACAGCATCACTCCTGCAGCTCAACTCTTACTCCAAGGGACTCCAACAACGTGTATAGCTATTTTCATTGTGTGCTTGATGGTCAAGTGTTAGGAGTTGGGTTCCTTACATCCAGTTCAAGCTTAGACATGTGGTGGTGTTTGACAAATTGTTTAAATTTGCAGAGTAATGTCCTCATTGTCTTTATTATTTTATTATATATATCACATTATATTACATTATATTATATTATATTATATTATATTATATTATATTATATTATATTATATTATATTATATTATATTATAGTATAAAGTGATTTTTTTGAAGCAGATGAAAGTTATGTCAAATTCTGTGTGTACTACAGTCCGGCAAACCTGGTAGTTAACTTGGAAAGAAAGTAAAGTAATTGCTACGTTTAGTATTGGTATTTGTATTGTTGCTTGTGTGTGAATATTTAGAATGTCACAAAGGACAGAGTAATTTGAGGCCTTGTAAGTTAGGCAGAGGTCACCCACAGGAATTTTTATGAGACAGAAAATAAATGCATAGGACATGAAGTTTATGCCCTTGAGTCTGTTAGTGAGGAAACACTGTGATCTTTCAAGTTAGATCATGTATTTGGTCAAGTACATGTTGAAAGCAGCATTATATTTATTTATTTACTGTCTAATAAGGCAGGATAAGAGAGAAAAGATAATATCACTGGACCCTGAAGATGGATCCTTGGTAATCTGTTTGGGTAGGTAGAAGGATTTTCTAACAGCCATAAAGACATGGTAGTTGCAGGAGAATTCATTGCATACAAAAGTGCCCAGGTCTCTATTAACTGCAATGAGATTGAGGTGTATTGCACTTTTTGCATTACTCTTACCCCATAGTGCTGGCATGATGCTTTTATACATAACAGACCATCTTGATTGATCTGTGGGTCCAGCAGAGTTTATGATAACTTTAAGTTTGCAGTCATCTGTGAAGCTGATAAGCCAAAGACCCATGATTTCAGCTTAGACATCAGATAAACAGAAGGCGAGTCAAAGCACAACGTTCTGTGGGACTCCAGAAGTAATGAATCTTTTGGTGGAGACAGTGCCCCTGGTCTTGAGTCGATAGATTTTGTCTGGGCACTACTTAGCTCTACAGCAGGTAACATGGATTTACTTTTAGGTTGATTAGTTTGTCAGTATGAGTGAGTGTGAGATACTATCACAGGCCTTGTCCAGATCAACGTCTGTAGAGTTTTGTCCTTATCTAAAGCCTTAGTGACTCTGTAAAAAAAACTCACTGATTTATGCAGGTAGAGCAGCACTTCACAAACCGAAACTAATTTGGGTTGTGAAATTTTTAGGTTGCCAATATCTTTATTTATGAAGTCTATAGTGATGCATTTCACAATTATTCAGACACTTCTAGTTAATCTTATTAATCTATAGTTGCTATCATTAGTACTGGCACCACCTTTATGAAGCACAACCGATATTCTTTTTCTATATGTCTGACATGAAGCCATTTGAGAGGGTAAGGATGAACACATTTCACATACATATACAGTGCTTCATACTGGCAGGGAAACACCCTGGCATTGTTGGCCACACAGAATTAGTGTTCGTACCTCTGAGTGCTGGGATGTTAGATGTATAATTTAATAATGCACCAAGTAAGGAAAGACAACATGCAATTTCTACTGTCTATACTTACAAAAAGACATCTTCAAAGTTTTCAAGCTAACTTTCCTACATCTGTTGTAAACATGGCCCTGACAAATCCAAATTGCATTCCAATTGAAGTTTTGCCTAAATGGCAAATAAAGCAGAGATTTCAGGTAGCACGTGATATAAAATAACAATATGCTGTGTGGATAATTTAATTTTGCATTATATGTAACATATAAACTGGCAGCATTTAACAGCTTTAGCTAAGCTTGCTGAGCATAGAAGCATTAAAACTAATCACTTTTAGACTGTAACTAGGTTTCACTATCAAAATGTAACAAGAAGTTTGTAGCACTTAGCAACTAAAAGAAATAAACTGTATGAGACTGCAGTAGATCAACCGTCACTGCTTATATTCACAATTCCTCCTTTCAAGATAGTTCCAAACTCCATTACAATCAACATTCATAATGCTTATAATTTTGGTTATTGCCTTTATTTTGACAAACCTTTTATGACTTCTTACAGAGTTTGTTTATTCAGTAATCATTGTGGGGGCTGTTTGACAAAATCTTATATGATACAGTTAGGAAAACTGCAGCAAGTCTGTGTTAAAGTTATTGGTGTTATGCTTGATTTCATCTTGGTTATGTGCAGGAGTTCATAAATCTTCAGTTAAAAAAAGAAAAACTTTACAGATACAAAGAAAGCTGCACAGTAGGTGTGAAAGGGATAAAAATATTTCCATTCACCTTGATGTCCTAAATGAAATACACATTTAATGTTTATTTGGGATATACACACACACACACACACACACACATATATATATATATATATATATATATATATATATATATATATATATATATATATATATATATATATAATATATATATATGGGTCTGTTAGAAGATCAAAGTTTCAAAACTTTGAAATTCATATGGTCGAGAACATATGATGGTGGTTTTGAAACACTGAACATAAAATATAAAATAAAAACAATTTTTTTTAATTCTTGTGGGGGGGGGTCAAGCCCCTCTGCACCCCCACACCCCCTGTAAATGAAATATACCAACTCCAAGATCACAGTACATTGATTAAAAGGGTAAAGTTCCAGATCCAGGCTGTATTGAGATCTCCATTGAAAATGTTTTAAGTTTCAAAACTTCGATCATATGGTCCCAACTATATGAATTTCAAAGTTGTGAAACTTCAGTGATGCGATAGGAACCCAACCCATATGTATACATATATATATATATATATATATATATATATATATATATATATGTGTGTGTGTGTGTGTGTGTGTGTGTGTGTGTGTATAGAAAGGGTGCCCCTTTTTGAACCCACCATTGCCATAATCTTAAATTTCTAGGATGGCTGGAAGTACAAAACCAACTACTTTTCCAGCAACTCCTTTTTATCCACAAGATCTTACATCATCCTAGAAATACTCCTATACTCTGTAACCTCTTCAATTCCTATAAAAATCTACCAACCCTAAGATCCGCTTAAGAAGCTGCAAGTAGCCACCATAAAATCCAACAACAAATCTGGGGACTGCCTGTTCTCTAATGCTGTTGGCAGTACTTGGAACAAACTTCCAAGAGAAATAATAGCCCTTACTTCCACCAACCTTTTTAAGAAACAATTGAAAATCTACATTAAAACCAATGGCTCTGCCCTTGCTCCAGTCCTGACTGATACTATTCTCCCTTTGTCTCAATACTTCTCAACTAAAACATTTTTTTCTGATACTTCTCTATCATCTATGTTGTGTTAGAATTAATACATTTTTTTACCTCCTTACTGTGCTGCGTAAACTCATGCACATTAAATGTTTTTTTTTGCTTATACAACTATAAAATAACAATATGTCTTCCTATGTGTAACCTTATAACTGTTGCTAAAACATAAGATAATCAATTTCATACTTATGTAATTGTTTTTTTCCACTGTTTTTTGGAGGACTCTGTGTATAATATTTTTTGCTCTGAGCTTTTCTCCTCGGGCCTCTACTGAAAATGGACATATATCCATTTAGACTAGCCCGGTCAATAAGTGTAAAATAAATAAAATAAATAAATAAATAATACACATACAAACACACACACATATGCATACATTCTCTCTCTCTCTCTCTCTCTCTATATATATATATATATATATATATAGATAGATAGATAGTTAGATATAGCTATATATATATATATATATATATATATATTTATACATATATATAAAATAGAGAGCGAGAAGGATTTCCTGACTACTGTTGCTATGTGGTGTTCAAACGACAAGTCTACAAAGGTACACAGATTTCTAACTGTATATATCTAGAGTCTGCTGTTGTCTGTACTGTCGGTTGCTGCTTAGATTGATGCATTGACTGACTGATGTATTTGTTGACAGGGTAAAGTACTGAACCATATGGATCATTTTGAGGCTCAGCCCAGGTTTACAACCAGATAAAACAGATATAAGATAATATAAGACACTCGTTAAGAAAACAATAATACAATTAAGGTTGAAAATCAATTGCAGAATTGAGCTGTATAAGGTTGGTAACATATTTCTAAACCTCTTACTGTATGAGTACATAGACTAGCAAATGCATTTATACTGTATGATGAATATTGTACTACACTGTGAATTCTAGTGAAAAAACCCATTTTATATTAGATAAGCAATCTTCTACAAAACTATGACACCTAGTAAACACATGCTATGTTACACTGAAATATGTTTTACAAAACTATGAAAACTAGTAAATGCACACAAGTTCACATTGAAAGACTACGAAACACAAACTATTTTACTCTGAGATGTAAACATCATGAAAGGGGTAGTAGGAGAAGAATTTCTGGATGTAAAAGGTGAGAAGCAGAGCTGGATCCAGCACTAGGTGTCCTAGAGTTGCCTAGGGCCCATTGACTGGGAGAGGACCCTCTGGCCAGGGGGTTGTCACATTTACTTTTTTAATTAAGAAAAAAAATATATGTTTTTTTAAGGGTACCCTTTAAGAACTCCCTCTGCATCCAGTCATCCACATCTATTGCATCTGTGTGTGCATCATCGATACACATACCTGTTGTTTACTTCTTCCTTTCTGCATTCTGCATGCATGGAATTTAAATGCAGTTGACATTCTTGTGCTGCTTTCATGGAATGTAAACAATGCAAACATGCTACATTCCCTGGATAGTACAGCACAGACAAGTAAGAGAGGGTGTGTGTGCTTCTGTGTGAATGAAATGCCCTAGTTAGGGATGGCAGGTCATTAGTTGATTTGCTCAGGCTCAAACCCTGTAACTTAGTTTCTGGAAACAAGAGCCTGAATCCTCTACTCCAACTACCAAGCTGCTAAAAATTGAGTTTCAAGTGCAATTTGTAGATGAAACACTGAAATATAAAGTTGCTTGCTAGCAGCAACCTCTTAATTAGTTACAGATTTGTAATGTGGAATTATTCAGATGACTTTTACTTCTATAGATATTGTGCATATTGACAGATATTGGTGGATTGTAATGACTGAAGTGTGAGTGGCCTTTTATGGTTGAAAGGTTCTGAATTGTTCATTTTTGTAATTATTAGTTCATATTTTTTTGTTTCATTGCTTACTGAAAAGATGTTCAAGACTACAGATTTAAAGCACACTCCAGCAAGTGGTGCTGTATCATATAAAGAATATAATCTAATAGAATCAGGAAGGTGAATGAAAGCTCACATGCATGTTGTCAAGATCCTAAAATGTGTGCAAGGGGCCTATGTTTTGAAAACAGCCTAAAGGTAAACTTTATCTGACACTGGCCAGATGCATTTTCTTTTAATGTGGGTTTCAATGCCATTTCAATGAATGTGAGTTTCAAGGACAGAGGAGTTTTAATGTTAAATCTGTTTTCATTGTGAGACTGCTTTGTTTAGCAGATGTCTATTGGTGTTTGTGCTATAAATTTTGAAATAAAAGTTTTTAATTAAATCCAAAGATCTGTAATGATTGTTAAAGTAAAGAAGAAAACAATATGTACACTATGGGGTTTGAACAATGTTTATTGCAATTGGGGAGAAATAACTAAGTAATGGGACACTAGAATGACTGCAGGGGAGGTGTATGGAGGCCGCTGATCCATTACCCTGCCTAGGGCCCCATTTGACCATGATCTGGCTCTGGTGAGAAGGGAAAGTATAGATAGATGTGGTGAGGTTTTGGAGGAGTGAGAAAGTTAAAAGCTTGGTGAGCAAAGTTTCATGGTAATGAACTGTGTCCAAGAAGTGGAGGATGAAGAAGGCAGAAAGGGCAGATATATGTAAATTAGCTTTGTGGGAGATGGTAGTAAATTTGTTTTAGTTGTATTTGTTATCTGGTGCAGTCCAGGCATGAGTACCTGTCTAGCACTGCATGCATTGTCCCTAAGAAGGTAAAGTATTCTAAATATTTTTAGGCACATATGCAGAAACATATCAGCCACCCTAAATGAAACCCTGCCAGGCTGCCATATACTGCCTTTGGTAACCAGTTTTCCCACACCTCCATGCATTGTCAGTTTGTTGCCTAGGTTTGGTGAAGCTTTAGAAACACCACCCATGTCTGACAATGTCACAGGTTTATCATATCCATAAAGTTACCCATTTTAGACTCAGTCTTGATACATTTGTACAGCTAGGTCAAATTGCAGTGGTGGACCCTTTTATTTGTTTAATCATGATGCATTGACTGTTCACCACACTTTTGTGTAAAGAACAGGATGACACAATTGTGCACAGGTCCTGGAGCATTTTTGGTAGAAACCGAGACATGGCATGGAAGCTGGGTTGTGTTTGGGGGTATTGCTGACTTACTCTAGGAAATATTGCTCTTAGACCATTCATTATGTATATCAGTTTTTGTTCACCACCTTAGTAAAGCCTGTGGTTGCTTGCAAAGCAATGGCATCTCTGATCCTGTCTCCCATAGAAAGCCTGGTATTCACTATATTTTGGCCCAGTTAGACTTTACCACTAAAAAAATGTCAATAAATAATAGAGAAGCTGGTAACATTGGTCAAAGAAGGTATTGTGATATAGCTCATATAAAGCCACAATATTTACAGAGTCTGTCATTCTGCCAAAGAAGCTAAGACCACTAGGATCAACTTGAATGACTAAAATGACATTTTTGACAAATACCAGAGTATACCATGTTTTCCTTATTTGTGACTCCACCACTGAGGTTAAAGCCCATTATGTGATAAAGGCTGGTGAAAGGTTAGAGTACACAGAGCAGGCATTATCAAAAGAAGCAGACAGTTATTCAGACCATACAGGGTACTCTGTATTTTTTCACCCTCATAATTTTATGAATATACAGTGGATTGTTCTACCCTACAAGAATTGAACAGTTAGCATTAAAACATGTATGCATAGACCCCAAGAGTATAACCTCTATACTCTTTAGAAAAGAGACTGGGGCATGTGATATAACTGTTACATTGATGCAAAACTATGAATAGAGTACCACTGTAAAGAGAAAATACATTAAGTTTTATTGTGCACGGTACTGTCACCAGGAACAGCACATGTTATCACTCCTAAATGGTGGTGAGCGTCTGGAGCAGCCTAACCAATGAAATATTACATGCAGAAGCACTGTCACTTGTCGATGAGATATTGGACTAAAATGAGGCAGTAGGTATGAGAAGCTGGTTTTAAAAATGCTGGCTGTGCATACATTGGAGCTTAGGTAGCAGCTGTGGAATTGAGCAGATCTGCATGGCCAATTAAATATTACCTATCATGGAAGTCTACTGCTTTGTATTGTTTTACTATACTTATAGTTTCACTACACAGTAGCCATACTCTAGTTACACTTTCACAGCATAGTAAGCCTTATAGTTTCAATACATTGGAACCTTTGTTAATTCTGTTGTTTCTTGCATAAAATTAATTCTCATTTTCTAGATATTATTTTGTGTGTGTTACTACAATGTAAATGTTTTGTACCATATAAATGGCTGTGATTACTGATAACATGATATTTGGAAACAGCTCTCACTCCTCTATATTTTTCAGTCTGTGGATGCTGTGTCACAGTACCATAAATTTATCATGTACACATACTTGTAAATGATATATTAACAGTGTTCGAACACAGGACAATATTCTTATGCGGTCACCACAAATGTATCAAGTATGTCATTCAGGGTAGGTTAATAGCAGTTTTACCCACATGTTATACATCTTTGTTTGATGGCAGTCTAGGATAACTTTCACCCAGTCCATAAGTTATAAAATTTTGGTTCTTGCAGTGGAGTGACATGGTCATTCAAGTCATTGTGTTTTCTCCTCATGCCAGAGTTTGTATCAACAACTTTCCTCCTGTGCAGCTGATATTTATAAGCACACACACACACACACACACACACACACACACACACACACACACACACACACACACACACGCACACACGCACACGCACACGCACACATACGTATGTTTCTACAGATTGTTATTGTAATTATTTCTCCACACCCATTCCATTTCTATTTCAGGCTCATGAGTAGGGAATTTGAAGTACACACACATTGTTATGTTACTTATTCGACTCAACTGACTGGCACAGTATGTGGTAATGGAAGTTTGACTATATAAGTTTACATGTGAATTATTTTAAGCTTGATAATTTGTCAGGATGATTGATTTTGGACTTGGGATTAAACAATAGGTGTCAAAGAAGGTGAAAATGTTTACATTTAACTTTGTAAGACAGTAACACTGATTTAACTCGGTCCTGGAAGAATTTTATTGCACTGAATCAGAAGCGTAAGTGGCAGGCTGTTATATTCATTCATTCAATGCAATTATTTTAATGTGTTAACTAGGGAGAGCACTGCATTAATCACAAAGTAATGATTTTAGGCATTGCCTAAGTGAATTTCATACTGAAACAATTTTTTTAACTGAGTAGGGGTGGGCTAGCTGATGGATCTCTTTATGTAGAAGGTGCCTACAGACTACAGACTTCATCTCAGTTGAGAACTCACTGGATTCAGAGGATGTTTGGAGGGAAGTCTTTTTTTTTTGGGAGGTGTTGCTTTGTACACACTTTATAGTCAATAACAGTGGCTCTATAAACTAGGATGAATAGGCTGTGTGAAAGGGACACCTTAGAGTTGATTTGACAAACAACCAACTCTCTAGAAGAAGATAGCTACTCCATCAGTTCATAAACCCTGCTTACACTACACAGTTGCTGGATGTTACAGGTAAGTGTACATTTTTATATCTGGGAGATACTTGGTTAAACGGTGACAAAATATCAATGGTGTCCATTTTTTTAGTGCAACTGTTGGTTGAAAAAAGAAGTAAGAATTATATTTGATTCTTGCTGCAATGTTTAATGCTTCCAGTGGTACATGTTTTCTGTTCTACATTACAATCTTTACACTTTGCCTCTTTTAATGTGCATTATTTCACTAGTTATTTCAGTAAGTAGTTATTTAAGTATGTGTTTGTGATTGCCCACATTTTTTAATTTTTTATATATCAGTATTGTTTGTTAAATGTATTTAATGTGCGTCATTTCTTTTTAGTAAATGGAAATTGTTTCTGGCTTTGTGCTCATTTGCTTTTGGCAATCATTCTGTATGACTTTTTATAAGGATAAGATGATGGCCATTGGTTTATTTGTGTGGTCATGTAAATGTTTCTGTGTGTGTCTTCCTAAGGGTGTGCCTGTTTATACATATATATATAACTGTGTATTTTTGTGCATCCATATACATATACATTTGTATTTATTCTGTAGGTGACCATATGACTATGCATGTGCTTTTGTGTTTCCATGTCTGTTTACATAAATGTGTATTTATTGTATGATTGTAGTTGTTTGCACATTTTGTCATAGGACAAGAATATAAACACATAGCTGTAACTTCCTCTTTCATCTTTAATTTTTTTATCATTTATTATTTATTTATTTGTTAATTCATTTATTTACTTATCATTTTTACTGAAGTGGGTGTGCATATAGACTCTATCCCTGGGATTCATGAAGCTCGGCGCAAGGATGGTTTTAGTCTTGTGCCGAGTGTCCTCATTACAGATGGTGCAGCAGCGCCATATGAATATGTATGAGGGCGTGCCGCTGCACCCTCGACGTGCACAGGAAACGTGTGCAAGTGCAAGGGGCATGTACAAGTGCTCTACAGAGGCGTAAACATGCTCCGAAAGTTGCACAACCTACTACGCTTACTATTAGAGCCCGCCTCTAATAGTAAGTCAGTAATTCAGTGTCTGTGGATACCGAAATGTATGCTAAGCATACAAGAGTGTCCATGAACAGTGAAATAAAATTGAAGTAGTAAACACACAAGCACATAGTGGAATGTTGAGCCCCGTCCCTAGAACTTTCACAATTAGATTCCCCGTGTCCCTATTTTACATTTGTATTGCTGCAATATCAAAAGTGTAAGCAAAGCGCAGTGTGTTTGTGCGTCACTGCCCTCCGCCGAGCATAGCTTACACATCAAAATCATTCAAATAAAGAAAAACATGCAGAATCAATGTAAATGTCAATAGTGTAGTGGTTAGAGCATCTGCCTAACGAACAGGCATTTGCAGTTCAAGTCCAACAATAGCATATATCATTTTCCATGTGGAATGAATGTTGCTTTGCTGTAAAACCGACATTAGAGTATCGCATGAGATGTTTAACTAAATTTCATTCAATCAAAGTGGTACTGTCATAATGAATAAGGCACTAGTAAGCAGGTGTAAGCACAAACAAGCAGCAGTAAACATATATAAGTACCAGTAAGCAAGTCTGAGTGGAGTGCACTTGAGCGGGTGTAAGCAGTGCCCAGCATAGGAAATGTATATAAGTATGTACAGATATATAATATATATATCTATGAAGAATGAACATCGTAACAATAAAGCATACAAAAGGAATGAGAAGGGAATCAACAGCAACTCCAATATTGTATAGTGCTGTCAGCGTATGTCATATCAAGCTGGGCAGGAGTGAGCAAAGCACTGCTATTCACACCACAGGCAGGATATTACCAGTAGGAGTAACATTGTTGATCTGCTAAGTCTACTTTACAATCAGAGGGTAGTCCCTGGTGGGACTACCCAAAAATGTATAGGCTGTTTGGCCATCCAACCATTACACAAGCAAGGGCAGGTATGTTCAAAGACTAAATGGTGGGAGAGCCTGAGAATGCATGGGTTGGGACAACATACGAGTAGGGCCCCTAATGCTCGGGAGAGGGCAATGTGTGGAGGTGTGTTATGGCTGTGATAGCAACTGGACAATGGATGGTATGCATGTATGTTGAACTTGGGTGGGGTGGAGGAACTATGGGTATGAAATCATGGATC
>NC_056741.1:1760187322-1760224822 GCF_019279795.1 Protopterus annectens | reverse complement strand
GATGTAGATGTATATATGCAAAGGTATGTGTGTGTATATCTACCCATAATACCTCTCCCTCTCTGTAGTACAAATGTATACATATAGAGATAGAATACATATACATACCCACATATAGCTATATACATGTGCAGACACCCATAGACCCATATGTTGTTAGATATATATATATATATATATATATATATATATATATAGACAGCAATATGTAAATATATACATGTATGCATACAAATACAGATATATATGTATATAGTAATGTATATATATAGCTAGGATATGATACAGCAGTTATGAATTACATATGCTCACAGGCCGTGCATATGGGGGTGAGGGGGTACAATCAATAAACGTGTAACATGTAGCATCAACCCACCCCCCCAGCTAGGCTGGTGAGACATACAAACACACAATAAAAGTAAACACACCACTGCTTCCCAGACCACCGGCAGGAGACTACCAGTGGGAGGGACCTGCCAGGTCTAATCTTGAACCAAAGACATCACTGTCCCTTATGGGACACCCTAAAAATTACTGATCATTGGAGTCAGTCCCTGTAATGATTCATCAAACCAGGCTGTAGACATACATGGACCAGTAGGTTGTGCAAGCCTGATAACCCATGGGTCGACACAACATACATGTGTCCCGACACGCAGAGAGTGGGCAGTGTGTAGTGGTATGTTTATACCACACCTGCACCCGCAGTAAGGATGAGTGCTGTAGAGGAGGGGCAGGTAGGGGAACTATGGGTATGCAATTATGGGCCTAGGCATGCAGGTGTTGGCTGAGCCAGTCATATTAGGACCACCCCGGGGATTTAAGTAATATTCCGAAATGGGCATAGCTTACACCCATACCTCTCATCCCCTAAGAGCAAATCCACTGGACAGGACATAAACCACTGGGGGAACAAATAGGGACCATACCGCTCAACTGTCCCTGCTTTCCAGGGACGTCCCTGATTTTGACTCAAATTCTAACTCTGTCCTACTTAATCCCTCCTAAAACTAGTGACCTTTGGAGGAAAGGTGGTGAATTCCATGTAATGAATAATGGCAACAATTAAGAGTTATAAACTTAATTTACCACAGAAAATGTGTACTAATTCATATGCTCTGAGTTTGTCAATGTGTCAAGTTAATAGCGCTAATATTTTAAATGTGTCCCTGATTGTCCCTGATGTTGTCATGACTTGTCCCTGATTCAGTTGATATTTGTCCCCAATCGTTTGAAGGTCTGATAGGGACAGAAAGCACATATTCCACTTACAACCATAGAAAGATGATAGAGTAATAGGTATGCAGTAGCATGACTTGGCTGAAGGATGTGGGTTCCAAAACCCAATTACATGTTTGTATTGAATGGTGTCAGTTCCCATGTATTAGCCAGACAGGTGCAGATTGTAAGAGGAACACACCAATAGTATGAATCAAACTCTGGACAGGCCGCAGATTCTGTACAGTCAAATGGCATGCTTACTCCTAATGGGCAGCCATTCTTGATACTGTAGGCATGCAATCCAATGTAATAGGCATCACAAGGTAATATCGTAGTCCTCACTCCCACCCAGGGGTGTGAGTGTCAGATGCAAACACCAAATGCAGTGCATTTGCAAGTGCAGGAGCAAGCGGGTATAAGCCTGATTGGCCGTCTGTATGCAAGTATCACACTGGTGAAGCAATGTAGAGGCTGAGTGTAAGAAACTGTAGCCAGAGGTTAGCATTGCTTAGCTCTGTGCAAACCCATGCACACCTGCTCACAACTGCTTTAAAGTGCCTTAATCACTCTGTACCCAACAGCTCGTGTTCTGGCCAGCAACAAAAGAACCAGCCTCTGCAAGGCTAGAACGCAGGAGCCTGTATATCACAGTCATAGTAGTAAACCACTACGCCATGATAGCAATACATATAAAGGAGGTATCAGCAACTAATCCTTACAACAGGGAAACAAATCAAATATGTGAACTGAATCTATGTACAGTTTAATGTTCTATAACCTGCCACAGACCATAAATATGTGAATTGGAGTACTGCAGTAAACATAGAGTTAAGGTATCTAATAAGGTTCAGAAGTCCCCAGGACCCCATACAGTGTATGTACAGATGAATGACAGATACCAGGCACATATATAGCCTGTAATGAGTAAGACATCATTGACAAAAGTCAAATATAATGCTAAATAACCAATAAGCAATGCTAACTGCCACACAGCCCAACTAAGTAATTGTAAGAAATGTGTAGGGAAGCCAATACAATATGCTCACAGGTACACCTCTTTAAGCAGTGCCAACCTGAAGTAAGCATGTGTGCCCATAGCTTAGCCTTTTTGAAACCAGCCAATTGCTGAAAAGTGCGAGAATTTGGCCCTACTTAAACCGAAGAAGCGGGAATATGGCTCATAACTGGTTATAGCATCCCCTTGCAGGCAGAATGGCTGGAGTGGGAGAAGGCACTCATTTTAGAGCGCAGCACTGGGGAATCCAGGAGTCCAAATTCATGGTATGGCTCCTGGTAAAGCACCGTGACAGAAGACTACTGCAGGGCCAGTACCAGGGCTTGCAGTACAAAACGGAGGCTTGGGACAGTCTCACCCTTGACCTCACTTGTGCCACAGGTATCCCTCGGACTGGTGAGCAGGTCAGGCACCACCATGCAGACCTGAAGCGGTGGATGGGGGGTGTCCTGAAACAGTGGATCCAGGAAGCAAGGCAGATGTAGAATGTCCCAGAACTGAGTAAGTACTCCTTCCACTGCTTAGTTAATAATTGCCTAGCTTGTGTATACTATGGATAGGTATGGCTAAATATCACTGTACTTCCCTGACAGCTGCAGATGAGTGTGCTGTGAATCAGCAAGCCTATAATACTAGGCTGCAAAGGATGCATCATGAGGCAGGTTAGTAAATAGCCTGCATGTACTGTCATAACAAATAAATGTAAGAGCCTGAGAAAGTGGTGTACCAGTATACAGAATAGTGAAATATGCTGCGAATAAAGGTGTAACCCCTGCATTGCTTCTGTTTACTCTGAAGTCATATGTTGTTGTACTGTTGCAGTTATTAAATAGTACTGTTGTAGTAAGCAGTGTTATCCACACTGTGGTATGCAGATACAATGTGTATGACATGCTGTATAACAATGTCGGAAGTACAAACAGGTCAGTCATATTACACAAAATACATTGCAAAGCCTCACAACAATTGCCTGATAGCATAGTGTACAGTGATCTTAACTGTAATGCTTTTGTCACACACAGCAGGGCTTTGGATCCCAGCAGCACTAGTAAATCGTATGCATAATCATTCCACACAACTGCACTCAGTCTGTTAGAATGTTCAGAGAGAAAGCTGTATGCATATTTACACTTAACAACTGTACATATTTTGCTAGAATGCTTAAATAGAGAGTGATATGCATATTCATACACCTCAGCTGTTCCAATCTGCCCAGTATGTCCTGATAAATGGCCCACATCACCTGCCTTTTGCCCTGTTCCCTTGACAAATTAGTGTGAAGATCCAAGAAATGTAGGCAGCTGTTAATGACATATAATTGACAGTCAGACTTGTACATAATCAGAGGATATACATTCAAACATATCTGTCATCCCAGCATCTCACCCAAAGTGTATAAGAGCAGTCTTAAAACATGTTGCATTAACACCTGCATCTTGTCAAGCCTATACATAAGACACAGGACCTGTACATACTAATCCACAAACATACCATTGTACAATATAACGCCATTGGGTAGTGTAATAATACATGTAAGGGACAGATCACTGCAGTGACTATGAATGCTGTGAAAACTACAAGGATGTATTAGTTGTTAATTGATTTCTCTCTCTCTCTCACCCCTACCATATGTGCAAACATAACCATTTTGCACAACACATTTTGTATGTCTACACTCCTACCCTTTGTTGGGACATATGTCCTATTGGTTTATAAATATTCACATCTGTTTATATGCATGTGCCATGTTAAAATACACCCATATTGATGGCCTGTTGCCATCACTGAAACCTGCATGTTGTTGTAATGGCCACTGTTTACCCATATATGCATGTGTTCTGCCTGCTCTGCAACTATGTTATATTTGGTGCCCTAGGTAATGGGAATACCTATGCATGCTGTTATAACTAATCGTGAATGCTGTTGACTATTACTAACCCATATCTGCCTTATACATACTACAACATAGCATGTATGAAAAGGCCAGTCCCAGCAGACCACCTGTTCCACCTCAGCTGGCCATGGCACCGGGCACCAGCACATCTGGGGCCCAGCTTGGGACCTCCTCATCCGTTGGCCCTGCACCACCTTTGGTTGGAACTACCACAGGAGATGGAGCTCGCCCCCCCCTATGGGGAGCAGGAGCGGACAGGAACCTGTCACCCATGGTATGGTCCAAGCTGTGGTGCATAGGGAGCTCAACAGGGAGATTTGAGACCACCTATGCCAGCATGAGGGACGAGTGGCACAACTAGAGGGTGAGCCTCCCCCTCCTACACAGCCCCCAGCACAGCCACCTTCTGGGCTGTGAAGGTGCAGTGGCGACTGCCCATGGGTGGGGACCTCAGTCTCACTGTATCCATTTGTGGGCTCATGGGCTTGCGACTTCCAAACACCCCTCCCCATCCAAGGTGTTTTCCCCCCACATGTGTCATATACCGCCCGGTACACATCTTGTTAGTCTTGTCTGTCATCCCACCCAACCTATACTTCCTGATCATACCTATTCTCCTTCCCCAACATCCCACTCTCACCTAAACATAAAAGAAAAGAAGGGCAATCTGTTCCCACAAAAAAAGCACGCCCCATACATTGCTTTCCATTTCACGCATATGTCCACTGGACACATTTAAACATTTCTAATTGGCATCACAATGTACTATTGTTGTCCTCACTCCTCTCTTAGGGTTGTGAGTGTCCAAATGTCCCGCCAAATTTATTACATATGCACAGCCGTTGCTGTAGAAGAAATGGAGAGCTATGGACCTTCCCTACACCCTTCCTGCACATCCCTAGCTGCCTTGCCTACTGTCTTTCCCTCTTTGTGCCCCTTTTTCACCACTTTCCTATCACCCCTTTTTTCTTTTCTTTTAAAGAAATTAGCGCTGGGGTAAGCGGGACTAAGCACTTTTAAGCAGCAGTGGGTGGGTTTCAGCCTGTTTGCGCAGGGGTAAGCACAGCCTACACTGGTTAAGCAATCAAGAAGGTATCTGAGCGTAAGGAACTGTAACAAAAAGTAACCACTGCTTACCATCACGCAAAGCTGCGCACACCCGCTCACAACTGCTTAAATGTGCCTTAATCACTCTGTATCCAATGGCCTTGTTCTGCCCAGCAACAAAATAAACGGCCTCTTCAAGGCTCAAAACCAGGACCCTGCACATCACAGCCAATGTGACTTACCACTAAGCCATGGCAGATATACAGACATTGGATGTTATCACAAACATATCATCCAGCACAGTCATTCAACAGTATAGGAAATGTATTCCATCATGTAGATTATGTGTGTGTTTTTATGTCCATATATAGATACATACATATATATAGATATATCAAGAACATCCCATGTGACAACAAAGCATTAAAAAGAAATGAAAAGGGAAACACCAGCAATGCCTGTATTATGTAGTGGTGTTGTCCTATGTAATATCAAGACTCCCTTAGACAGACATGTATCATTAATACACACAAACATTTGTACATTGGCCAAATACATTACTCTGTGCATTTTATTTACATTAACACAACAGTTCCTGTCCAATCATTATGTGAGAATAGTACTCTTGCAAGGTGCTGTGTGCGACATCATCATCATGAAAAAGGTAAATGGGGTAACCATAGATGGGCCGGTAGTGTCATGTGTACAATGGGGTCATCTGCATCACGTGTACCTGGAACCTTTAGGAGTCATGTGCATACCAGAATTGTGTGCCTGAGAGACAGGGGTGAGGACAACTGCAGTATGTTGTGATGCAAATTAAAAAGGTTACATGTGCCTGGTGGACATGTGTGTGAAATGGATAGCTAAGTATGGGGAAAAGATTGTTCTAGGAACAGATTGGCCTTTTGTTTCCGTAAGGTGAGAGTGGGATGTGGGGGAAGGAGAGTAGGTATGCTCATGGAGGATAGGTTGGGTAGGATGACAGACAAGACAGCATACAGGGTTGGTATATGACACATGTGGGGGGATACACCTTGGACGGGGAGGGGTGTTCAGCAGTCACAAGCCCATGAGCCACCAGATGGAAACAGTGGGATGGAAGTCCCCACCCATGGGCAGCTACCACTGCACCAAAACAGCCACAAAGGTGGCTGTGCTGGGGGCTGTCTAGGAGGGGCAGGCTCACCGTCTAAATGTGTAACTCTGCCCTCGAGTGGGCGCATCTGGCCTTGAAACCACTTATTGAGCCCCCTACACACCACATCCAGGACTGTACGATGGCGGACAAGTTCCTGTCTGGACCTGCTCCCAGGGGGTACAAGTCCCATCCTCAGTGGCGGTTCCACCAGAAGGTGGTGCAGAGTCAACAGAGGTGGAGGTCCAAGGATTGGCCCCAGACATGCTGGTGCCCGGTGTCATGGCCAGCTGAAGTGGGACAGGAGGTTCTGCCGGGACCTTTAATGCCATACAGCCTATGGTGTTGCAGTTTTAACACAGATATGGCTTAGTAAAAGTCAGCAGCATTCAGTATTACTTATAACAGCATGCATAGATATGACCATCAACCCATCACAACAGATGACATACATTTGCAGAGGGAGCACAACACAAGCATATATACTGCATGACATCTGTACAAAGTGTAGACGACTTGTGACTGCAGCTATGAACAGTGGCCCATTATTGGCATGTCACTGTGGTAACCTCAGACAGTGACTGTCATACCACTGTTTCATGTGACATATGTCCAATCAGGGATGCAATGGCAGTAACTCTCATCACTATCACCATGTACTGACTGCAATCCTCACACTATGCTTCTGCAGTTCAAAGATGTGTGTTCAGTGAGTAACACAAGAAACAAATGGTTCCACACACTGACCAGTCCACAGAAGGCCCTACAGATGGGTGTTCCCTCACAAACAGAGCACTATCTTGTCAGTTTTAAAACATGCAGTATAGCCATTACCACACACAACTTGTTAAACTGGCAGTAGTCTCAATGAAGCATAGCTATAGGTACATGCTGTAGTCATGTATGGCACATTACCCTCCTGTCTTTAGACTATTTTCCACTGTGAATGGTGTTTGAGAAATATCCAGATATCATCTGTGATGCTGTTTACCAAACACCAGATCCAGGTTTCACTCACAGCAACTGTCATGGGCAAACAGCAACATGATGTTCCTAGATATTGTACTGTGTTTCCATGCGATTGGTTTTGGGAATGTCACCACAGCTGTTCCACATGCAATCAGCTAGAGGAGGACTGCAAAAGGTGCAGAAGCCATCACCTGATTATGACCATCACTTACAAAACACAAGCTGCTGCTGAGCAGGTGTACAACTCCACAACCACCAGAGAGTGTGTGGGGGGGATAGACAGAGGCAAAGTACATCAGAGAAGGGCTTGGAGACTAAAACCTAAGCATTATTTATCACACACCTACCAGTACAGGGGTTCAACCCCCTGACTGACTAGCCATTACTATTACAAGTGCATATAGTTACTCCATGTGCCACATAGCTGACATGTTGGTGTGCTGTAAGAACATATATGTGTGCTGGTGAGCGACATCTGCAACAGAGGTATAGTAGACATACATTAGGTGTAGCACACATGACTGTCCACATGAACAGATGTCATTGTCAACACAACCACACTCTCTAAGGGACTCAGACACATTGCCACACTTTGCCAGCCCCACAAATACACTTCCTAACTACTTAGTTTGCCACACTGCAGTAATGCACAGGTACTACATGCACCACAGGGGATATCCTGAGGTTCTATGGGCTAGGGCATGTGAACGTGTCTGACATCAGCCGGTATGCCAATGGGAGTTATACTGGGTGTGTCTGTGGTTGGGACCATCATCCCCCACATGCAGACACAAGGTGTCAGTACTGACTTGCATATGTGCATTGCTTCATGGGTGTGTAGTGGTTGGCTGTGCAAGATGGCTGTACAAGGCTGCGTGAGGGGTAGTCCTTGGCATCATGCCAAATGACAGTGGTGTGCAGTGTGGTTCAGGGGTGTAGTGTCTGCAATGTCCCACAGGGGTGGGGAACTGTCCTGTCATCCTGGTTACCATTGTGTATGGCCATTGCTTTACAATGCATGCCATGTCTGTGTTTGATAGTCCTTGACATGGACATTGCCTGGGATGTGAACATCCCACAATAATGTACAGTGACATGTACAAGTATACCAGGTTTGGCTGGCACATGTTGTGTACACAGACTGTTATCATCAGATATGCCAATACTGGCCTGGTGTGGCAGGACCTGCTAATAGACAGCAGGTTGACTCTGCACCTGCATTGATAGCATGATACAGGTATTCCCTAGTGTCAGTGGCATCTGTCCATGCAGGGCATGTGTGTAAGGCATTGTATGTTCTTTGTGGATCACATTTGATGGCATAACATATGTTGCAGGCATCCAGTGGAGAACATAGTGAAGGCACATTGTCAGCAATTATGTGCCTATTGTACTGCTGAACAGGTTGCCATGCCCTCTTCAGCCCACTGCAATCACACCATGCTTACTATCTGTCATCAATGTGCAGGGTACTAGCAACATAGCGGGATATTCTAGGCAAATGTGTTTGTGTATGACACATGGGTTCAGAACATATTCCGGGTAATAGTAGGGTTGCATACTTTGTTCACCAGGCCTTTTGCCAGATGTAGGGGTTTGGCTTGCCAACACAGTCTTTTGGCTGATTGACATCTGTACTCCTCATGAGGTGGACATTGTGACATATAATACGGACACCATATAGGAAAACAACAAAAACCACTCCTCAACATGTTCAATGGTTAAACACTCACAGACACCGACTATCAAACACAAACCTGCCATGTCTTGGAATAGAACCCTTACCTAATTAGTTTATCACACTACAGCATTACATAGTTGCAGCACACACTATGGAGATTACTGGGTTACAGCTGTCCCAGAGCTGTATTTCGCGGTGGGTGACATCAGCAGGATTGCCAAAGGTGAGTATGTGAATTGTAAAGAGTGTGCATACTCTAAAAAGCATCACTTTTTTTTCTCAAGCAGACAGACACACACAGTTTGCCTGTCTGGGATTAGAACACCTACCAAACTAGTTCATCACACTACAGCATTACACAGTTACAGCACATACTACAGAGATTATTGAGTTGCAGCTGTCCCAGAGGTGTATTCGTAGGTGGGTGACATCAGCAGGATTGCCAAAGAAGGGCATTTGAAGTATACTGAGAGTTGTACATGTCTGTTACCTGCATGCACCCACTGCTTACTGTCACGAAAACACATTTACACCCACTTACAACTGCTTAAAAGTGTCGTATTCAGTTCTAATTGACAGCATCAACAAGGCTTGAACTCTGGACCATGAACACTTAGATCACTGTATTTACCAGTGAGCCATCGGCGTCATACACATGTTTCTTTGATTTTATAATGCACATCTTACTACAGGTATTCCACTGTACTAAAAACAAATGGGACAGTCACTTTGTTTACATATGAACATATGATGTACAGTACCCTTGAATGTACTGTACTCTGTGAAACAACAAAACAAGTCTACATCTGTACAACTGTCATAACTAAATATACATATATATATATATATATATATATATATATATATATATATATATATATACACTTACGATGTGTACACCCCCCCACACACACCCATATATATATATATATATATATATATATACACAGACACAGCTATAGCTATATATATATATATATATATATATATATATATATATATATATATATATATATATATACACACACACACATGTCTGAACACCCTTTGTGACACAGAAGGCTACCAAAGGAACTGACATGTACACAAAACAGAGGCATCTCTTGTTTTATAACATTTAAATCTTAATCAGTTCACCAGAGAAGGGATCATTGTTGTGTATGTGGAGTTTGGGGTGGGGAATGATGGCTAATGTAATCTACCCTGGGGATTGTGGAGTTTGGTTGGGGGAATGATGGGTATGGACTTATACCCTGGTGACCACTTCTATGTCACTGCTCGACAGTGGCACAGGAAAATAACATACCCATCTGTAGTCGTTCTTGACTGTGTATTCTTTTCCATTCCTAACTATGTAATACTTTGTAGGCTCCAGTCACCACAGATGGCTACCATGGTGTGCAGCATGTTAAAAGACATTACACATGTGTATGCCTGGCTAGAGGATAGTCACATACACTTGCCAGTATTGTGCATACATGTCTTGCCTATGTAAAGGTAACTAGTACAGTGGTATGCAGTTGGGGTATGTGCCACAGAACACATACAATTACAGCTGGGTGACATCACAGGACTGATTACTTGCAGTGGGGAGGGGGGAAGAGGGGTTTAGCAGTTGACAAGGATAAAGGTCAGTGCAAAAGGTGGTATCTCTTTGGAATGCAGCAAAGCCCACTGTCATGACAGGATACAGACACAAATACACACACAACCACTCTCAGCCATTTGCTAACACACACACTCAGTTGTCAGTGGTGGGATCAGAACTCCTGCCTATTTACAGATCACTATTACAGTACTAAGTGGTTACAAGATGCGGCACAGAGACTGCACATTCTAAGGCAGTCAGAATGCCCTTCTAAGATTGAGGACAGCAACAGGGATACTGACAGTCAAGATGTACATAGCTGCAAACCGTGTTTAAAGTAGGTGTCCATTACAATCTGTATGCACAAACAAGACACATCATCTGCAGGTAAGACATAGGTAGGCCTGAGAGGTATAGTTGTAGCACTACAAGCCCTGACCTGCAGTATGCTCATCTGTGAAATGGACAACTACTATCACTATACAGGGTTTCTGTGGTCATGCTCATACACATAGAATCACAGAACTTGTTTGGATGCATTGACTCCAATTACGCAAGGTGACAGTGAGCATGCTCATACACTTAGTAGCACAGGGCCATTTGTGATGCACTATGACTACAACTACACAAGGTTATACTGGGCATGCTCATACACTTAAAAACCAAGGGCTTGCTTGGATGCACTGACTCAAATTACACAATGTGGCAGTGGGTATGCTCATACACATAGTAGCACAGAACTGTTTGGGATGCACTCCGATTCTAACCACATTAGGCCACAGTGTGCATGCTCATACACTTACATGTACAGAACACATTGTAATGGACTCCTATTGTAAACACACAGGTTTACAGCTATGTACATCTTACCTGTCAGTATATATGCACATCATACTGGTTCACTACCAGATACCTGTATGTGGCCCATAAATGATATATCTGTGACTGTGCTGTGTGATACACATGCATACGTGTACATGAAGTACTGACATATATGTGTTAAGTATACACAATCATGCATGTGTGGACATGACAGACAATAGGCTAACTAGGACACACAGGTGGATGCTACTTACAGCATGTGTCACACACCTTGCTGCCCTGAAAGGCATACATTGATAGCAGGTTGTGGACAGTGGTATTATACTTGGAACAGTGGCATGTGCAAGCATAATTTGTGAGCCTCATTGTGTAATGGTACTGAGGTGCAGTTGTCACGATGACCTCTCCTGGCTGTGTTAGTAGTTGTCATTATTAGCAGGACTGCTATACTAAGTATATCTCAAATTGGTTATATACACAACATCTGCTGCTGTCCATCACCTTACATGTGGCATTTGCTACCAAGCACATTACTGCCACTCGCAGTAATGTCATGGTATGAGTGGCAACTTCTAGACCAAAACAATGAGCCAATGTCCTGCTGTTATTATGAGGTCATCCAGTGTCTGTCATTCTGGGCTCTCATGACTGAATGACAAGCCCTCAACACAGAGCACATACATCCATGTTTCAAGTGAGTGTGGATAATACCTGGGTCGCATTTACCCATATAGTCGCATTCCAAGGAAAAAGTCCTACACACAGATGTAACACCCTGACACCTACAAGACAATTGCATTGGATGATTATGCTAACCAGTGCTAGATGTGTGGCTTTTGTAATCCATTTGCTCAATGTAGAACCTACAATGGGGAATACTGGCATCTGTGCATTGAGGAACACATGGCTGAAGGCTTTGTAGTGCACAATTACACTACCACCATATAACTCAGATACAGACATGTGGGCCATAACAGGTGGTGGTGTCCACATATTCATAAAGGCTACTCACATTTAAAGACCACTACTCTGACATAACTCATCACAGATGAGTCAGGTACAGGTGACAGTTGCAAACACTGCATTCTAGGTTGTATCCTCATATACGTCCACCACCTTGTCCCCAGACTACCAACATACATCCATATGTGGTATGACATAGTATGGTAGACCACCAGATAACCTCTGACTGGTGGACTGTACCTAGGCCTACATCAACTGTGCAAAGTACCCATGTACAGACACAGCTGCATAATGTGTTATACAATGCAATAATACCACTGTTTGTAACCAGCTCTGTTGTACACATACCAGGGTCCCTCAGATGTTGTCAGCATTAACACAGTTGACTGTTGCTGTACACCAGTAAACAACACCCTCATGGTTGGATATGACCTAACTGTACCTGCCCTGGATATGTACATCCCACACTCATACAATATAAATGACATTACCATAGCTTTCGTTATCCTTTCTACATTACAGGTGGCTACATGCATTACACACATGCACATGGCAGATAGCATACTAACAGTACATAAGGTTTGATATCTATGTTAACAGAGATAATATTCCCTCTCTACTGGTCACCCATGACACCTATCATATCATACAACAATCCATGTGGCATGTATGTCATTAGACATGTCCACCTAATGCAATGCCTACAAACACACCCAAATAGGATCATAGGACCTACACAAGGCCTGTATTGACAGACTCAGGGAAATCCAGCTCTGCTCTGTATGTTCCTGAGTAGTCACAGGAGATATGTCCATGACATGTACAGCCATGTGTGCCCACAGCTCCTACATATACCCCATGTCAACAATTGCAAGCCATGTATGCTCTGTGCTGTCTGGACATTAGCCTTAGTACCAAAATAGCCAGTACATGCTGGGGTGAGATGTTTACAAACCACAGACCTTGCACATGCTTGAATGAGTGTACTGCCTAGCTCTAACAAAGCACATTGCTGGCAGTCTTCCAGTAAACATGAGGTGTGTGTGGCAAATATGATGTGCTCACTGTTGACCATTACAGTGCCCTGGCTTCACCATGGAACTGTCAAGTAACAGTTTATAGGAGCATGACATGGAATAATGCTGTGTGTGTCTTGCTGATATGTGCTGTTGTCATATATGTACACTTGGCTATTCAGTAAAGGTGGTTGTGAACTACCAGTACATGAATATAACATCCATTACAGTGTAATGCTCAGCTATGTTTCACACATGGCATGGGGAAGGTGTGGAATGTATCTTCTTGACCTGCTAGTCCACTTACTGATGTAGACTGCATATGTGTACATGTATTGATGTTTGTTTAGATTCCATATGTGTGCAGTGTCTGATGTTTGAAGGTGACTGTTGTCTTAGTACATCATGCTGTTGCAATACAGCCCCAACATTGCCAACTGTATATGGTGATATGCTCAAAGTACAGTAAGCTGTACATGAGGTATGGATAGATGTTTGGACATGACTACTAAGTGGTGGGGCTACTTTTCAGGTGAATGATTACTGAGGACAGCTTACTGGTGCATTCCAACCATTCCTACAATAACCTGTGTAAATGCTAAGGTCTGGTTTTGTTAATTGAAGTGGAAGACAGACAATGTAGAATGCAGTAAGGGTGACACTGAAGACAAACCTCTTGACATCTGTAACATTAATACCTCCCCTGTATATATATTGTGCATATATCAGCACAGTTGGCAAAGGAAAGAGTCAGTACACTTTGTAGCGAATGCAATAGTGCTGTACCTCTGTAATACCTATCATGAGATAGGCATGTGTTTGATTCACAGTACTGGCATGTGTGGATGTGTGTCTCCATATATGTCACGTATGGTTGGGAATACATCCCACATGTTTTTCACTCTCCCGAACACTGTTGTTGACATCAGTACAGAGTGAAGTGTAGAAAGAAAGGCATAGGAAGGTGGTTGAACCTCACACATGTCAAGTGTCTGTATGTGTGTGTGACATAGGCGTATGTCTTTGTGAATGCCATAGTGTGTGTGTGTGTGTGTGTGTGTGTGTGTGTGTGTGTGTGTGTGTGTGTGTGTGTGTGTGCGTGTGTGCGTGTGTGCGTGTGTGTGTGTGTGTATGGCTGTCCGGTCCCTTGAGTGAGGCTGTATTTTACCAGAGTGAAATGTTAATGCCCCCTCCCCCCTTCCACTCAATGCAATCTAGTATCCCTGTTGATATCATCAATCTTAGATGGGCATTCTAACCACATGTTAACATGTACACCCTGGGGTGTTGCTTGTTGTTACATAGGCTACTGATGAACCCCCCTTCCCACATACACTCACTGCACTGTAGTATCCCCTGTCGATGTCCTCGATCTTAGGTCATACCGACTATGTGCACATGTGTAATCTCTGTGGCACGTCTTGTAATTGTGTAGTAGTATAATGATGATTTGCAGGTAAGCAGGGGTTCTCATCCGAACACTGGCAACTGTGTGTGTGTGTCAGAGTGTGTGTTACTGTGTCTGTGAATCCTTGAGTGTGTGGGTGTGTCTGTGTTTGCATCCTGTCATGGCAGCGGGTATTACTGCGTCCCAATGAGAAGCCACTATTTCCACTGGCCTTTACCCTTGTCATACCACTCTTTTACCTCCTCCCCGCTCCAGGTAACTATACCTGTGATGTCACCCACTATGGATGTGATGGCTCTGAACACAATAGCTTAATACGCAGCTGTCATGCTCTTGGATCATTAGAACAGTAAACATAGTTGAAACATGGGAGATTATAACTGTGATGTGGAAGCCACAATGTGCATGCAGGTATTGTCATACAGACCTGTGAGTAGTCAACATGTACATATGGGACACTAACCACAAACACTGACATCCCCGACACATGCAACTACACCTGAAAGAGGAAGGCAGAACATCAAGATCAACATGCTGTTAGTGTTGTTACACATGATACATACTGTCAAACGTACAAAATGCATTCTAAAACTGTAATGCATGGTATGTCTTCTGCCTGTCAATACTACTCAGCAATATTAATCTACAATTGTCTACCTAGTATGTTCACCCTGTGCATCAGACCATATGAGCATGTCCCTGCACCAATGGTGTGGATGACAGGGATGCAGCACAGGCAGGCATCATCATATACATAGGGTGATAATGTTTGCCAGAGGCCTAGGCTGCACCATTGGATGACATCTAGTGTGTGTGTTAGGGCCTGTGATATAATTGGGCATGTGTGGATGTTATGCATGTGTGTGTTGAGGTGCCCTACATTTGTTTTTGGTGTGTGTGTGTGCGTGTGTGTGTGTGTGTGTGTGTGTGTGTGTGTGTGTGTGTGTGTATGCATGCACACTGGTTTGGCATGTGGCTGGCCTACACAGGGGTATTATTGACAGCTACAGACTGTACAAGGCAGGTTGCACAGTTCACGGTGTCCAGTCACGGCCACGTGACCTACGCCTGCCAGGGGTTGCACGGGCACTTTCAGGCAGAGGTCCAGACTGTGTACTGTCTGATGACACATGTCCACTGGAACCATGTCCCTGTTGGGACCATCTAGGACCACGAGCACGTGGCCTGCTGTGTCCTGGTGTAGACTGCACAGCACCAGCTGCACTGCTGCTGCTACTGCCACTATGGGAGCAGGCATATGCAGTAGCATGTTTACATAGACCTTCAACAGGTGATGTAGCTGACCTACGTCCATGTGCCTGACGCCTCACTCCTACCAGATGTTCCAGCACAGACATTCAACGCTCAAGGATTGGCATGCCACAGTCAAGGACTCCCACCATGTCATCCAATTGTCTATCCAAAACATCTGCAAGATGATGGTGAGCATTTGCAATTTCCTGGATGTTGTCAGTTAATGAACGGACAGAAGACTTCTGAAGCCTCAGACCTTCTCTGTTGTGCCATTCAGCATTTGCCTGTGCCTTTATTACAGCCCAAAACATGTGTCTGGTGACTCCGGCTGATGTGCTTTGTCTTGCAGGGGCATGTTGGCCAGTGGTCCTCCTACAGACAGCACTGGGCACATGCCTGTGTGGGACATCACCAGTCAGTTGACTGGGATCATGGTGTGCAGGCACACCTTCCATAGTCTCCTCACTTCCCTGTTCCATACTACCACCTGCCAACTGTCCTTCCTCTATGGCCAGTGGTGATGGGGTATGTGTAGGCAGGGGAACTGTGTGAGAGGATGAGGGAGATAGAGGTGGAATGGCAACCAATGGCACAGATTCAGCCCCTGACAATTCTGCCTGTGCCTCAATCATACTTTCATCATCACTCTAGAGTCTGTGGGGACACTGACATCAGGTAGAACACAGGAGGGCTATGCACCTACATCAACACCTGTGAGGGGCAGACAAGAACTGTCCATTACAAGTTATACAACACAGACACATGCTATGGCACCCAATGGCATGCAACATGCAGGTGATATGTCAGATGGCATTCAGCTTAGACAATTATAGTGGTAATTATCATACATTCCGGAGTTGCACACAACAGCATGCATATGTTATAGCAGATGGCATGCACCTTACACAATTATAGTGGTGGTTAGCATACATACCTGTATTGCACCATTTGTGTTAGTAGCTTATGCCTCATACCTGCAACACAATGCATGCACCTTGCACCATTGCACTCCACTGTCATGGTGTGTGCAACATACACCACATGCTAACAGACCATTGCTGACCTTTGTATATCTGCCATTGATGCTTTGTGTTGGCCACTGCCCCTATGTGTGAGGACATGAGCAGAAGGGTATGTCAACTGAATACTATGTATGCCTGAGCCCTAACTTGCACATCTCCCCCAAAGTAGTGCATGTCTGTTCAACATTATTCCTCCTACCCCTGAGCTGAGTCTACAGACATTGTGCATGTGGCTATACACACATGTTTGACATGGCTGTCCCTACTTTGCAATGGTGCCACAGACCAATACAGGTTTACAGCCTGATGTGCAGTGTATGACCTTGCCAATCACATGTAGTATGACATGTCTTCTGCTGATGTGTTGAATGACACGCATACATGTGTAACACAATGGTGTCCTTTCCAATCTACAGTACGGTAATGGTGTCCCAATGCAGGGACATGTTATACTAACATGGGCCTTCAGCTGACTCAGTGTTGTCTATCCACCCTACAAATATGCAGTGACATACTGCACATTGAGCTGATGTGCATAGCCAGTGCAGGGCATCATGTGGCTTCACTATTGCTATACAGTGTGAGTTACTGACACAGTTCATAGCCATGACTGTGTTCACATACAATACATATCTAATGTGGAATGTGACCCACGTCACTGAGGTGTATATACACTAAACCCTAATGTGGAATGTGTGACACAGGTCACAGAAGGGTATACAGATGACTCCCCTGCACATCTGCAACCATTGCCTGGCAACTATGCCCACACATGGCTAACATAGCAGTACTCTATGTCCCACATGCCATCTGTGTACCTCACACACATGAGGAGCAGACATGACAGTGATGTCTGACACCAGCAAGGTGAATGTACTGTATCTGTGGCCTGATGTGGTTGTATGTGTATGTTGTGCAACACATGTATGTATTTGGATACTGTATAGATGAATGCTTTCATGTAGTGACATACTCAAGATGTTCATGGCATGTAATGTGGTGGTTTCATGTTATGCTTACACAAGCTGTGCACAGGTCTGTATGATGTTTAGTGTTTCACATCTGCAATATCACCATTACACAAAGGCCATAGTTGTATTGTATTGAACCAATGTATAGCAGGGTGTATACACATGTACATCACTTCTACTGTGTGTGTTGCTTCATGTCTCTGGCCATCCTCCATGGCCATGTGCACACATATTCTGTCCAAGGGTTGTGATGGCCATCTATTTCACATGTCAGTGTTATCCCATATGACATACACCCATAGATGTCATATCTGCTCCACTGAGGACAGCGTTATGCAGACAAAGCATGGCATGTATGGGATGTAAGATATGTTTTGCAGGATAGTTGAGTAGTGTTGCAGTCAACCCACTACATGTCATGGACATGTCAGATAGCACATGACATTGTGTGACATTCATAGCAAGGGTATAATCCACAAGGGTTTATCCTGTGGGCCGGTCGTACTCCAGCTCCAACACATTTAGAGTGTGTGCACACATATGCTCCTTGTACAGTACTGTTTGTATTCCCAACATGTGTAATGCTGATACGTAGTACCTGTCCCTACAGTGAAACACACCTCCAAGATTGTAGTCACAGTTGTCTACACATCTGGCAATGACAGTTTGGAAGGTTTAGTGTAGATGTTTCATATAGTCTTCAATTATTTCACATGGGTAACCACTGTGATGCATTGCAGGTCTGACCAGTGTCTATTACCAGGACCACCATACATTATTTGTACATATGTAATGGCAGATAGCATGCAATTAATATGATCTGTGCATTATCAAGCTTGGTAAATAATAACAATCTCACATGACACAGGCTGCTGTTGCTGCAAAATGCCAGAGGTACCTAAACAGGAGTGTCACAGCAGTGAGATCATTATCCACACCTGTGTGATAGCTACAGGGTGCAATGTCCATGTTAGCACATAAGCCAGTACAATACACTATACTATGGAGTATGCACATCTGTGCATACATAGAGTAGCAGACTATAGTATGTGGCAATTGTGCATACATGCCTTGCATATGATGTTACATTACATATTGTACAGTAACACATGTAACTATGTGAAATATAATTGTGTTATATGTGCAGTACTGACTTACCAGGCAACTCCAGGCTCGGTGGTTGAGAGACATCCACCTCCACAATACCAGCTAAAGCTTGTGGATGGAGGTCTGCAGGTGTCCCCAGGTTGGCCAGTAGCTCCTCAGTACATGTGAGTGGGGGCTGGGTGAGTACCCCCCATCTGTTGCACCTTGTTCCCTGGCGATTGCATTAGCATGCTGTTTTGCCCATATTATGAGGTTGGTGCAGTGTCGGCGCACCTGCTGATAGGTGCAATTGTGACCACCAACATTATTTACCCTCCTGTGGAGTTCCTCCCACAGGGCATCCCACTGCTGTGCATCCTGTGGCACATGGCTGAAGAGTGTTGAATGGTTGTCGAGGAGGTATGGGATGAGGACCTCATCCTCCAAGCAGGTGTATGCTGGCAGCCTGCCACGCAGCATACCTGGAAGACATAATGATGGAGACAGGTCACAGTAACTCACAGAGAAGTACAGAAGTACAGCTGAACATACATGTGTATCACATTTATTAAGATTACAAATATGTCTTTGCAAATCTACATGACACTAACACCACTGACATGTTTAAGTCACACACATTTGACACTTACTGGTGATGTGATGTTATCACCAAATATGTGTGTGTCGTGTGATGACATTGCTCATACTCCATGTGGATGTTGTCTTGATGTGGGCATGTCTGTTTGCCTGTACTGGTGTCTTTACCTATCAGCACATGCCTGGATGTGCTCACATTAATGCAATAGACCTTAATGCTGTGTATATGTCACATATATAGTTATACACAGCCTTTAGAGACGTGACCTGTGACCCTGTAGGCTTGCTCACAGAATGTTTTACATGTATGTGTTTTGCCATATACATATACATGGCACTGTACAGCTGTGTAGCATCCTACCCTATATTGCCTGTGTTGCACATGTGAAACACATGGGACAATAGCTAGCCTGATGGTATTTGCAGGGTTGGATATCAACTATAGCATGTATGGTCATAGTGAACTAGTAGGCTATATGCCCTGGGCCATTTATGAGCCTAGGTAGAAAGGTTACCTAACTGTAGGCAACAGACAGGTAAGTTTCAGTGGCCAGTTCAAACAGTGCCACAGAACTGATCCACAGGGTTACTGATATATCTGGCATGCTGTCATCACACCATGTCACAGAGAGGAGCGATATGCAGCTTTGCTGGACAGGGATGCATAGTATGGCAAGAGTATGTAAAGTGTATGGGACAGAGATCTGTCAAGCATGTTGTGATCCTTGTATGGATGTGATCACGAGTGGACTCTACTGAGCAGTGTGGTGTTTTTTCCATTTAAATCAGTTATCCTCTGACCACACTGCCGCACGGGATGGCTAATATGTCCGTTGAACTAGATTTTAACCCGGAGACGAGGGCAAGCTGTGAAAAATGGAGCTATATTACTAAACATGCTAGTAACCCTTTATTGGCTCTGGACTTGCAATTATCTACCACCGCTTGTGAGAGCAACAATATTGACAATGTTGAACAGTTCAATGTTTTAACTAAACAGTTGGAAAATGATTTATTCAAACTGCAGCGCTATGTGTGGCAACGTAAATACATGGAAGCCTGCATACATTTTCGGATTGTCCCCAGAGGCATGCGAGTGTTATGCATGCCCACCTATGGGGATACTCATCCTGACCTTCTGAAAAAATGGCAGGAACTTAATCTTGATTTAAGCTTCAAATACATGCAGCTTATTATAGATTATTTTTCTCCACTTGAACATGAATTGTTGTTAAAAATAGAAAAATTAAATAAAGAGATATGGGATTGTTTCCATCATGAATCCTGTTTGAATAAACTGGACAATATTTATATGCAGGTGCGTTCATATAGCGATAAATTGCAGCTAACGAAACATCGGAAGTTGCAGCGAGACTATCGTGATTTTTCTCTGGGGAATGTGTTCGTCTGGCCTAGAAACATGAATCAACCATCTGAGAATGCAGCATTGCACCATAACCTGACATCCACTGATACTGCGATAACAACCATAGAAGCAGTTACACCTTCAGCAGCTTCAATCGGAATAGACGCTTTGAGCGTCAATTCGGATGGTGTGTTTGTTACTCCACCAGATGAGATACAGGCAACAGGAGCTAATGTAACCACATATACACCTCTTCCTAATCAGGAAGCTGATCAGAACAATGAAAATAATCGCATGGGGGCTATACCCAAACATCATACTTCCGAGATAGATCATTGTCTTTTTTTTACCCTATCCAGTCAGGAAGCAAACCCTCCAGAGAGGCCGTTCGAGCAGCTGGGACCGGAGGAAAAGGAAACATTCAGAGGAGAGGTTTCAGCAGAGACATCGGCGGAAGCAATAAATCATTTGTTTTTTTAACCTTTCCAGGTTTGTGTTATCTAAATTTGATATCGACCTTTTAAATAGAGGGTTGACATTCATTCCTTCACAAGGCAGCAGCCTACATGAATTACTCACTGACTTAAGAATGTTTTGAAGAAACGTAGCACTAAAACTTTATTTTAGTAATAAGTGTCTACTTGAGTCAAATACATCTGATGGATTTCAGCATTTCATATGTAAAAGTACATTTTCACCTCCTCTACCTACACATATTGATTGTTTTATAAAGTTATGTGAGAGGGATTTGTATGATTATTTTTTTAATGGGAAAAAGAAATGTCAATATTTTAACATGAGCAATGATGAGAGGCGTTCATTGAAGTTTTTGTCTGATACCCGTGTGCTAACTATCAGATCAGCAGATAAAGGAGGTGGAATTGTTCTGTTTGATACAGATGAATATGTCATGTATATGCATAGAATGCGGAGTGATAGTAGCACATATTTGGAAATTACTAGGGATACTTTAAATGACATATGCAAAGCCATAGAAGATTCTCTCTATGACATGTTAATGTGTAAACAAATCCCTAAAGAAATCTATGATTTCTTTCATAAAGAACATGTTCAGATTCCTATTATCAAAGGACTGCCAAAAATGCACAAGGGCGTTCTCTCGCCCCCTATGCAACCTATCGTATCGGATGAGGGTTGGGCAACAGAGAATATATCTATTTTCATAGAAAATACATTGAAACCTTTGGTTAATGCAGTTCCAACGATATTGAAGGACACTTATGAGTTATTAGAGTCATTAGAACAGTTGGATGTTGTGTTACAGAAAGGAGTTCATTTACTTATCACCCTTGATGTTCAGAACCTCTTTTTCTCCATTCCCAATGAATCAGGTATTCAGGTGATTAGAGAACTTATACAGACCAACACTGATTTTAGCAGAGATAAGCAGATTTTGGTCTGCCAGCTGCTAGATCTGGTACTATCCTATAACATATTCTCCTACAGGGATTTACTCTACCATCAACAATGGGGAGTGGCCATGGGTACACCATGTGCCAACACATATGCCAATTTGGTAGTTTACCATTGGGAAAGAGAATTTTTATTTGGGAATGAAATGTATGAGAAGATTATTATTTATAAGAGGTTTGTGGATGATGTTCTCATTGTTTGGGATGGGACAGAAGAGGAATTTAGATAATTTTTGATATATCTTGAGAGTACCACGGACTTCTTGAGATTCACCATGGAAGCTTCTTATGAGGAAATAAGCTTCCTAGATGTGAGCTTGAGCATCAAGGGAGGTAGGTTGGTGTCCAACTTATATAGAAAAACTTGTTGGAAGAATGCCCTTTTGAGTTTTGACAGCATGCATCCGAGGCATGTGTTCCCGGGGATTGTGAAAAGTCAATTTATTAGGATAAGTAGATTATGCAAGGATGAATCAATGAAGTGGGCACAGGTTGATTTAATGGAGAGCTTATTTCTTGAGAGAGGTTATGATATGAGAATGGTGAAAAGAATTAGGGCTGAAGTGTTTGGACAACATCAAACATCATCATTATTGAGGAATCAGAGATATAATGTAAACAGGGCCTGTAAGACCCCCATAGATAAAATAAGGTTTACCATGACATACACTAATGATAACAAAGCAGTGAAGGGTATCATACATAGTAAGTGGAAAATACTTACTGTGGATAATCAAACCCAGGGACTGGTAGGCGATATTCCTAGTTTTGCCTACAGAAACAATAAAAACCTTAAGAGACTTCTTTGTTCTAATTCAAGGTCAGATGATAGATCAACACCAAGGAACATGGAGAGAGAAGGAACATATCCCTGTAAGCGCTGTAATATGTGCAAACATATCACTGATGAACAGACATTTGCTCGTCCAACACTGAATTACACCTTTCTACCCAAGTTTCATGCTTCTTGTGAGACTGAGAGTCTTATATATTTAGCCACATGTGATATTTGTCCAACTTTCTATGTGGGATTAACTAAAAGGAAGCTGAAGCAAAGGATATATAATCATGTGTATGACATGAAGCATAAGAATGAACTAAATGCTTTAGCTAAGCATACCATCACTTATGGTGACCATACTTTCAAGTTTAGGGTGTTACAGATTGTAAGTTGTAATAAGAGAGGGGGGGATCACATGAATTTTTTGGAGAACAGAGAGCTTGAATGGATATTCAAGCTCAGAGCCCATCAACCCCCTGGAATTAATCAATATATCTCTCTTAAATCCATTCTTAAGTCTAGGAGATAGTATGTGTTATATATTTGGTATTTGGCTGTCTTGTCAATTTATATATACACAAATGTTTTTTTATTGATCTAAATGTGTATTATATTATATATATATCATATATATTGATATATTATTTTGTATGTTCTAGAGTATCATCTAATGGTTATTGTGTAATTTTAACATAAATATTTTATAAGAATGACTATATAGGTCATTATTTATGTATATTAAGGAAAGACTGGAGAATGAACTCATATTCTTTGGGTTAGCAAGTTGGCCACTTAATTGTGGAATTATTCAATTAACTTGATTTGATTAGATTCAATTAATGGATCTAGTGTGTATTTAAACTCAATGAATTTTGTTTGAAATAGATCTGAGGAAGCGTACATTTGAGTACGTGAAAGCACTTATCCTGTCTTTTTTGCTGTCTGGAATAAAAGATTTTTTCGTTTTAAGTGGAGTTGCAGTGTTTCATGTTTCTACATTCTATAGACCTCTCGTGGTGAGTCCGCAAGTGTTTATTTTGCCACGGTATGTAAAGTGTATGGGACAGAGATCTGTCAAGCATGTTGTGATCCTTGTACTAGAAAGGTGGATGTCCATGAAGTATGTGTTTATTTGGAATCAGGATGTGTTAAGTGCAGAATGTCCAACATCTCTGGGTTGGACATGGCTTTATTCAGGGTAGGTTGCATGCCACATAGTGGAGCTAGGGATTGGGAAAGGCAGTGTAGGCCATCTAAACATGGGCAATATCCCTTAAAGGAAATATGTGATCTATTATGGGTCACATGAGTGTTGAGTATGGTTGAACAATTATCTCTATATTCATGGATGGCACCCTGTCATGATTAGGGGTGCCACATATGACTACCTGACTAGTGTGGTGAAGTAACTATCAAAGGAAAGACTACTGTCCAGCTGCATCCCCTACACACACACAGTTGCCATTACATTGACCACTGCCTAGGTGGTAGTTCATGGGTACAGTGTTTTTAACATAGGGGATGACAATGCAATACTTAGCTGTCAGATTGTGGCCATACTTCACACACCACACATCTGACACACAACGGCCCTTCTGTATGTTGACTGCAGCACACATTGAGTCAACTATTGCTCCTAGTTCATAGTCATTTACAAACATCAATAGGCAGTTGCCTTCTGTGTGGTATAGATACCAAAGAGGGGGAGTAACAGGAAAGAACCCTGTATTACTGTGGCTGGCACTGGTTTGATCTGTGTGTATTAGTCAGACCCCTTCTGTAGTGTTGGTTCTGCCAGCAGTCCAGTTGCCAACCACTCCTGTGACAGGAATATACACCTAGTTTAATGAGTGTAGCTGGAACACAGTATGGGTGATGGTGTCCTAAGATCTGGCAAGGTCATGATATGCTGTGTGAATCAACCTTACAGTCATCTACATCTGTACTGAGTACATCAACTATGTTGATCATGGTTCATGGCCTTACAGACCAGACTCAGCAGGGTAGTAGTGCACTATTTCCAATTATCAATGGTGTGTCCCCCTTTGTGGGGTGTGATAACTGTTGCTGTGCACCATTCAGTGTGTACACAGCCTGATATGGAGCTATGATTGAACATGATGTATATGTGGAGAGATGATTGTCTTAACATTTGTGTAGGATACACCCTGGGATGTTGACAGGTCCCATGAAAGCTGTATGTATGGCTTTAGAGAGTGCAGCTTGTACCTGCATATTTGTTATTACAGGGGCTGTGTAGTGTACATAGATATATAACTATGTGTACCTGTTGGGGGGAGGTGGGAGTGGGTTTAGGTTCTCCAAGACCCTATCTGGATGAACAGGTGCTATTTCTGTAGGTGCAGTACTTCACACATGCCATAGTGCTGTGCAGCATGGCAGGTCTTGTCATTGCCATTACGATTGACACAGCTATAGAATGCTTTGTGGTTTGCCTCATAATATGTGACTGATTAGTTTCACAGTAGCTTTGTGTGGTTTTGTATGTGTATCTGCATCTTACTGAGGCTGACCAGGGATCACCTACACTCGTGTGTGTTCACTCTTGCAACAGTTACTACCTTCTGTGGTAGAGTTTAAAGCATGGTACCACCAGTTTGCCTTCTTGCTTGTGTTTGGTTGAATCTTGGTTCTATTTCAATGGCACAATTACTGCACGCATGTGACTGCTTAAGGTTCATTTGTATAGCATTCAGCATTTGCACATGCATTGTTTATCTGCATGGGTGCCATGACAGTCACCACTTTGCTCTTAGGAAGCATAACATTGGCTTTGGAGACTGACTATGTGTAGCATACTGTTAACCCTGTTTGTGTGACTATTGTGATCCAGCTCATTGGGGTTGATGGAATCCAACATGCATTGAGCGCAGGTGTTGATACATGAGGAGTCTTCCCAGTTCATAATGTAATAGTTGAGAGTAGCCATTATTATGGTTTTCTGTCTCAAACCTAATCTTCCCCATTACAGTACATTATGACAGTTGGGAAATCCGCAGCATGGTGGGTGATCTGTCACAAGGTGCAATTTGAATTCCACTTTGGCACAAAGGTATTTGCTCAGCATAATGCATCTGAAGTTATGCAAGTGCAACTAGTGTGGGGGTGTACATATTCTTCAGGAATATGGACACACCTGCGGCCCATGTGTTCCAATAAAGGATAATGGGCAAGAGGTAAGGTATGTGTTATAACATGGTCATGCAGGTGTGCTCTCTGGAGCATTGAAACATGTCTCAGCCACTGCACAGATATATTCTCCATGTTAGGGATTGACATATGTGAGTCTATACAGTGTTTCTGACATGTCTCTTTGAGTAGCGAGATCTGCAGTTTCTTGCTTGGCTGTCCCTGTAACAGCAGTAGACTATCACTTGAACTGTGCATGATGAAGGCACTATAGGGGAAGCATGAGCCCTAGGCAGTATCCAGATTCCCAGGGGTGACAGGTGCAGGCCCTGTCTGGCAAAGCATCATGGTCTGTCAACCATGTTATCCCAGGTAGACAGATACTGGATACCCCTTGACTTGCACCACTACATTAGACAATTGTGGAATGCAATCCTTTTGTCCCTGTACTGCAGTATCATTCTGGCCAATGAATGCTACCCAGTCCTTGGGACATACCTGCATGGGCTACAAGACCTGACAGTTCCTACATGTGTTTCCATGCAGTCCAGGCTACTGCATCATAGGTCCTGCACAACAACATGGAATATGCCAGAGCCATGTGTATAGTTCAAAGGTGCTCTGAGTGTATGTGTATGTGGCTAATCATGGCAGACAGGCAGCTGACAGTATGTATGCCCTCGTATAGGTTGGTGTGTAACAAAGTGCTAGAATTTGCATTCACAAATGAGTACTGTTGGGCATGTTTCCGGCCACGTGTTCTGAGGTGTGGCACAATTATGCAAACTATGTCATACAGTTTGTGCATTTCGTTGTCTGTCTCTTCCAGCTTGGGAGGTCACTTGCTTGGCCAGATACTTAGAAATGTCTGTGAATGCGTGTGATTTCTGGTAGTGTGTGTGGGTGCCCTTACTGTGTTCTGGTAAGGGTAAATGTTGGTTGTGATGATGAGATGCATGTGTTAACCTACACCTCATGACTGTCCAGTCCAGCCATGGCTATAGATTTGACTGCCATCCAGCTTACCCCTGTAGCTGCATCCCAGACAATGTGTGGGGTGTGGTGTTAGGTGGGTTTGGCAGTGTACATAGCATAGAGATTACATTCCCCCAGGATGGCCACATACACAAAGCTGACATTAGTAAACACCAGTAGCTGACTAGTGGGCATGCCTGTATGAGCTTTCAGTACTACAAGTACCAAGTACTGTATTTAGTTTACTTATTGCTTATGAAGATGCTTTAGACAGTGATGCTCACATGTAAATATTTGTGTTATGGACGTGACAACACTGGCTATTAGGGAAACATTGCAGCTACCTTTAGCAACAATCCTCCTCTGAGGAGCACATCACATCCTGATTGTTGATTACAGATGATGCAAGTGTCTACAGGTCTGTTTCCTTTTCTGGGTATATACTCACATATCCACCAGGACCATGAGCTCTGTTGGGCACAGAGACCCACTCCCCAAATAGAGTCATGTATCAATAGACTCTGATGCCACAATCAACATGGTCAGGATATAATCAGATAGTGTATGTCATCACCTATGAAGTGGCTATTACACATGGGCAGCAGTCTCCTACATCTTACACTCCTACTGCAGATGTTACACTGGAGTTAAAGATGATATACAACCTGTTTCATTACCAGTACAGTGCACTATCTTACATACAGTATGTACAAGTGGCTGTTAGGCTGGCAATGAGAGGTTAGGCTACACAAACCTGGTAGTTCAACCAGTGTGTCTCTACTCTCAATATCCACTCTATGTAGGTGTGCACATAGCCATTTGGCCCAACCCTGTAACAAGGGTCACTACACATTTGCATAACATTTACACATGCACAGCTGTTATTGCATGCAAATGATACTAGAGAGGTCCAGCCCTGTAACAAGGGTCACTACACATTTGCATAACATGTACACATGCACAGCTGTTATTGCTTGCAAACGATACTAGAGAGGTGGCTATTACATGTGTTATGTGCATGGATAGTTACCTAGCTCTTCCAATTATCTTTGCTATCATGCTGCATAACTGTCATATGAATACAAGTGATATGTATACTGTTACTGAGTATTGTAATTGCCAATAGACATAACTACTGTTTGCATAACATAACATAAAAAAATGCTATGTAGAATGGAATATGGATCTGCCTAAAATACTGTACATTACACAGTTATTGGCACAATATCCCACAATGCAAACCATATTTGCACAGTAAGCCCACCTTTGACATGTTCATCTTACTTATACACCAATATATATGTCTACTGTTACAATATATCGACATATACCATTCCCTGTTATAGCACATACTTGTTGGACCACCCCTGACACTGACAGTGGTTGGAAGCAAATTGGTGAGTTCCAAGCTCGTATCATCCCTTGTGGTGTATGAGGAGTTTCCCTTGTGACCTACAGCAGTACACACATAGAATGCTACAAGCATTACTACTGCTCAACAATACATTGCTACAAGATAGCTATTTCCACTATATGCATTGATTACACTGTAATTCTTACAGAACAGGTACTACATACACAGATATACTACATGTTATACATACTTTCTTAGTAACTGTAGGTGTTCAAAACCTGCAAAGGTACGCCTGGCAAAGGCAGCACCTTGAAGCCTCTTTACACTTTCACATCGTTCCAAAAGGCATGCGCGTATTTTGTATGCCGTCCTATGGAGACAACCATCCGACTCTCCTAAAAAAGTGGCAAGACCTTAACATAGAGCAAGGTTATAGGTATATGAGATTATTAATTGAATATTTTTCACCTTTAGAAAATAAACTCCGTGGTGAAATAGACTCTATCTATAAAAGTTTAAGTGAACGCTTTAAGTCTGATTATTCTAAGAATAGATTACAAAATATTTTTGCACAAGTTAATTCTTTCAGCGATAAGCTAAGACAAATTAAATTTAAAAAGTTACAACGAGATTTCAATGATTTTCAAACTGGACAAATCTTTGTTTGGCCAAGAAACAATACATCACAAGCTTATCAGCAGAATCCGGTATCCTCGGCGCATCCTCCAGATGACATCACCCGTCCTGTTCCAACTACCGTTAGTTCCACTTTGCCTTCTTCCACGGCAATAGAAACAAATGCGCCTAATACAAAGGATAATGGTATTCCCAGGTCGACTGTGATTTCTGATACACCACCTCCTAATCAGTTGGCATTTTTTAATAAACCAAATGACACTCTGCTAGGAGCGAGACCCAAGACAGCCCAAGGTCCGAACCATTTTTTACCCTACCCGGTAAAACAGCAATTTCACCGCAGAGGCCGCTCGCACAGCAGAGGACTGAGGAAGCGGAAAATCTCCGGGGAGAGGTATGGAACCTCAAGAAAGCAGAGAATGTGACAGATTTGTTTGTTAATTTGTCTTCTTACAATATGGATCAATCTGATATAAGTCTAATTAACAAGGGTTTAAGTTTTATTCCTTCACAATGCAGTAATTTAACTGATACTTTATGTGATTTACGACTTTTCTGTAGGAATGTTGCTTTGAAATTGTTTTTTAAAAGCCCTGCTCTTACACTTAATAACAACGTTACGGAAAGTGACCCTATGTCTTTAAAACGTAAAAGCAATTTTTCACCTGCACTACCATTTAATATAGAATGTTTTTTAAAAGCTTGTGAAAAAGACTTTTACTTTCTGTTTCCTAGTCATACTAAGAGGATAGCTTATGTGAATTTAACATCTGATGAAGTTAAATCTTTAAATAAAATGAAAAGTTTAATTGATTTGACTTTCAAACCTGCAGATAAAGGTGGAGGAATAATCATCTTGAACACATCTGACTATACCTCTCTTATGTTAAACATGTTATCAGATCTAGCTACTTATAAGATTATTTCTTTGAATGAGGTATATAAAATCATTACAACTGTACATGAAACACTGTATGATTTACTCATGTGCAGGCAAATTTCTCCTGAATTATATGACTACTTACATATAGAGTTTCCTACCATTCCAGTGATAAAAGGGTTACCAAAAATTCATAAAAATGTAACCCCTATACCCCTACGGCCCATAGTGTCAGGTAGTAATTGGGTTACTGCAACTGTATCTACCCTCATTGAACGGCTTCTTAGATCTGTAGTTAATGCTGTTCCTTCCATTTTAAAAGATACCTACCAACTTTTGGATAGTTTGGTTGATGTTACCTTTGATGTTACGAATAATGAGTATTTTTTAGTAACACTTGATGTGAAAAATTTATTCACTTCTATTCCCAATGACATAGGGCTGGAAGCCATTAGAGAACTACTAGTTAGAGATACCACATTTAATGGAGATAAGATAATTTTAATTTGCCAACTATTAAATTTGGTACTGAATAATAACTTGTTCATGTTTAATAATAAAACGTACTTACAGACATGGGGGTAGTGATGGGCACCCCCTGTGCGAATACGTACGCAAATCTAGTGGTCCTTAACTGGGAAAAGAAGTTTTTATTTAATCATCCCACATTTAAATATGTAAAATTTTATAAACGTTTCGTGGATGATGTCCTCCTCATATGGCAAGGTACTCTAATAGATTTTCAACAATTTTTGGAATTTTTAGAATCCACGACATCCTATTTGAGATTTACAATGGAAGCTTCGAATAAATGTGTTCATTTTCTTGATGTTACTTTGATGCTTACTAAACAGGGAACATTTATTTCATCCTTATTTAGGAAACCTACCTGGGCTAATACCTTACTTAAATACGATAGTATGCATCCCAGGCATACGTTCCCTGGCATCATCAAAAGTCAGTTTATTAGGTTAACCAGGCTTTGTCAAACTGAACAATCCCTGACGCTAGAAGTAGAAAGATTGGAAACACTTTTTTTGAATAGAGGTTACAACAGTGACTTGATTAAAACTATTAAGGATAGCGTTCTGAGCCCTTTAATGACAAATACTCATGCAGCCAAGATGCCTAATTCAGTTACTCAACAATAAATAAGAAAGTTACTACACTAAATAAAGTTATGAAATTTCCTTATATCATCAAATATACAAGTGATGTGAAATGTTTAGAACAAATTATACGCAAAAATTGGAATATACTTACGACTGATGCATCAGTAACATGTTTAGTAGGGAACCATCCTAGATTCCTCTATAAAAATTGTCCGAACTTGAAACAAATTCTATGTAAGGATTACCCTACAGTGTTTAAACATCTTAATGAGAGGGTTGGGACTGTTTCTTGTGGAAAATGCAATAGATGTATCTATATTTGCTCTATTCCTTTTTATACCCATCCTACGTTAAATTTTACATTCCAATTCAGAAGTTTCGCCACTTGTTCTACTAAATACTTGGTATACCTGGCTACCTGTGATAAATGTACTGCTTTCTATATAGGCCTTACTAAAAGAAAGTTATCTGATCGAATTTATGATCACCTCTATGAAATAAGAAAAACTTCAGATACTAATGCTCTAGCCCAGCACATAAAAAAACATGAAGATCATGCGTTCTGTTTTAGAGTGTTAGAAGTAATAGTACAGAATCCTAGAGGAAGTGATGCTAGTAATAGTCTTGCATTAGCTGAATTAAAGTGGATTCTAAGGTTTAATGCACATAACTACCCTGGCTTAAATACCTCAGTGTCTATTAAGCCTATTTTGAATAGTAGGAAACGTTAATAAGATGTTTTTAAATGTCATAAAATTATTTTTTCAGCTTTTTAGCCATAGTTTTGATATATTATGCCTTAATGCAATCGTTTTTAAAGTGTTTTCATTGTGCATTAATATTTATATGTTTTTCAAAAACTTTTTATTCTGATATACATTTGATTATACACATAGTAACTAAATATTTACAGACTTTTTAAAAAACTTTTTATACACTATTACTCTTATACCTTAACCTAATATTAATTCCTGATAATCCAGTAGACTTTTTTAGTCTCTATTTAATTTGTAGTAAACTATTAAATTATTAAATAATAGGTAAATAATTTATTAATTAATTAAATAAATAAATAAATATAATGAGATATTCCCAATTGATTGGCTGTTTAGTTTTTTGTATCATTTATTTATGTATTTGATTAATGTGTTACCTAGTTTTAAATCACATTTTTTATATATACATTTCAAATTAATATTATAATAATAATTTACATATATATATATATATATAGTACATTTAATTTACATACATATTTATATATACTCTTAGATAGACACATTTATGCATAGCTTAAATAACAGCTGCTTGTATGGTTACTCTATACATTTATTCTTATAACATATATTATACACATTTGAATATATTTAGAGTATCTACTCATTATTTAGCAAGTAAAGATGTTTTGTTAAATAGACGCAAATAATGAGTTTTGTGCTTTTTATCTTTTTGAAAAAAGTCCTTTATGTTTAGATTCTGAATGTTATTTATTAAGCTTGCGCTAAATAGTAATGTTTTCGCCATATTACTACATCATATTAGAGATGTCTCATTAGACATCAATACATTTTCAAAACATGCGTTTTTAGTATACGCTTATATATTTATTTAATATCTGGGAAATGTTGTATTTTATTTTACTCTCAGTTCCAGGTTCAAGTTGAAATTATGTTTGAGACTCTCTCAATTTTATTAAATATATATGTAAGGTTTTTATACTTTATGGCTTAATATATTTAGCAAAAAGTTTCTATCTATCTTTTATAAGTTATGGCTTAATATAAACAGCCTATGTTTTCATTTACTTGTCTGTTTATTCGTTTTTATACACCACAGAAATGTTTGATGTTTTTATACACCACAGAAATGTTTGATGTTTTTAAGCATGATTCCTTTAAATGTTTATTGAATTAATTAATTAGCCACTAGATTAATGTCTTGGCTAATTGTTTCGTTATTTAAAGCAAGTCAGTGGGTGTAATAGTTATCTGAAGAAGCGTGGTTGTATCCACGCGAAAGCGCTTATCATCCCACTTGTTAAATAAAAGGTTTACTTTATTTTATTGCTACAAGTTCTACTGTATTATTTACTTGGTTGGTGAAATTGCCACTTGTTGTTTCGTGGAGAGATCAGTTTCTGTTTTTATATATTTTGGACTGTTTTTATGTGAATACTGGTCTCCTCAAGTTGCAGTTACCTCTTCGTTTTTTTGAACTCTCTGTTTTCTGTGTGGTAACTGCTCTACACGATGGACTCTTCTAACATTGAACTTGACTACCGTCCGGAGTCGAGGGACAGCATAAGTATTCCTAATGGACTTTTGCACTGTGTTTCAAATCCTTTATTGGCTCTGGAATTAGGTGGTTCTACTAATGATTTAATTTCTACTACAACAGATGAAGATTTAAGTGAATTCCATAAAATGGCTAAAGAATTAGAAGATAAACTCTACTTGCTGCAAAGGTACGCCTGGCAAAGGCAGCACCTTGAAGCCTCTTTACACTTTCACATCGTTCCAAGAGGCATGCGCATATTTTGTATGCCGTCCTATGGAGACAACCATCCGACTCTCCTAAAAAAGTGGCAAGACCTTAACATAGAGCAAGGTTATAGGTATATGAGATTATTAATTGAATATTTTTCACCTTTAGAAAATAAACTCCGTGGTGAAATAGACTCTATCTATAAAAGTTTAAGTGAACGCTTTAAGTCTGACTATTCTAAGAATAGATTACAAAATATTTTTGCACAAGTTAATTCTTTCAGCGATAAGCTAAGACAAATTAAATTTAAAAAGTTACAACGGGATTTCAATGATTTTCAAACTGGACAAATCTTTGTTTGGCCAAGAAACAATACATCACAAGCTTATCAGCAGAATCCGGTATCCTCGGCGCATCCTCCAGATGACGTCACCCATCCTGTTCCAACTACCGTCAGTTCCACTTTGCCTTCTTCCACGGCAATAGAAACAAATGCGCCTAATACAACGGATAATGGTATTCCCAGGTCGACTGTGATTTCTGATACACCACCTCCTAATCAGTTGGCATTTTTTAATACACCAAATGACACTCTGCTAGGAGCGAGACCCAAGACAGCCCAAGATCTGAACCGTTTTTTACCCTACCCGGTAAAACAGCAATTTCAAGGCAGAGGCCGCTCACACAGCAGAGGACCGAGGAAGCAGAAAATCTCCAGGGAGAGGTATGGAACCTCAAGAAAGCAGAGAATGTGACTGATTTGTTTGTTAATTTGTCTTCTTACAATATGGATCAATCTGATATAAGTCTAATTAACAAGGGTTTAAGTTTTATTCCTGCACAATGCAGTAATTTAACTGATACTTTATGTGATTTACGACTTTTCTGTAGGAATGTTGCTTTGAAATTGTTTTTTAAAAGCCCTGCTGTTACACTTAATAACAACTTTACGGAAAGTGACCCTATGTCTTTAAAACGTAAAAGCAATTTTTCACCTGCACTACCATTTAATATAGAATGTTTTTTAAAAGCTTGAGAAAAAGACTTTTACTTTCTGTTTTCTAGTCATACTAAGAGGATAGCTTATGTGAATTTAACATCTGATGAAGTTAAATCTTTAAATAAAATGAAAAGTTTAATTGATTTGACTTTCAAACCTGCAGATAAAGGTGGAGGAATAATCATCTTGAACACATCTGACTATACCTCTCTTATGTTAAACATGTTATCAGATCTAGCTACTTATAAGATTATTTCTTTGAATGAGGTATATAAAATCATTACAACTGTACATGAAACACTGTATGATTTACTCATGTGCAGGCAAATTTCTCCTGAATTATATGACTACTTACATATAGAGTTTCCTACCATTCCAGTGATAAAAGGGTTACCAAAAATTCATAAAAATGTAACCCCTATACCCTTACGGCCTATAGTGTCAGGTAGTAATTGGGTTACTGCAACTGTATCTACCCTAATTGAACGGCTTCTTAGACCTGCAGTTAATGCTGTTCCTTCCATTTTAAAAGATACCTACCAACTTTTGGATAGTTTGGTTGATGTTACCTTTGATGTTACGAATAATGAGTATTTTTTAGTAACACTTGATGTGAAAAATTTATTCACTTCTATTCCCAATGACATAGGGCTGGAAGCCATTAGAGAACTACTAGTTAGAGATACCACATTTAATTGAGATAAGATAATTTTAATTTGCCAACTATTAGATTTGGTACTGAATAATAACTTGTTCATGTTTAATGATAAAACGTACTTACAGACATGGGGGGTAGCGATGGGCACCCCCTGTGCAAATACGTACGCAAATCTAGTGGTCCTTAACTGGGAAAATAAGTTTTTATTTAATCATCCCACGTTTAAATATGTAAAATTTTATAAACGTTTTGTGGATGATGTCCTCCTCATATGGCAAGGTACTCTAATAGATTTTCAACAATTTTTGGAGTTTTTAGAATCCACGACATCCTATTTGAGATTTACAATGGAAGCTTTGAATAAATGTGTTCATTTTCTTGATGTTACTTTGATGCTTACTAAACAGGGAACAGTTATTTCATCCTTATTTAGGAAACCTACCTGGGCTAATACCTTACTTAAATACGATAGTATGCATCCCAGGCATACGTTCCCTGGCATCATCAAAAGTCAGTTTATTAGGTTAACCAGGCTTTGTCAAACTGAACAATCCCTGACGCTAGAAGTAGAAAGATTGGAAACACTTTTTTGAATAGAGGTTACAACAGTGACTTGATTAAAACTATTAAGGATAGCGTTCTGAGCCCTTTAATGACAAATACTCATGCAGCCAAGATGCCTAATTCAGTTATCTCAACAATAAATAAGAAAGTTACAACACTAAATAAAGTTATGAAACTTCCTTATATCATCAAATATACAAGTGATGTGAAATGTTTAGAACAAATTATACGCAAAAATTGGAATATACTTACGACTGATGCATCAGTAACATGTTTAGTAGGGAACCATCCTAGATTCCTCTATAAAAATTGTCCGAACTTGAAACAAATTCTATGTAAGGATTACCCTACAGTGTTTAAACATCTTAATGAGAGGGTTGGGACTGTTCCTTGTGGAAAATGCAATAGATGTATCTATATTTGCTCTATTCCTTTTTATACCCATCCTACGTTAAATTTTACATTCCAATTCAGAAGTTTCGCCACTTGTTCTACTAAAAACTTGGTATACCTGGCTACCTGTGATAAATGTACTGCTTTCTATATAGGCCTTACTAAAAGAAAGTTATCTGATCGAATTTATGATCACCTCTATGAAATAAGAAAAACTTCAGATACTAATGCTCTAGCCCAGCACATAAAAGAGCATGAAGATCATGCGTTCTGTTTTAGAGTGTTAGAAGTAATAGTACAGAATCGTTGAGGAAGTGATGCTAGTAATAGTCTTGCATTAGCTGAATTAAAGTGGATTCTAAGGTTTAATGCACATAACTACCCTGGCTTAAATACTTCAGTGTCTATTAAGCCTATTTTGAATAGTAGGAAACGTTAATAAGATGTTTTTAAATGTCATAAAATTATTTTTTCAGCTTTTTAGCCATAGTTTTGATATATTATGCCTTAATGCAATCGTTTTTAAAGTGTTTTCATTGTGCATTAATATTTATATGTTTTTCAAAAAACTTTTTATTCTGATATACATTTGATTATACACATAGTAACTAAATATTTACAGACTTTTTAAAAAACTTTTTATACACTATTACTCTTATACCTTAACCTAATATTAATTCCTGATAATCCAGTAGACTTTTTTAGTCTCTATTTAATTTGTAGTAAACTATTAAATTATTAAATAATAGGTAAATAATTAATTAAATAAATAAATAAATAAATATAATGAGATATTTCCAATTGATTGGCTGTTTAGTTTTTTGTATCATTTATTTATGTATTTGATTAATGTGTTACCTAGTTTTAAATCACATTTTTTATATATACATTTCAAATTAATATTATAATAATAATTTACATATATATAGTACATTTAATTTACATACATATTTATATATACTCTTAGATAGACACATTTATGCATAGCTTAAATAACAGCTGCTTGTATGGTTACTCTATAC
>NC_056741.1:1759939822-1760182322 GCF_019279795.1 Protopterus annectens | reverse complement strand
AGGGTACAACCTAACACCCTAATAATGGGCGATTTCAACTACCCCACCATTAACTGGGAAACTACTCATGTACGAACTCTTGTGCTCAACGTTCTCTGGAATTCATAAATTCTAGTACCTTGGATCAGCTTATCCACACCCCCACCAGGGGCAGCAATATCCTAGACCTGGTTATTACCAACATGGGCAACTGGTGCTCCACACCAGAGGTCAATTCCTCGTTGGTCAGAACCAACCACAAGCTAATCACCCTAGACATCTACATCCCTCCCCCACCCCCCATTAGGGAAACCACAGTAAAAAATTTCTCCAAAGCCAACGTCACGCTTCTTAAGACAGAAGTGGCAAACTTCACGACACCCATGCTGACGGACAATAGAGTTATGACTGCTGAATCCTATATAAATGCACTTTATAAGCACTTACATGAGTGCATGGATCATGCAATCCCTAACAGAACCAAGAAGCTATCCTCCAAAAAAAGGAAGCCAGTCTGGTGGTCCCCTGCCATAAACAAACTATACAACAGAAGAAAGAAACTGTTGCAAAAAAAGAGTAAAATCCCATGATTGGAGAAACTCCCTGGTCAGCCTCAGCAAGAAGCTGAAATCCCTCATAAAATCCTCCAAAGCTAGTTATGAAAACAAAATCACCACTGAATCTAAAGACAGCCACAAAGCATTCTATAGCTATGTCAAGAATCCTCAATGGCAACACTCAGATCTGCTCTGAGTTACAGCACAATGGCACTAAATATACAGAACCAACTGATATTGCCAACATCCTGGCAGATAGGTTTACTGCTAACTTTACCCCCCTGTCATCCCCTAAAGGGCCCATCTCTATAACAGAAGATTGCTAAGTTCCTGTAATCGCGGCTGCACAGGTAAAAAAACACACAATCCAAAGCCAAGAACACAGCATCCATGGGACCTGACAACATCCCAGGCTGTATTCTACATGAACTACAGAATGAACTGGCACCTCACCTAAGTACCATGTTCAATCATAGCCTCACCTCAGGCTATTTGCCCACTGAATGGCGTACAGCGATGGTTATCCCACTCCACAAAGGGGGAGCCACCACAGACCCCAGAAACTACTGCCCATTAGCCTAACGAGCCTGGTCTGCAAGGCTATGGAACGTATCATCATAGAACTTATAAACAATGACATTGGTAATCTCCAAACTCAGGACCCCATCCAGTTTGGGTTTGTAAAAGGCAGATCATGTCTCCTAAACCTGATAGACTTCTTTGAAGCAGTCACCAAAGCCGTAGATGAGGGTAAGGTGGTTCACACAGCCTATCTAGATCTTGCCAAGGCTTTCAACACCATCCCCCACTTTGGAATTATAGATAAACTCACTAAACTAGGTATAAATCCCTATGTCACAAGATGGGTTGCCAAATGGCCCACTGACAGAACCCACATTGTGAAAGTAGCAGACTCCAAATCTAACTTCAGACCAGTGACAAGTAGAGTACCACAGGGTACAGTCCTGGGTCCTCCCCTGTTTGGTATCTACTTCTCTGAAGTACAGGCTAACACAGAAGGTCTTTGGCTAATGAAGTTCACAGATGACTGAAAACTAGGAGCCATAATCAAAACTCCAAAAGATGTGGACATTCTACAAAAGGGTTCAAAAAGGCCGGTGTCAAACCAGGTTTTGTCAATCCAAAAAACAGTACCCTTTTTTGGAAAAACCCTTTCCCAAAACCCAAATAGGGACACTTAAATAAAGGGGGAAAGCCTTGGGACAAGGTGGAATAGCCCCTTTAAAAAAACCATGGTAGCGGAAAACCCTTTCAGGGGCCCCCTATAAAAATTTCATAAAAAAAAAGATCTTTTTCCCCCAAAGACCTTTAAACCCCAAAAGAGCAACCCCTTTTGGTTTCCTACAAACTCTAAAACAAGGAAAGGAAAATACCCCCAAAAAGGGGTTTCTGGCCTCAAAAGAGCCCCAGACCTCAAAAAATCCACTTAAAACCCATCAATGATTTTGCCAACCACAAAATAAAAAAGGGTTTTTAGAATCCCCATTGAAACCCAATCCCTTAAATACAGCCAGGGCCCTAAATTGACCACAAAAAACAAACATCTGGGGGGAAGTTCCCCCCCAAATTCCCTTCTAAAAAAACCATCTTATCAAACAAAGTCCTATTAGCCCCCAAAGAAAAACATTTTAAGAAGGAAACACCTTTTGCAAAAAATTTTAAATTTATTTAAAATTTTAATAAAATTTTTAAACATTTTTTTTTTTTTTGGGGAAATCAGTTTTAAATTTTTTAAAAAAATTTTTTTTTAAAAAAAGCAAAAAAAACAAAACACCCTTGGGCAAAGAACCTGGTGAAGCCCAAAAACGAAATATAATAACAAAAACCCCAGAAATAACCTCACTACCATTTTGGGTGAAACCCAGATATTTCCCCCTAACGAAAAAACCTGAAGATCAAAAAAATAAAAATTTTTAAGTGGTCACCAGCTTTGGGTTTAAAAAGCTTTTCAACCTTTAAAACTGGATTAAATAATTTTAAAATCCTAACAAATAAACCATTCAAGTGTAATTTTTTAAAACAGAAACAACGTAAAAGTAAAAAAAAAATTTTTTTAAAAAAAGAATTTTAAAAATTAATCACATTTCACTGTTCCCCCCTCACTTTTCGAAACGGGCAAAAATTTTTGGGCCCTAAGGTCTTTGACTAAATAAATAAAAAAAATTCAAATTTAAAACTTTAAAAGCTTTTACAATCTTGCAACACCTCCAAAAAAATTTAAAAATCATAAATCTTTGGAAAACTTGTTCCTTTTTTCCCACAAAAGTTCCTAAAACGGTTTGAAAAATTGCAGTGCATGTTTCCCCGATAATAAACAAACATTATTAAGAATCTTCAAAATTTCCAACTAAAATCAAAAAATCTCAAAAAAATTTATTTTCAAATTATTTAAAAACTATTAACCCCATATACCCTTCTTTAAAAAAAACCCCAGAATCTCAAATTTGAAAAGCAAAAAACTTCCAAAAATCTGCCCCAAACCCCAATGCAAATTTAAAAACCCAAAGCACACACAAACCTTTCCAAAAAAATTGTTTGCCAAACAAACAAGCTTGCAAAACTAAAGTCCATAAAAAATTTTCCCAATTTTAAAAAAATAACCTTTACACATTAAAGAACTTAAAATAACCCAATTTCAATCCCTAAACAATAATCAAATATCAAAAAAAAACTCAAACACTTCAAACCCCAATTATGAAAAATTAAAAATTTATAATTTAAAATAAATTAAATAAAATATTAAATTTTAAATTTTTTAAAATCAAAACTAAAAAAAATAATATAATTTTTAAATATAGATATAAAAACAAAAAACAAAAAAAAAACCCTAATAAGACTTTTTAAGAAAAAAAATAAAAACAAGAAACTTCATTTTCTTTGGGTTTAAAGACCAAAAAAAATAAAGAAAAACCCTAAAGAAAACCAATAACAAGAATGTGTTAAAAACAAAAATTTTTTTAAAATTAACCCCCACAAGTTTTTAAAAGAAAATTTAAAGGAAACATATTTATTTTTGAAAAAAATTTTTTATTTCACATTTTAGTTCCTTTTAATATTTCCTCCCTCTAAAAAATTATTCCCAAAATCAAACTAGGGGGAAGTAAAAATTTCCTCTTTTTAAAACCTTTTAAATTAAGAATGTTTTTAATTGCTTAAGTTTTACGTTTTAATAAAAAAAAAACATTTAGAAAAAAATGCTGATACCCAACTGGAAAAGAAATTATATTTTTTTTTGGGGGGAAAACATTCAACATCAAATATTAAAAAACTTTTAAATTTTCCCCCTTCATTCCATTAAATTTTTAGTAATGTAAAGGAACCCAATGCCCCATTCTTATACAAAATGGGACCCCAATTAGGGGTTTAAAAAAAACCCCAATTTTTTGAAAAAATAAATTTGCCTATCACGGGTAAAAAAATTTTTAACCCCATTTCAATTACCGGGGATAAACACCCCAAGTTTTTAAAAAAGGTTCCCGGGATGGGGTTTATCCTCATCCAGCTAAATTTCAACCTATTTTAAAAAAAGGGTTAATTCCGGTTAAACCAATTAAACCAAATTAAATCGACCACAACTTTCGAAATCATTTTTACATCCCCCCAAATGCTTATAACAACCCCCCCAAAATGTAAAATTAATTAAATTTCAAAAAACTAAAAAGCCTTTCATAAGAGGCTATATGAACTTCAAATACCCATTCCCATTCACTTCAAAAAATTTAATTTTAACTGTATACCCAAAAAAGAAAAATAATTTAAATTTATTTTTATAAAACAATTTCCCAAATAAACCGAAACCCCTTTAAAATTCGGGAAAAATTGATTAAAAACAGAACAATTGTTCAAAATAATTTTAAAAACACAATCAAATAAAAAATTATTAAAAACTGGTTTTTAAAAAATTAACGAAAAACCCATGTTGGGAATTAATAATGTGATTTATTCCAAAAAAAGGGCCCCCAGTTTATTTTTTTAAAAAATTAAGAACGGGTTTTATTTAAACTAATTTAAGGGCTCATTTGTTTAAAAAACTGAAGGGGTTTCTTCATCTAAACAATGGGTCTCATGGGTGGGTTGGTACCATCTTTATGAATTTTAGGAAGGCCTTTAATTATAGGAATTACAGTTTTTTCAACTAGAAGAATTTAAACAAATCGGTGGTGACTTCACCTGACTCTTATAAACCCTTCAATATAGTTTTAACTCTGTCAGCTTTCTCTTCGCTCTCTCCTCTATCAATAACACCATAGAATTTGCTATCATTTAGCATACTCAACATTGAGGCTCTATAAGCATCTGTGTTCATCAAAACAATAGGTCCAATTTTATCAGCTGGACAAATAATAACATTACTATCATTCTGTAGAGCCTTTATAGCATTTCTTTCTCTATTGCTTAAATTATTAAACCTACTTCTCACCAAACTACTATGCTCCTTCTCAAAATATTTATGTAAATCATCCTCTACTAGTTTATCAAAAGCATGTACTAGTGGGTGTGTACTAGGCATATATGCACTAGATCTTTTGAAGGGTTTAACATAATCTACACTTTCACCAAATTCCAACTTCAGCAAAACATTTCTAGTGAACGTTTTCAAATCAATTATTACATCACTAAGATTGCTATCAATAGATGGAATGAAGCCAAGTCCCTTATTAAGGACTGATACTTCATCCTCATCTAATACTTTATCTGAAATATTCCAGATTAAGTCCTTTCCCCTTGATTCCACATTTTCTTCAAAGTTCTTCCATTCATTCTCTCGAGCGAGATTTTAGCTTGGTCTCCTCGACTTACTGACCATCTCTTCTCATTTGTCTGTCGAAAGTGGGAATCGGTAAAGGGACCTGTGGAAAGTTCCCTTTTTGCCCTTGTACATTAGGTATAACATCCTTAGGTCGCACATCCATAGATGGATGTCCTTCTCTGGTATGGGATTCAATGACTATCACATCATCTCTGCATAAAACAGAGCAGTTAGACACAATAGGTTGTTTATTAGATACTGTCTGCTCAGGAATTATTGTCACCTCTTTACTGTTTGTGGCAGTTGTCATTTCATTGGAAGGCACCATAGAAGCTCTAGAGCTATTGCCAGGCCTGGGCCTAGTGCTGATATTGGCTGCATTGCTGGCGTTATTATTATCATTACTGGTATGATTAGAACTAGAATTAACATTAGCTCTATGCCAGGTGAGGACATGGCCTAGTTGAAAGTCTCTGATATCTCTGTCCATTTTACTTCTTTTCTGTATGAGCAACTTCCTTTCAAATACTGAGATACTATCCAATAGTGGTTCCATGAGAATGTCCACATTACTCTTCGGATACAAATTATATAAGCTGTTCTGTTGTTCATTAATGGATACTCTAAGATCATCTTCTTCCGGCTTAAAAAATTCATTCAATAGGGTTAAGTATTTAGCACTCACCTCAAGGTTCAGTTGTTGCCACTTGGCCAGTAATTCAGGATACTGTGTCCCATATGTTGGCATTTTGAGTACTCTTAATCCTCTAGGCACAATCTTCTTCTGTAAACAGGCCTCAAAATGTTGTCTCTGCAATTGCATTCTTTTTAACTTAATGAGGTCATTCTCTAGGTTCTCCATAGCCCTCCTCAGGTCACCATCCTCCTTTTCTCCGACAGATGTTATCACTTCACCACCAACACCTTCATATACCAACAAGACATTGTCGGTACCAGATACAAGTGCCTTGAATCTATCAACTGATCGACAAAAAGCAGGACCAGTCAAAATATCTTGGCCCTTGCAAATAACACTGTCATTTCTAACATTTTTTTTTTTTTTTTTTTTTTTTTACTGTTTACGTTAGTAACTATCTGTTTCTAAGGAAATGATGTCACATATGAATGTTCTTTGATTGGTGTGTAGGATTTTAAATTGATGGTAACTGCTCAGTCATTTATGGTCTGAAGAAGCTGTTGTGAAAGCGCTTACCATTGACTGAGTGCACTCTACATTAAACTTGGTTTATTTTATTTTCGAATCTTCTGAGTCGCTTTTCTATACTGTTGAGGCATGGAACTATCTGTGGCTTGCATCTCCTGGAAAATGCAGATGAAATAGATGCATGGTTGCTATTGCTGGTGTTCTTGTTATTATATTACTTGTTTTTGGTGCTTCATCCAGTGCAGCATTTGCCTATAGAGGTGTGGTTGCCTTTTTGTTGACTGGTTTTATATACGCTTGTGCGGCTTCTACACCTCGCAAGGACATGACTGAAGGGAATGAAATGAACACTTATCTTAATGAAGCTAATGTTAGAAATGACAGTGTTATTCACAAGGGCCAAGATATTTTGACTGGTCCTGCTTTTTGTCGATTAGTTGATAGATTCAAGGCACTTGTATCTGGTACCGACAATGTCTTGTTGGTATATGAAGGTGTTGGTGGAGAAGTGATAACATCTGTCGGAGAAAAGGAGGATGGTGACCTGAAGAGGGCTATGGAGAACCTAGAGAATGACCTCATTAAGTTAAAAAGAATTCAATTGCAGAGACAACATTTTGAGGCCTGTTTACAGAAGAAGATTGTGCCTAGAGGATTAAGAGTACTCAAAATGCCGACATATGGGACACAGTATCCTGAATTACTGGCCAAGTGGCAACAACTGAACCTTGAAGTGAGTGCTAAATACTTAACCCTATTGAATGAGATTTTTAAGCCAGAAGAAGATGATCTTAGAGTATCCATTAATGAACAACAGAACAGCTTATATAATTTGTATCCGAAGAGTAATGTGGACATTCTCATGGAACCACTATTGGATAGTATCTCAGTATTTGAAAGGAAGTTGCTCATACAGAAAAGAAGTAAAATGGACAGAGATATCAGAGACTTTCAACTAGGCCATGTCTTCACCTGGCCTAGAGCTAATGTTAATTCTAGTTCTAATCATACCAGTAATGATAATAATAACGCCAGCAATGCAGCCAATATCAGCACTAGGCCCAGGCCTGGCAATAACTCAAGTGCTTCTATGGTGCCTTCCAATGAAATGACAACTGCCACAAACAGTAAAGAGGTGACAATAATTCCTGAGCAGACAGTATCTAATAAACAACCTATTGTGTCTAACTGCTCTGTTTTATGCAGAGATGATGTGATAGTCATTGAATCCCATACCAGAGAAGGACATCCATCTATGGATGTGCGACCTAATGATGTTATACCTAATGTACAAGGGCAAAAAGGGAACTTTCCACAGGTCCCTTTACCGATTCCCACTTTCGACAGACAAATGAGAAGAGGGTGGTCAGTAAGTCGAGGGAGACCGAAGCGCAAAATCTCGCTTGAGAGAATGAATGGAAGAACTTTGAAGAAAATGTGGAATCAAGGGGAAAGGACTTAATCTGGAATATTTCAGATAAAGTATTAGATGAGGATGAAGTATCAGTCCTTAATAAGGGACTTGGCTTCATTCCATCTATTGATAGCAATCTTAGTGATGTAATAATTGATTTGAAAACGTTCACTAGAAATGTTTTGCTGAAGTTGGAATTTGGTGGTGAAAGTGTAGATTATGTTAAACCCTTCAAAAGATCTAGTGTATATATGCCTAGTACACACCCACTTGTACATGCTTTTGACAAACTAGTAGAGGATGATTTACATAAATATTTTGAGAAGGAGCATAGTAGTTTGGTGAGAAGTAGGTTTAATAATTTAAGCAATAGAAAGAAATGCTATAAAGGCTCTACAGAATGATAGTAATGTTATTATTTGTCCAGCTGATAAAGGTGGACCTATTGTTTTGATGAACACAGATGCTTATAGAGCCTCAATGTTGAGTATGCTAAATGATAGCAAATTCTATGGTGTTATTGATAGAGGAGAAGGCAAAAGCTGACAGAGTTAAAACTATATTGAAGGGTTTATTAGAGTCAGGTGATGTCACCACATTTGTTTAAATTCTTTCTAGTTGAAAACCTGTAATTCCTATAATTAAAGGCCTTTCTAAAATTCATAAAGATGGTACCAACCCACCCATGAGACCCATTGTCTCTGGGAGAGGGTGGTGCACAGAACCGCTGTCGGTTTTTATAGAACAACACCTGAGACCCATTATTAATAATAGTTTGAATATACTAAGGGACTCACAGCAATTTCTGACTGAATTCTTTACTTTTTGTGAAAATAATAGGAATCGTGCCCAGGAGGCTATACTTGTTACATTGGATATACAATCACTATTCACTGTAATTCCCAATACAGTGGGTATTGATTCTGTTAGATGTTTTTTGAATAGACACAGCTCTTTTAATGATTCTTTGATTAGTTTGATTAGTGAGTTTTTAAAATTAGTATTAGAGAACAATGTGTTCTCGTTTGAGCTCACATTTCTTCAGCAATAGCTACGCCAACATGGTATTAGCCTTGTGGGAGGAGGATTGTCTTTATAAGATGGATTTATATACGAGACATGTCCGCTTTTATAAACGTTTTGTAGATGATGAGTTTCTTATTTGGGATGATACAGTTGAAACATTATATATGTTTGTTGATCAGCTGAATAGGACCACTGGGTATTTGAGGTTCACCTCGTCAGCCTCTTATGAACAGGCAAGTTTTTTAGATGTATCTGTTAAGAAATTGAATGATGGCAACTTTGTCACAGGTGTATACAGGAAGGATTGTTATAAGAACACCTTGCTGCACAGAAGAAGTATGCATCCCAAGTATGTATTTCAGAATGTTGTAAAAGGTCAGGCCATGCGGACATCTAGGCTTAATAGTACTAACATAGGCTTTAACCGAGAATTAGAGGGCCTGAAATCTAGGCTTTCAGACAGGGGATATACCCGGTCTGACATTGCAGCTGGTATGCAGGATATACACTCACTAAGAGACAATAGGGCTAAGCCTTATTTTTCACACAAACTTGGGAATGATTCTCATCCCAGAGCTCACATTGACAATGGGTTGAAAATACCAATGTATTTCACCAGTGATAGAAACAATATCTATAATATCTTTCAAAAGCATTGGGGTGTTCTTCTTACAGATCCCACAATAGCTAGTATGGTGGGTAATAAACCCAGTTTTAGATATAAGAATAGGAGGAACATTAAGAGGTTGCTCTGTCACACAGTTACAAATAATAATGAACTGGAAGTGAAGGGGACATACCCATGTGGTAAATGTAATTTTTGTAATCATATTGATAGTTCGAACTGCTTTATCCACCCAGATACAGGCAAGCAGTATAATTTCAATTGTAGCCAGTTGTGATACTCAACCGTTGTTTATCTTGCTAAATGGTGCAATGTTTTCATTTTATATAGGAAAAACAGATAGACAACTTAAGAACAGGATTAGAGAACATCTCTATAATATTAGAACAGGCTTACAAACTAATGCTTTAGCGAAAGATGTGATGTCTACTGGTCCCACACATAGCTTTGAGTTTATGGCAGTAGATGTAATTTTACCTAGCCCCAGGGAGAAAATATAAAAATGGTAACAGAAGAATGTGAAATGAAATGGATAATTCGCCTTAGAGCGGATGCAGGGAAAGGCCTAAATGATAGATTGTCCATTAACCTTCCTTACGTATTAAAAGTCTTAGTGTAAGGTAAGGTTAGTTGTAGATTTTGAAATAATGACAATTTTAATAGTATATTTAACATCATATCTATGTATATATAGTGTTTGCTTGAGGTTTATGTCATTTCATTTTGTTGTTTGGGTCTAATTAGAACTCCAGCATATGTTAGAAATGAAGTTCTCTTGTTATGTTGATTTGATTTTCTATATGAAGTCTGGAAATATTAGTATGGTTTTAGTTTTAGATTTTTTGTTCTATATCTCCGTATATGTTAAAAAACTTCTCAGTAACTTATTTATATATATTTAGGATTAGTTTTGTATATGAAGTCTGAAAATGTTAGCATACCTTTTTAGTTTCAGACTTCTTGTTTTCGCTATAATTATAAGTTTTGAATATTTATGCATAGATGTGGATTAGGAATGAAGTGTTCTGAGTTTTGTGTTTAGTATATTAGATTATCTGTAGTTATTATATTGATAGTTGGTTTTTGTTATTAGTTGATAGTTCTATTGAATGTAAGTAAAGTTGCATACTTTTGTATGGAATTCTAGACTAGGGATATTTGATACGTTTATGGAGCACGACCATTTAGTTACCTTGGCAAGCTTGTCTTGTTCCCTGGTCTATTATACATATTTTGTGAAGTTGTTAGATGTGAGCGTATTTCAATGCATTTGGTTTGCTTAAATTATGACATTGCGTCAGGATTACGTGGTGTGCAGATTTTTGAGAAGTTTTGATTTGAACATTTTCAGATATTCAACATCTGCGATTCTGGGTGTTATTGTTTTAATATGAGAGGATATGATGGCTTGGGAGATTAATATTGTTTGGTAAGCGCTAATTTGTAAGAATAAATTTTTATGAGTTATTTTCTGTCGCCAGTTTGACGTTGAGAATTTCAGACAGATTGCATTAATGAATGATTATGTTGCCATTATGCTTGTTGGATAAGCATGCACATGCTAATAGTCTATGGTCAAACAGACTGTTTTAGGAATTGCTTATGAAGGGGCAAAGTGAAGCATAGCATTTTACGTTCGTATTGAAGTTTATTTAGTGTATGTTTATATTTATTGGTAGTATAGATAGTTGCTATGAGGTTGTGGAAAATGCTATTTAAACTGTTTGTAAATGTTGCATGATTTTTAGTATTTATTTATGTCAAAGCACAGCTTAGGCTCGTTGTAGAAGTTTATTATGTGCCACAGTTGATCTGAAAAGTGCTTTTATGGGAGATGAATCATGTGAAATGTGCATATATTTTTTAACATAAAAATCTTTTAACAAAAATATATTTTTTTTTTTTTTTTTTACTGTTTACGTTAGTAACTATCTGTTTCTAAGGAAATTATGTCACATATGAATGTGCTTTGATTGGTGTGTAGGATTTTAAATTGATGGTAACTGCTCAGTCATTTATGGTCTGAAGAAGCTGTTGTGAAAGCGCTTACCATTGACTGAGTGCACTCTACATTAAACTTGGTTTATTTTATTTTCAAGTCTTCTGAGTCGCTTTTGTATACTGTTGAGGCGTGGAACTATCTGTGGCTTGCATCTCCTGGAAAATACAGATGAAATAGATGCATGGTTGCTATTGCTGGTGTTCTTGTTATTTTATATATATATATATATATATATATATATATATATATATATATATATATATATATATATATATATTTTTTTTTTTTTTTTGTTATAATTTGTATCAGTAACACATATGTAGACTTGTATGAGTTGGTTCACAAACTGCTGTACATTACAATGTACTGTACATATTTACACAAAGTGACTGTCCCATTTGTGGTCATTAGAGTGGAATGCATATGGTATAAGGTGTAGTCTAAAGACCATGCAAGACATATACACATATCAGATGGCTTAGTGGTAAGTCCCATGATTATCGTATGCATGGTCCAGTGTTCAACACCTGCAATGCTTTAAAAATGTTTTTTACTCCAGAATAAGGCTCATTTAAGCAGTTGTAAGCATGTTTAAAAGTGTTTGTCTGACATTATAGCAGTGGTTAAACACAGTTAAACAAACTTTGTAACGTATAACCTGTGCGCACAAACACAGCCACATCTGCTAACTACTCAGGATGTATACATTTCAGTGAAGTAACATCTCACTATGTGCTGACATAACATTACATTCTCTGTTGACTTTACTCTCCAGCACACATGGGTTTATATGGATGTTTCAAATGTTTATTATACAGACGATTACTACCTATATATGCAAACTGTGGTTAAGGTATACTTTTTAACATGATAAACATCCCGGTCTTTATTGAGATTGGGGCCTCAAATGCACAGATACTATGCAGATGCTGTAACCATTTCACTATTAACATTAACGTTGCTTCTGCCCATTTCCTATTTAGATGATTTCTATGTGTAAGCTAGGCTAAGCAAAGGGCGGAGGCCCCAAATCCCACTGAGCATCACTTACTCTTGAAATAGCAACATATAACAAATGTAATGTGAGACAATAAATTACATTCCTGACTACATTAGGCATAGCCCCTCACTGATACACTTCAAGGGAAACATTGTTGTGTGAATGGGTAACAGAATATATACCCCTGGTATCATGTGTCCCAGAACCATACAGCCAAGGGGTGGGGGAGCCCGTCCAGTTTGAAAGCTGCAAGACCTATTGTGGAAATTGAACGGTGTTAAATTGTCACATTAACATGCCCTCTTTAGATCACTAAGTGCCTCTATCACCTTCCACCACCCCAGTCTTCAACAGCTTCTGGCAACTCTGCCTGGAATTGCTTCATTGGCTATGCTTGACAGAGGCTCAGTTACTTCATCAATGGTGTGGAGAAAGCCAACACACTGTAGCTATGCTTCTAATTGCTCTTGGGCAGATAGGTAGTAGGCTATCTGTGAACCTGTAAAGTGCAGGCCATCACAGCCATAATATGTGAATAAACAGTCTTTCAGATCACAATATACAGTGAGAAATCACCATGTAGTAATGAAACAATTATGTGCAGCAAGAACATACAGAACACAGATATTTAGTCACTCCAAAAGCCTATCTTGAAAGCTAGAAGACTTGTATAAGTTTAAGGCTTTCTATTTCTTAGCAGTAGGTTACCTACAGGAGAGATGGGAAACATGCATGCAACAATACCATACCGGCTTATGTGTCAGCCTTAGGCTTTGGAATACTGGCCAAGGCTATTGGCGCCCCGATGGTGCCTTTTTTAGGAGAGTCTCAAAGGTGAATACCAGCTCCATAAACAGCACAATAGCAGAATCAATGAGGGTTATGCTACTCAACACCAGGGGTTGTGATCACGACATTCATGCACTCACAGCACTCCTCAGGATGGACAGTGTTAACATCTGTGCAGTAACTGAGACCTGTGCTAAGGCTCCTGAGAGCACACCAGCACTACCAGACTACAACCCATACCACACATTTCAGCCACAGAACATGGACTGACACAGACATGGAGGGTGTGTGTCCATATTCATCTGGGATACCTACACCTCCAGGTTAGTGGGGCAGCATGATACCTCTGAGATCATCCATATGCAGCTAACATCAGCCACAAGTACAATGTAAACTGTGGCCTGCTACAGATCACCCTCCATGACCCAGGACCACCATTCCACCTATCTGGAGATGGTGGAGAACATGACAGTCCTAATGCACACCCTGGCATTGGTCAATGTCAACTACCCTACCATTAACTACGAAACTTACTCAAGTACTCACTTCCAGGTCCAGTGCTTCCTGGAATTTATCACCTCATATGCCCTGTATCAGGTGGTAACCTCCCTAATGAGGGGTGGAAACATACTAGAAGTGGTCATCACCAACATGGGCAACAGGTGCACCACAGCAGAAGTTAACTGGTCACTGGTTAGATCTGACCATGAACTATTCACTGTTTCCACACCCAAACATCTCCCCCACCCACGGAATCCACAGTGTATACCTTTCCTACAGCTAAATGTACACTACTAGAGACAGGGGTGGGGGATTTCGCAGCCCCCACGCTAAGGGGAAACACTGCTCCAGATACAGACAGATTTACAAATGCAATCTATAAGCACCTACATGGATGTATAGATCATGCCATCACTGGTAAACTAAGACTCACTCGTCCTAGACAAGGACACCAGTCTGGTGGACCCCTGCAATAAACAGGCTTTAATACAGAAGTAGGACAGTGTTCCAGACAAACAGCAAATCTCACAAAGGGCAGATATCTGTGACCACTATTAGTACGATACATAGATCCCTCATGAAATCATCCAAGACTAACAACAGCAGGAAAATACGCAAGGATTTGAAGGATAACCGCAAAGCCTTCTTTGGCTATGTCAAGGATCTAAGTGGTGACACACAGATTTGCAATGCAGAAGTGAAATATAGCACAAAATATGCTGACCCTACTGATATCGCCAACAACCTTGCAGATACATTCAGTGCATACTTCTCCCCCTGAAGAGCCTACAACACTACCCGGAAGGTACAGTATCCGACACATCAGAGACACACAGGTGAAAATGACCCTCTCTAACAGCAGAACACAGCATCAGTGGAGGCAGATGTTGTCCCAAACTGCATCTTGCAAACAGTACAAGACAACCTGACCCCCCACCTAATTAAGCTTTTCATCCTCAGCCTCTCCACAGGCGTCATGCCCATACAATGGTGCATGTCAATGGTTATTCCAGTCCATCAAGGTGGAATCACAACCGACCATGGTAACTACCGTTCCATGATCCTGACTAGCCTGGTCTGCAATGGTATGGAGCGCATCCTCATGGAACTCATTAACAAAGACATTGATAACCTCCAAACATGTGACCCATCCCAGGTCAGCTTGGTTGAGTGCATTTCATGCCTACTGAACCTGTTTGATGTCTTACATACAGTCACCAAGACATTAGATGAGGGGAGAGGTGGTTCACACATACTACCTGGACCTCAGCAAGGCTTTTGACACCATGCCCCAGTCAGGTATTATTGATAAACATACCAGCCTGTACATACACCCATACATCAGAGGCTGGGTTGCCAATGGGCTTACACACAGAACACACATGTTATGGCTAGCGGTCTCCAGGTCCAACTCTTGACCAGTCACAATTAGTGTCCCACAGGACTCAGTCCTGGGAGCCCTACTGTTTGGCATATACTTCTCAGGGGTACTGGCAAACACAGGTGGACTAAGGCAGACCATGTTTGGCAATGACTGTGAACTGGGAGCCATGACTGATAGTTCAGCTGACACAGACATCCCTCAAGGTGCCTCACAGAGACCGACACAGGTTGTCAAAGTCATGGCCTCCAGCTAAGTGCCACTAACTGCATGGTCATTCCATTGTGGAATATTAAGCACCCACATATTAACACATAAGTGGCAGCCACTTTAATACGGATGAGGTAATGGGGTAGGTAGATAGTGATCTCTCCTTTGACAATCATATCTCCAAAATAGTTAGGACATCCTTCTATGTAGGCCATATGATTACTAAAAGGTTCCTATCTAGACATACCAGGGTTATAGTGCCCCTTTACTCATCACTCATCAGTCTCATCATAGAGTATAATAACCCTTTTGGGATGTACCTCAGAAGACACTTCCAACTGCTGGAAGGTCCACAAATGTACCTCGCCAAGGGGATTACTGGCCTCAAACATATGTCCTATGCAGCCGGACTGAATAAACTCCTGCTTTACTCAGTGGCATCTCATTTACCCAGAGATGATCTCTGCTGGCCAACACAGCCATGTTGAACTCAGGCTTAATGGATATGCTCCACCTATGGGAATCCATGTCACAATGAGACACACATTGTAGTGAGCTGTATCTTGCCACAACTATAACTGGAAGATGCTGGAGGGATGGATTCCTGTCATAGACACTCCCCATACTTTGGAACAACATCCCTAACTACATTATACAGAGCCCCTCACTAACACTCTTCAAGAGAAACCTTGAAGAGTGGATGGGGAACAGTAGATACACCCCAGGAATCCCAACATTGGCTCTGCTCCACAGAGGGACAGTTAATGAATCAATGGAGTGGCAAAAACTGGCACATTTTGGCTAGGCTTATGAATGGCCTCTGGTAGTTGGCCAAGTACCTACCTATGAACCTATACATACAGTATCAGCACATGCTGATAGCTTAATTTACTGTTCAGGTTTTGACTTACCTTGTGTCAATGGCAGTTGTGTGTGCAATACTTGAGGGCTGCCTATGTTGGATGCACACAGTAGACTGCCTATACATGACAACTTACAGGTAGTCTTGTGTGTGTGTGCCATCCATTTTTACTCTGTGTGCAGGTGGAGAAAGGTGTCAGTCCCTAGGTGCCTACACTGTCAGTATGTGTGCTATACATTCCCTCCTTGCCAAGGCATGGGCATACTGGGCATGCCTCCATCTGCCTACTGGGGCTGGCTCATGGTGTTCATGGTCTGAGTACCTCTTTGCCTGTGGGGCCCTTGGCAATGGTGGTGGGATGTGAGGGCCTTCACCATTTTGTCCCTGCTGCAGCTGTTTTTGCAGGATCATATTGTGTAGCATGGCACATACTATGAAGATGTGGGCACACATGCCTGGAGAGTATTGCAAGGCTCCACCAGATATGTCCAAGCAATAAAACCATGATTTCAGCATCCCAAACACATGCTCTATGATGATTGTTCTTTGTGCGTGTGCCTCATTATGGCTTTCCTGCATGGGTGTGTGTGCATTTCTGATAGGAGTCATCATCCACGGTTCCAGTGCATAGCCAGCATCCACCACCAGGTGGCCATTTGGGATGTCCCCCCTGGCAAATACCTGATACAGCTGTGAGGCATGCCAGATGTGGGATTCGTGATAACTTCCAGGGCTGCCAGCACACACATCCATGATAATGCCATGGGCATTGCACATGACCTGGCAGTTGATGGAGGGGTATCCTTTGTGGTTTATATAGCTCCTACCCTGCTCACCGGGTGGTGACTTGATGTGTATGTGCATACAGTCTATTTCACCCAGTACCTCCAGGTATTGTGCCACATGGTGGAAGAGACACATATTGCTGGCCAAATCCTCCTGCGTTTGGGGAAGTATATGTGCTCATTGGCATGTTTTAACATGGCATCCAGGAACTGGTGTAGAACCCTGGATGCTGATGCCTGTGAGATCCCCATGATATCCCCAGTTGGTATTTGAAATGTACCTGTAGCTAGTATTATCAGGCTTAAACATAACTTCATATCCACTGGGATGGGTTCCCCTCTGTTTGTTCTGGCTCAGAGGCATGGCTGGCACAGCTCCACAAGTTGCTGTAGGATGTTTCTGTCCACCCTGTAATGCTCTACTATCTCCAGATCATGTAGCCCCTAGTAGGTTACTCTGGGTCTACACACTCTCCTTCTCCTCTGGTGCCTGAGGTGGTCATGTGCATCATCCTCCACACCATCTTCAGTCTCCAACACACGCTGGTGGATCAAAGCTATGGCAGCCCCTAACATGTACATACTAAATGTTCCCCATCTGTATACACCACAGTGTATGGGAACACACAAATGTGTGTGAGGTGCTTTCACACGTTATACTATTGTGCTATGGATGCTGCTGATGTCATTGGGTGTGTATGAGCTATTCCAGCTGCAGAGTATCTTAATTATGGGTTTTACAATGAGTACTGCAAGTGTGGGGCCTTTACTGTGGAGTTATGCTTGCCTGCCTTGATTAATCTGTTGCCCTTTAATTCACTTTTAAACCTGGATCCCTTCCCATTATCAGGCATGCATTCATCTGCCATCTTTCTTGTTTTGTACTTTCCCTACCCAGTCATGGCAAAATGTGTCTTGTAGCTGATATACTGCAAATCAGCTTTGTTCTGCTTTGATACTTTACTGTTTTCTTTGCAGTACAGCCCCTCCCCTTTCCGGTTCTGCAGGTAGCTTCTTGCAGCCTTGATAGCTGTTGTCAATGGCCCACTGTAGGCTCCTAGGTGTTAATTAGTCATTTGTACTCCAATTTCCCTGCTGCAGCATTTCCTTATTTCTTTCCTATATCCTTCCTGTTTCAGCTGCAGTGCGCACCCCGCAAACCTGTTTACTGGGTTTATGCGCGTTTTCATCTTCCTTCACATGCATACTCGGTCACCTTGTGTACTCGCAGCTAAGCAAAGCTATGGCCAGTTCAACACACCCCTATCCTGCAGGTTTGCCTAGCTAGGGACAAACCGGATTAGCAATGCTCCAGTCTGCTTACAGCAAAGGTGACACACCCCTCTCTTGATGTCATTTCTGTCTCAAGGGCACACTTCGGTGTTATAACGTTATGCTGTGAGGTGCATCCTTACACCAGCGGGGAATCTGTGATTCACTATTACTCCTCTCATTTGCATGGCATTGCCTACTAATTCCTAGCTACCACTCAGAACACTGTCACAGCCCCTTGGCAACCGTTGCGCCATAGTATGGTGAAGCATGCCTGCCATTGACTATTGTGGGAAAATTGTGATATGTGTTACATTGCGGTTTTATTCTATACTTTTTCCTTGTGATCCCCTTTGCGTGCCACTGCCCTGCACTTCCACATCACGATAGTGCGACTATATATATATTAAATGTTAATTTTATATTTTGTACATTTTTTATGCCAATTGCTATATATTTAACCATTGGCATATATTAATAATATAATACATGTGTTTGGTCGGCTGTCTTGGCTCCAATTTTATGTTTGCAAAAATGTAAACCGTTTTCTACGGTTTACATTTTTGCATGCTTACACTACGCCTGCACCACTTCCTGGATCACTACATACCTTCATTTGCATGCTACACTGCTGCACATGGGGTAATTAGCATACAGGACCCGGGAGTTGTGCGGGCGTAGCGTACGCAGGTAGTGCACATGGGAACAGCTTGTACCTGGATTGTTCGGTGGCCATATTTGGTGTTAGAATGCCGATGCTACGCCTGCACCTGGCGCAAACTTTATGAATCCTGGGGTATATCTTTGCGTTAGGTCAACAGACTGAACATAAGAAAGATAAGAAGTCCATTACTGCTGTGCAGTTAGAGAAAGTTAACTAAACAGATAAGTAATTAAACACACACGTTTTACTTGTAGTCATCATTGCCCATATACAGGGCTTTAAACTTTTGTCAGCTTTCATTTCAGTCTTCACACACGGCCCACAATTATTATGAATTATGCCATCACCTACATTTTGACTAACATTATATAATTACTATAAGGATTGTCATGAAATGTTACACTATGTGGTAAGGAAAGTCATAGTATTTGAGTTTTTAAGAGATTAACTATAAATGTCTCATTATTCTTAGCTAAATGTTGGAGTTCATTAATAACTTGAATCTTCAGTTGAAACAAAACTTCAGTGGCAAAGATAATACCAGGTATGAAGGGAGATAAAAACTTTTCCATTCATTTCAAAGAGACAGTTAAAAGAGGTGAAAATGTCTCCATTCACATTAACGAGGTAGTGGAGACAGAGATTCATCCCTCAGGTCTGACAGATTCCCATTGTATTAATGCTTCATAACAAAGGGATTGTAATTTCAGTTTATGAAAAGTGGCACAGAAGCCATTATAGGGGGTGGGTATGGCTCTGTATGAGGTATGACATATTTTGAATTTCCTGCACAATTTTTGGCTCAGTTGAGAACACACAGTCAGAGTGAAAAGTTGGAGAAGAGTTTCTTACAATCCTTTCTGTTAGAAAAGGAGAAATAGTCCTGTTGACCCATGCCTTGTTATATCGATATTGGCTACATTGGTGAATTTTGAAAGGATTATTTTGAAATTATCAACTTTGAAGAAGAAGACTACTACCAGAAGACTGTGTGAAACATAAATACACCAAATAGGTGCTGGGTATTACAGGTAAATGAAACTTTTTATTTTTGAGAGATTTTAAGGCTGCAATAAGTAGTGGTTTCAGCTCCAGTTCTGTGGGCGCATGGTGAGGAATAAATGGGTACAAATTATATATTTTGTGTACTTCTGCTGTATTTTTTTACTACACAGCCATGCATTGTAACATTTTGTTTATTTCAGAAGTTTCCTGTTTTAACTTTGATGTGGGTGGTTACTTATTCTTAAATGTGATCATCCACTATTTTTGATTTATTTTTATTTCAGTTCAGTTTATTTTAATTGAATACATCATGGTTGGTCACTTTGTTTCTTAATGCATTGGATTTAGCCGACTATTTGGTTGTGCATGTGTGTACGCATTTGTATATGTACTTTTAGACTAGTCCAGTCTTGTTTGAGGTAAATAGTCCAGGAATGTGAGTGTTTAGTCATGACTTGCTGATAAAGATTTCTCTACATATGCTCTACAGCTGTGCACATTCAGGTTCTTAGTGACATCAGTTTCCTTTAGCTTAGTTAGGTAGAGTTGTCACAGTGGTCCATGATAAGATCACTTAGTGTCTCAAAGTTTATCAAACATTTAGTTTGCATGATACAGACAATTTGCAATCACAGACAAATCAGCCTATGCAGTGGAAGACTGAGATGTTGATTGACTTCTTGTGTTTGTACAATTTATATGTGGAGCTCAACCAATTTGCTGTTATTCAAAGATTAGTGTAGATATGACTTTATTCTGAGCATGAGTTTTGATGCAAGAGATTGTAATTTTGCTACCCTGTCTTTTGATATATCATCTGACATCAAGCTCCGTGATGTTGTTGGCTTTTTTTTCATTACCTTATGCATTCACAACTGCAGGTGGTGTAGAGATATCAAACTCCTGTCACACTTCACGGAAGTGCAGGAAAGGATGACTGGAGCGAATCATCATGGATCTCATAAACAGAGACATTGGGAACCTCCAGACACTGGACCCTACCCAATTTGGCTTTGTTAAAATCATATCCTGCCTCCTAAACCTAGTTGACTTCTTTCAAACAGTTACCAAGGCCATATATGAACGAAAGGTAGTCCACACAGCCTACCTGGACCTCGTCAAGGCCTTCGACACCATTCCCCACTCTGGCATCATAGATAAGCTCACCAGCTTGAAGATTAACCCCTATGTCATGAGATGGGTTGCCAACTGGCTCATGGATAATACACACACATGTCCTACTCTAAACCAGTTACAAGTGGCATCTCACAGGGCTCGGTCCTGGGACCCCTCCTGTTCGGTATATACTTCTCTGAGGTACAGGCAAGCATGGGATGACTATGGCTGACCAAGTTCGCAGATGATTGCAAACTGGGGGCCATAATCGACTCTCTGGCTGACACAGACATCCTCCAGAAGGGTCTCACAGAGACAGATACCTGGTGTCAGAACCATGGCCACAAGCTAAATGCTAAAAAATGCATAGTCATACCCTTTGGGAAAAACAAAGTGCCCATGAATTATCACATAGGTGGTAATCCACTAAGTACGGAAGATGTAATTAGGGACCTGGGGACCCAGGTAGATAGTAACCTCTACTTTGATAATCACATTGCCAAAGTGGTTAGAAATTCCTTCTATGTAGCCCACCTAATCACAAAAGGGTTCACATCTAGATCAAGAGAGGTCATTGTGCCCCACTACTCATCACTCATTAGGCCCATAATAGAGTACAATGTCCCATTTGGAATGTACCATACTCGACACCTGCAACAGCTGGAAAGACCACAGAAGTACCTCACCAAGAGGATCATGGGCCTCAAACAGATGCCCTATGCAGCTCAACTAAAGAAACTCCAGCTCTACTCAGTTGCTTACCGCCTGCTCAGAGGTGATCTCTGCATGACATATAAGGCCATGTCCAACCCGTAATTAATGGACATGCTCCACCTCAAGAAAACCAAATTTCTTAGATCCACATGTTCCAGTGAATTAAACCTCAACACAACAATAAACAGGACATGCTGGAGGGATAGATTCCTGTCCCAGAGACTTCCCTTGCTCTGGAATAGAGTCCCGGTTTATGTTAGGCAGAGCCCCTCACTGACAGTCTTCAAGAGAAATCTTGACAAGTGGATGGGAAATCATAAATTCACTCCAGGGATCCCTTCAATGGCCCTGCTAGACAGAGGCCCAGGAAACGAATTTAAAAGGGAGGCGAAAGCCAGCACATTCTGGCTAGGCTTATAAATGCCCTTGGGCAGATAGCCTAGTACCTACTTATGAATCTATGAACAGAAAATAAGATGGAAGATGAGCAGTTTGGATTCAGATCAGGAAGTAGCATGTTCAATCCAATGTTGGCAGTGAGACAAATTAAAGGTGAGGAAGGAATCCAAGTGACTATTCACAGACTTAGAGAAAGCATATGTCAAAGCTGATTTGGGCAGTTCTGCAATGTACTGAGGTCCCAAAAACACTGACAGATTTTAGTGCATACAATATACAAGGACCCAATGGCACAAGCACAAGTACTAACAGTATTTGGACTTGAAGAGGAGTTTCCAATGAAGTTGCGTGTACATCAAGGCCCATCTCTGAGCTCACTGTTGTTTATACTGGTGATGGACTACATTAGTAAACTGGTTGGAGGGGACAGGTCAACAAAGCTGATGTATGCAGACAATGTGGCATTACAAGCAGACTGTGAACCAAAAGTTCAGCAAATGATTCGGGTATGAAAATAAAACTGAAGTCACATAGAATGAAACTGAGTATAGACAAGACAGTTGTCATAGCAGCAAATGGAAAAATGAGAAGAAGCAGAAAATTGAGAATGAATGGAAGATAACAGAATAGGATAACAGTTTCAAGTATATAGGAGGGGTGGTTGAAGAGAAGGCAAGTCTGAATGGGGAGGTCAAAGCTAGAATTAAAGGGGGCTGTAGCCAAATGGCATAGAGTGTGAGGGGGTAGTGTGTGACAGAATAATGCCAAAGCAGCAGTAAAGTAAGGCATCCAAACCCACATTATGACCAACACTTCTTTATTGTACAGAAACCTGGGCAATGAATGCTGAGCTGTTGAGGAAGGTGGAAGTGATGGAGATAAAGTGACTTAGATGATGGTTGGATGCACACCGTGGGACAAATGAATAAAATGATGACAGAAGCCAAAGTAGCTTAAATAGCAAAGAAGGTCAAAACAAAGAGATTACAGTGTTTCAGACATGTTCAGGAAAACAGAGGTCAATTTGGTGACTAGGTTTTGGGATAAACAGAGAAGAGGAAATGAGGACATCCAGCAAAGAGGGGGATGGATTATGTGAGAGAAGGCCTGTTTTCCAGTTTTAGCAGTCAAACCTGATCTTTGAGCTAGCACTTGCTTAGAGCTCGTTGTAAGCACTAGATATTCTATAAATTGTTACAGCACTCAACTTTCCTTACTAAGTAAAGAGGAAAACAGTTCTAGTACTTAAATAAATAAGCACCTATCCAGGCATGTCTAAGGGTCAGCTCCTGGTGATTTCTCCTGTCCAGCTGGTGAATCTGGGCATCCTGGGACAATGTACTAATTGCCTCATGTACACAGACAACCCTCTCCTCCTACCGCCCAAAAATACAACCTGTGAGACATGCACTTATGTAGCCAAGCTGGAAGCCAAGCTCTCTCCAGCCAAGACTGGACTAGTCAGTCAAGAGAAGGTAAACATCCGCATCACACCATGCACAACACATAGTCCTTCAAAACCTATACCACTAAGACTCACACATAGTAACTCAAAACACACACCTGCATTCGCAGAGGCTCTTAATAAAAATCTGCCCAAGCAACAGAGACCTCCAAAGCTAAAATGCAAACAACCACAACCCCCAACTCAACCCAAGCAACACATAGCTCACAAAACCAGTGTGCCATTCAACCTCAGCCCCTAAAGCAAAACAACGTACCCAACACACTAGTCATAGGCAACTCTATAGTCAGGCACACTGATGTCCCACTCACTGGGTTAAACAAGGAGAAAATTACAGTCAGCTGCCTGTTGGGTTCCAGGATCCGCCACATAACGCACGCACTCAGGTCACTCCACAACAAGTACAAATATGACTCTGTCCTTGTCCATGTTAGAGTGAATGACCTGATACGTACCTCCCTAGACTACATGAAATGAGACATGGAGGAGCTCTCGGATCTTGTAGCCCAGGCAGGTATGACACTAGCCCTGAGTAGCATCCTGCCATCACCCAGAATAATACCACAGTACAAGGACAAAAATGATTGACTTCAACAATTGGCCAAGCTTCTGGTGTCATTCTAAGGGGAGCTAGTATCTGTTTGCCTGAGATGACATGATTGGCAGACCATGATGCTTTGCCAGAGATGGTCTTCACCTGTCACCCCTGAGATTCTGGATCCTGGCTAAGGCTCTTGCACCCCTATAGTGCCTTTTTAAGGCAGGGTTCAAATGACAAAATTACCATTGTAACAGGTACAGGCAAGCAAAATCTGAGGGCAATACTACTCAATGCTAGAAATCGAAACCTCAAAATGCACTCACTCGAGGCACTCCTCAAAATGGAGAACATCGACCTCTATGCAGTGACAGAGACCTGGTTCAAGGCTACAGACATCCCCCCTGCAATACCAGGCTACAATTCCAGGGAAGAAAATAGTGTGGGAAGAAATAGCCAGGCAATTGTTATGGCTAGGCTTGTATAGGCCCTAGGGCCAATAGCTTAGAACCAACCTATGAACCTATACTATTCAGCCACCTAACCTGGACAGAAACACTAAAGGTGGAGGTGTGTCCATATTCACCAAGGATATCCACACCTCCAGGCTAGTTGCCCAACATAATGTATCTGAGATTCTCCAGGTGCAACTAACACTAGGCAAGACTTCAATCCAAATTGTAGCTTGCTGCAGATCCCCCACCATGCCCCATGATTCCCACTTCACTTTTCTTACCATACTGGAAAATATTAAGGTACAACCAAATAGCCTAATACTGGGTGACTTCAACTACCCCACCATTAACAGGGAAAACTACTCATGTACCAACACATTTGCTCAACAATTTTTGGAATTCATAAATTCCAACACTTTGGATCAACTTATCCAGGGGCACCAATATCCTATACCTGGTCATTACCAACATGGGTGACCAATGCTCCACACCAGAGGTCAGCTCCTAGTTGGTCAGGTCCGATCATCAAAGAATCACCCTAGGCATCCACATCCTGCCTCCACCCCCCCCCCCCCATTAAGGTAAACACCATAAAAAACTTCACCAAAGCCAGCTTCATGCTTCTCAAGACAGAAGTGGCAAACTTCATGACACCCATCCAGGCAGAAAGTAGAAGTATGACTGCTGAATCTTACACCGATGCACTGTATGAATACATGCATGAGTGCATGGACCGTGCCATCCCTAACAGAACCAAGACAGTCTCCTCCAAAAAAAGGAAGTCAATCTGGTGGTCCTCTGCCATAAACAAACTCTACAGCAAAAGGAAGAAACTGTTGTAAAAAAGAGTAAAATCCCAAGATTGGAAAAACTCCCTTGTCAGCCTCAGTAAGAAGCTGAGATCCCTCATAAAATCCATGAAAACAAAATTGCCACAGATTCTAAAAACAACCACAAGACATTATATAGTTATGTCAGGAATCTCAATGGCAACACTCAGATCTGCTCTGAGTTACAGCACAATGGCACTAAATATACAGAACCAACTGATATTGCCAGCATCCTGGCAGATAGGTTCAGTGCTAACTTCACTCCCCTCTCACCCCCTACAGGGCCCATCTCAATGCCAGAAGAATACCAAGTCCCAGTAATCATGGCCACACAAGTAAAAACAGCATCCATGGGACTAGACAATGTCCCGGGTTGTGTTCTGCATGAGCTAAAAAATGAACTGGCACCCCAACTAAGTGCCATGTTCAATCATAGCCTCACTTCAGGCTTTGTGCCTACTGAATAATGCACAGCTACGGTTGTCCTACTCCACAAGGGGGGATCCACCATGGACCCCCAGGAACAACTGCCCCATTAGCCTGACGAACCTGATCTGCAAGGCCATGGAATGTATCATTATGGAACTTATAAACAAAGACATTGGTAACCTTCAAACTCTGGACCCCACCCAGTTTGGGTTTGTGAAAGGCAGATCATGTCTTCTAAACCTGATTGACTTCTTTGTAGCAGTCACCAGAGCCGTGCATGAGGGTAAGGTGGTTCACACAGCCTATCTAGACCTCTCCAAGGCATTCAACACCATCCCCCCACTCTGGAATGATAGATAAACTCACTAAACTGGAAATAAATCCCTATGTCATGCAATGAGTTGCCAACTGGCTCACTGACAGAACCCACACTGTGAAAGTAGCCGACTCCAAATCTGTCTCCAGACCAGTGACAAGTGGAGTATCACAGGGTTCAGTCCTGGGTCCACTCCTGTTTGGCATCTACATCTCTGAAGTTCAGGCCAACACAGAGGGTCTATGGCTAGCAAAGTTCACAGACAACTGCAAACTGGAAGCCATTATTGAATCCCCAAATTATATGGACATTCTACAAAAGGGTCTCACTGATACAGATGCCTAGTGTCAAACCCATGGCCTCAAGCTCAACACCAAAAAATGCATAGTCATCCCCTTTGGGAAAAACCCTGTGCCCATGAACTACCATATAGGTAGTAGTACACTTAACACTGAAAGTGTGATAAGAGACCTAGGGACACAGGTGGACAGTAGTCTCTCCTTTGATAATCATATCGGCACAGTAATCAGGAAATCTTTCTATGTGGCAAAGCTCATCACAAAAGGTTTCTCATCCAGAAAAAAGGAGGTCATTGTTGCTCTCTACTCATCCCTCATTAGACCTATTATAGAGTACAATGCCCTATTTGGTATGTACCTCACAAGACATTTACAACAACTGGAAAGGCCGCAAAAATACCTCACAAAGGGGATCACCAGCCTCAAACAGATGCCCTATGCAGACCGTCTCAAAAAACTCCAACTCTACTCTGTTGCATATTGCCTACTCAGAGATTATCTCTGCCTAACATACAAAGCCATGTCAAACCCAGAGCTGTTGGACATGCTATACTTAAAGAAATCCCAATCACTCTGAGCCACATGCTCCAGGGACCTAAACCTCGTCACCACAATAAACAAAACATGCTGGAGAGATAGGTCCCTGTCCTAGAGACTCCCCATACTTTGGAACAGACTGCCCATTCATGTCAAGTAGAGCACCTCATTAGCCCTCTTTAAGAAAAATCTTGACGATTGGATGGGAAATAGGAAATGCACCCTGGGGATCACTTCTGTGGCTCTGCTTGACAGGGGCACAGGAAAATACTTTTTTGGGTAGAGAAAGCCAGGAAATCTTTATGGCTAGGCTTATATAGGACCTAGGGCCGATAGCCTAGTACCTACCTATGAACCTATGAATACTCAGGCATGACTCTCATAGAAGGTAGGATACTGGTACTGAATCAAAAGAGGTTGCGATAGATCACATTACACTCTGACCCCCATGTAGAAAAATGTGGGAAGCAGGGTAATGATGATGTTCATTATTACGGATTTGTGGTGAAGACATTTAGAATGAAGGGAGGTAATGTGTCTGAGATAAAAGAACAGCTTATGGAGATGGAAGTGCTGATTTTGCTCATACTACTACATTCCAGGGATCACTGCCTTTACTTGGAATGCCCTGTCAGACATTTGCTTTGTTAGCTTCCAGCAAATGTGTTATCTGCTACCTTAAGACCCCACCTTTGCTAAGCTAAGCAACAGTATTGTAGCCCCATGAGGTTTGCACACAATGAGCTGAATTTTAAGCTACATCACTTTGACCTCACCATTTAGTGTGTGTGTGTGTGTGTGTGTGTGTGTGTGTGTGTGTGTGTGTGTGTGTGTGTGTGTGTGTGTGTGTGTGCCTGTGTGTGTGTGTGTGTGTGTGTGTGTGTGTGTGTGTGTGTGTGTGTGTGTGTGTGTGTGTGTGTGTGTGTGTGTGTGTGTGTGTGTGTGTGTGTGTGTGTGTGTGTGTGTGTGTGTGCATACCTATGGGTATACATAACAGATATGTGTACTGATTCATATGTTCATAGGAGGTTACTAGGCTAATGGCCCTAGAGCCCTTACAAGTTTAACCATATTTATCCCAAGTTGCCCCAATTGCCGGTGGTTAGGTGAGTGAAATTCACTGAATTAATTTCAATAGAAATGTCTTACTTCATCTTCTGTAAAAGAACTGAGTAGTTCATTGTCCTGCAATGTGATTTTTCCCAGAAATAGTGTATGTCCACAAATTGCTTTTCAGTGAAACCCAGATTCTCAAACATATTTGGTCAAGAAGGCAACTAGCAACTTATTTGTTTGCTTAGGAAATATCTCAAAGAAGCACCAAAGCACTGCATTAACTTTCTTTGCAGGTTAGGGTATGGTATCAGTAAATGGCAGTCCCAAGCCACTACTACATGTAATGGTACTTTTTAATTATGTCTATACTCCACTGTATACTAATGTTCAATGCACAGCTCATACCACCATAACAGAGAGAAGTACGATATAGTCTTAAAATAAAATACTTATGATGTCATTCATATAAAAATTTGGACCTTTACTAAAACTAAGTGGGGATGTTTAGGGGGTAGGTAGCCTCCCTTACAGGCACTCCACTTGTACTATGGTAAAATTCAGTACAGTAGTGCTTTTGGATGGCTTTTATACTATGGATGTAGTATGTTTAAAAACAAAAAAAGTACTAGTAAGATTACCATGTAACTAGCTGTGTAAATAGTCAAATAAGGGATACATGACAAGTGCATTCACTAGCGAATTTAGAAGGTAAAATATCATAGAATCACAGTATCATAGTAGAATATTAGGCTGTTGGCTGAAGTGGCCTTTTTAAGCCTAGCCATGTTACCCGATAATATTTGATAGGTATTGTCTTCCAAGGGTTTTGTGGGACTATATATACTTGGGAATGAGTGGATGAGCATTTACAAGCTTCCTCTCACTAATACAAATACAGGTGCTAGACCAAGAGTTTATTTCCCCATCCACTGATCCAAGTTTTGCTTGAATAGGCACAGGGATGGAGTCTGCTTCACATGGATGAGAAGTCTGTTCCAGAGAAAGTGGAGCCTCTGAGATGGCTCCCTATTGAAATGACGGCACTTGAAATGCCAAGTGCCAACAAGATGAAAAAACTGAAAACACAGGAAAAGAGCGAATTTCAAAAAACACTCTTCTCCTTTAAACTTCGTTTTTTTGGGGGGGGGGGTTCTCCACCCCAAATGTATACATAACAACTCTGGAATTGCCATTTCTCAGGAAAAAGGGAATATTGTAAGAAATGGCACCTCAAACTTAGTATATGTAAGCCCATTCTTTCAGCCATTCAGTCTCTGTATTTTGGGGATCACTGTAGCGGGTCCCAACATTTCAAATGGTTAACCTTTGAAACACATACCTGCCCCAACCAGCATGTCTTGTTTATGCTGCAGTGAAGGTTTGGGTCCCTGCATCAGATGTTTTTGATGCTGTTTATTTTACAGATATGCAACACGTCCATCAGGGTTAGATCAAAGGATGCTTTGTAGGCCATGCATAGGTTGCCACTCAGCAGCCTGTAGAAGATCAAGTATAAGGACAAGGCTTTGAAGCATTATGCATAGGACTTGATTTTCACATCATGTTTTCTTTTTGTGGGGAGTCTCTGGGGATGCTCCAGTTATTGCATATGCATGGCCAGCTACATATCAGAGGGGGCATTGTACTCAGTAATTGATCTTATGAGGACATAGTACAATGGAACAATGACTTGTCTGGATCTAGTTGCCATACCCATGCTTATAAGTTGTGCAACATAAAAAGATTTCCTCACTTTGTTAAATATCAAATCACTGTCTACATGCATTTCCAAATCCCTGACTACTGAGTCTACTGTTAGGTATGTATTGTCAATGTAGTTGTTTCCTGGGGTGCACATCTTTCCAAAAGATACTATGATGTACTTTTTGCACTGAGTTTTAGACCATGATTGTGACATCAGTTATTAGTCTATGTCAGGCCTTCTTATAGGTTCATAGGTGTTTACTAGGCTAACAACCACAAGGGCCTTTTTATGCCTAGCCATGCATCCCAAACATCTGACAAGTTTTGATACCCTTGATAAATGTAAACATGGGCTTGGGAGATGAACCATTTACAGATTACCTGTGTCCATTAGAGATATATGTGCCAAACCAGGGATGAATTTCCGGTTTCTCATCCAGTTGTCCAAGTTGCACTTGAATTGGGTTAGGGAGGAACTCTGCTTCACATGGATGGGGAGCCTGTTCTGCAGATGGGGTAGTCTATGGGATACATACCTATCTCTCCAGCAGGTCCTATTTATATCACAGGCAAGGTTTAAGTCTTTAGAACAGGTAATTTTGGTGCTGTTTATTTTGTGGATATGCAGGAGGTCCATCAGAATGGGGTCTGACAATGCCCTGTATGCCAGGCATAGATCCTCTCAAAAGCCTGTAGGAGGCAGAATATAGGGATAGGGAATGAGGCGGTCTGTATAGGATGTATTACTTATGCCCTGTATTCTTTTTGTGAGAAATCTCTGTGGACATTCCAGTTGTTGGATATGCCTGGTTAGGTACATGCCAAAGGTGGCATTGTACTCAATGTTAGGTCTGATAAATGCTGAATACAGTAGAACAATGGCTTCCTTGGACTTAGATGCCATAACTTTTTGTTTATAAGTTGCGCAACAGAATGATTTCCTTACCATTGTAGAGACGTGATGATCAAAGGCTAGATTACTAGCTGTGTGTGTCCTTAAGTCCCTGACTACTGGATCAACTTTAAGGGGTGTGTTGTCAATATGATAGTTACCAGAGATGGATAACTTCCCAAAGGATATTATTATGCATTTCTTGGCATTCAGTTTTATAGTCCATGGCTCTGAGGCCAGTTGTTTGCCTTTGTTAGCCCCTCCTAGAGAAAATTTGTGTCAGTCTGAGAAATCACTGTTAATTTAGATAAATACTTAGTGTTGTTTTCATAACCAAACTAGAGAGGTTATATGTATTTTCTTGAAGAAGAAGAAGAAGAAGAAGAAGAAGAAGAGGAAGAGGAAGAAGAAGAAGAAGAAGAAGAAGATTTTATTTTATTTTACATTTGTTAACCGGGAAAGTCTGACTGGACACACATCCATTTTCAGCGGAGGCTCTGGGAGAAAAGCTCCAATAGCTTGTCATAAAGAAATTACACAAGAATATCATACAGAGATATAGGTTCCAAAGAAACATAAGTTATGTATATATTAACAATTCCTTTAGTAAAGTTAGCATACAGAATTCTAGTGGTAAGGTTTATATAGAATATAAAATATAAACACACAAGAAAAAAATATTTTTTTCTTTCTAAATTATGAGTACTCTCAATGTTTTGTTACAGAAATAACCAGTGATTATTAAGCTTTACAGTGAAAGGAATTAGGGGACCTTTAGTAGAATCCTTGAACAAGGTATTGGTGCAAATTAACCTGGGGAGTAGCATGAACAAAGCCAATTGTTTGAGAAGTGGGTTCCCAGGAGTTTCTTAAACAGTGTAAGTTATTTGGCTAGGTAGTGAGTTCCAGATGTGTTGCATGGTATAGTTTTCCAAGCAACTATTGAAAAATGTCAGCCTCCCAATGCTTAACCTGTGTTGGGAGGGGGGTAGCTTGAATCTAAGTGAAGTACTGTCAAAGTCCACTATCCACAGAAAGCATATACCATCATCAGCTCTCCCACAATTAGCTTGGGGAAAAGTAGACAGTTATCAATGCACTGATCTGCATGGACAGTTTTTTACTCATTCTACTTTCAACAGCCATCTAACGCCAAAGCTTGGCAGCCCAACCCAAATGTATAGCAATGCAGAGACACAAAGAACACAGAAGCAAAGGTCATTAATTAAAGTTTCCATTCTCTGTCACAGTATTAAGCATGCACATACACACACACACACACACACACACACACACACACACACACACACACACACACAATATGGCTTCTATTTTTCAAAATTTCCATAAGACAATTGTTCCATCCAAGTTCTTTAAAACACACAAGTTACATGATATGGCTTCTCATACTCTACAAGCAGACTCCCTGTTCCACATTGCTGAGCAATGTATCCCCAAGTGCAAGCATGGGATTTGTAGTGGTGCTCAGTAGGTTAATTCAGCCAATCCACTCCAGCCACCTTCCTACCCATGTGGTTTAGGAAATACTACCTAGTCAAACAGCTAACCACAGTAATCAACTACTTCTCCACCCACAAAGATAAACTAACAACACCTGTAGCAGTGAACCCATTCATTTCTACAATACACTAGCAAAGTTACTTACTTGGGAGTTGATAAACCACATAGTAGTGCACAGAGCAGAGTGATTGCACTCCAAAACTGGAAAAAGATAAACCTGTTATGCGCTTCTGTAGTACAAGACCTGACAAAAATAGCACTCTCAAACTGTGTAATAGCTCTTAGGTGGTGTGTAAGATATCTTACAGTTGGGTATAAGGGAAGGGACATTCCTTCACTCTTAATGGTCCCTTATATCTTTCCTTCACTATCCATGCACCATGTTGGTCAATTGCTTAAAATCTGAATAGTTGAGATGTTTATGTATTTGAGCAGCATGTACACACATTTGGTTTCCACACAGGAATTCATATGTTCTAGGGCTATCCATCAGCAAATGGAAATATAGTAGAACTGTCATTCTTTATAAAGTGCTGGCAAGATATGTGTGGGTTTAACACAACTGGCTCACAATCCCAAATTATGAAAAGGGCACAACTTAGGTTACCACAATTATTAACACAAAGAATCAAATGCTACATTTATGAACATGTCCCCAGTTAAGGAACTTATTATGAAACATTGGGGGGGGGGGGGTTAACACCCAATGTGCTTCCTGCCCTTTGTTGATAGAGATTTGATGCACCATAGTTAGCTTTTATACTCAAAGAAAAGGACCAATATGAATGGCATCCACATGTAAAACTTTGCAGTGTGTTAACTTATACATTATTCAGCTAATACACTCACCCTGAATAAAGAAAAGGACCAATACGAATGGCATCCACATGTAAAACTTTGCAGTGTGTTAACTTATACATTATTCGGCTAATACACTCAACCTGAATGTTGTAATAGAGTGCAGAAATGTTACTGCAGGAGTGCCACATCATGCGAGAAACTTCAGCTCACACAGACCCCAGACTATCCTATTCAGGAATCCTGTCACTGCTTGCCAACACATTGTTTCACATCTGTTCAAATTTTTGCTCAAGAAACTTAGCTGTTCATTCTTGTATACTTAAGGAGAAACACATCATCTGATATGGAATAAAGTGTTTTGCGTTGCACGTACTCATCACAGACTCAGAGAAAGACAGATTTTATGCAGTTTACCCATTGCTCTCTCTCCATGAAGCACCGACCTCCAAGTCATTATATTAAAATAAGATGGGAGACAACAGAAACTTTACCAAATGGGGGGGGGGGGTTGTGACTTGCCCCTGCAAAAGAACAGCATTGAAAAACACCAAATGTGTAAAGTTAAACTCTGCAACTTTGGGTACATGAGTTTAGCTGCCTTATGTACTTGATCTGAACATTTCATGTATTTGCAACACGGTAATTGAAGGCTGAACAGTAGAGTTTCAAACTGGCACTGTACAGAACTGGAATAAATAAAACACCATTAAAAGTCAAGTTTGTGTTTAAAGCAAAACACTGCCATGACTGAAGTTAATGTCTTAATCAGGGAATATGGATAAATAAATCCAGGAGTGTGACTCTCTCCAGACTGCAAGGCAGGTCCCTCAATTAAACAGTTACACCAATTACTATGTTTGTGTATTTAAATTAGAATTTATGGAAAGCAGTGTATTTTTTTGCCATGTGTAGCTTTAGCCAAGTGTTTTAAACCCATACAGTTTTCCCATTTGAAACTGAAACAAAAAGCTTTTCATCTAAGTGAAGCTTGATCTTTCAGTCTGTAACCTTTGATCTCTCATATCCCCCCATCTGTTACTTATAGTTAATTTCTCTCATTTTCCACTTTAATTTTATACACCCACCCCCAGATTTACAAAACCCTGTAGAAAATGCAGGATTAGTCTGAGCTATTTTCGGCAATATGGCCGACGTGCGAGCCAGGAATGAGCTGCTAGGATGTGCATGTGAGCTCTTAGGCTAATCCTGCATGGACCGAGCCCCTGTATACAAATTACCCTCATTTGCAGGTGAAAACCATGCAAATGAGGGTAATTTGTGATCCAGGAAGCAGGCAGCTGTCAGTATAGGACAAGTGCAGTCTGCAGAAATTTACTCCGTTAGTAACTGAGTACGTTCCTGCAAACTACAAAACAGAGCTATGACAGCTCCAAATAAAAACTAGATATCATTGATGAAGCATGTCAATGGCCAAGTAGAAGGCCATTGACAATGCAAAATGCGTAAAAAATAAAAAAATAAAAAAAAATAACTTTTAAATTCCTTTCGCCGATCTTGCCTGTTTAAGCATAGGGCAGCAGCGTGCAAATGGGATCGGGGGGAAAATAATAAAATAAACCTAAAATAAGCATTCCAACTAAAAGCAGTATTTAGCCATGCAAGTCAATGGCAGGCATAATACAACCTGGCCAGTGAGTAATGGTTGCTAAGGGGGGAGTCCTAGTGTGGGACATGTAACTACATGTAACTATGCATTAGCAGGCAATCCTATGCAAATGAGGGGAAGGATAGTGAATCCCAGATTTCCCCAGGGTGTGAGGCAGGTCCCAAAAGTGTAAGAGTAGAAATAGCTGGGTGCAAGACTAGGAGATGGGTGACATCATGGGTGTGTGTGTCAGGCATACTGTAAGTGGATTGGAGCCCTGTGGCTCGGGACTGCTCCTAGCTTATCACAGCTAAGTTAGAGGTGTGTCCAAACTGCCTAGCCCTCCTTACAAAGTATAAGCTTGTGTGCACACAGCGCACCAGGTTTTACAGGAAGAAATAGGAAGTTAAACCAGGAAATATCAGCTCTATGCACATATGAGCACTCTGCCTGCGCGGTGCGCACACAAGCTTAAACAGGGAGGCAATGGGAAGGGAAAACAGCAGTAGGAAGGTAATCAAGAAGAACTAGCTGAGCTGCCAGGTGAAATGTATCAGAATCAGCTAATTGCACAGGCAGCAGATCAGCCCGGACCAGAACACCACTATAAACCAAGCAAACAACTACCCCCCCTGTTTTTTTCACACTCTACACCACCGGAGCACACAAGCGGGGAAATTTTCAAAACAAACCTACAAAATGAGAAGGGCTGCAGAAGGCAACATAGAACAACATGTGCAAGAGGCTGAGGGTGGTGAGGATGTTAATGCTGCTGAACAACCCACAGTGAGGAGACAGTGAAAAGTGTACAGACCCAGGGTAACCTACCAGGGGCTACATGAGCTGGAGATAGTGGAGCACTATAGGGTGGACAGAGACCTCCTACAGCAAATCGTTGAGATGTACAGGCCACACCTGATACACCACACTGGCCGAGGGGAGCCCATCCCAGTGGATACCAAGGTTTGTGTAGGGCTAGGTATACTAGCCACAGGTAGCTCCCAAACCAAAACTGGGGATAACATGGGCATCTCACAGGCATCAGCATCCAGGGTATTCCACCAGTTCCTGGATGCCATGTTAGCCCATGCCAGTGAGCATGTATATTTCCTAAACACACGTGAGGAGTTGACCTGCAATATGCGTCTTAACCACCAAATAGCTAACTTCCCTGGGGTAGTGGGTGCTATAGACTGCACGCACATATGCATAAAAGCACCACCCGGTGAGCAGCGTAGGGCCTACATCAACTGCAGGGGCATCCCCTCCATCAACTGCCAGGTTGCATGTGATATCCATGGCATTATACTAAATGTGTCTGCTGGCTGCCATGGAAGCTATGACGATTCACACATATGGCAACTGACGCAGCTGTATCACAGATTTTCCCATGTGGACATCCCCTACAGTCACCTGGTGGGGGATGCTGGGTACCCACTGGAGCCATGGCTGATGACACCCATCAGAAACACACACACACCTGAACAACAATGCCATAATGAGGCACACGCACAGGCCAGGCATATAATAGAGCGTGTGTTTGGGATGCTCAGGTCACAGTTCCAGTGTCTGGTTGCATCCGGTGGAGCCCTGCAGTATTCAACAGCTACATGTACCCAAATTGTTATGGTATGTGCAATGCTACACAATATGGTCCTGCTGAAACAGCTGCAGCAGGAACGGCATGGGGCAGGGACAAACATCCCCCCACCATTGCCAAGGCCTGTACAGGTACAGAGTGACTCAGAGAAGAAACAACCTGAGCCTGCCCCAGTGGGCAGAAGGGGGCATGCCCAGTATGCCCTGGCCTTGACAAAGAGGCAACGCTTTGCATATGCACTGACACAGTAGGGGACCAGGGAATTACACCTCTCTCTGACTCGCACAGACAGTAAAAGGGATGCCAAACATGGCACTACCTGTGCCCAACCATGTATAGGGAGTGTACTATGTGCATCCAACATAGGCAGTCCTTCAGCACCAACCTCATGGCTGGCACACCCTCAAGGTAAGTCAATCAACCTACCAATTGCCAAATGGAGTAGAATGTATTTTTACCTGTAGCCATGGTATGGATGTGAACATGCAAGGGAATTGCGTGGCCAGATGCCAAGGCAGCAAACAGTAGACACCCATAGTGGCATCATGAGATCTGTAACACATACTGGAGTCACCATAGTAGCCGGTACTACACAGGGTGACAAGCCCCACTGCAGGAAATGATCTGAGTGATATGGGTGTCTATAAGAGCTACACATGCTAGTCAGGAAGGATCACATACCTAACAACAGTCTCAGCCAGCAGGACCTAACAACAGTCTCAGCCAGCAGGACAGGTGAAGACTAACACAAACAAATGCTGTACTAATGCCTCTGAATGTATCCTATGGGTAACCCCTCCCCCAGGCCTTCACAGACAGACTGCAGCAGGCCAGGCAGTCGGCTGTACATTGTGAAGGCTAGGAAGTCAGAAACTAATATGTAGGTAAACAAAGCTAGGATGTGTAATACACTGGTAAGCCTCTAGACAGCAGGATAGGTACGACTACAGACTGAAATGGAGTACCTGACATACCAGTACAGTCCTAGCAAATGTGTACAAGTGTCAGGTGCACCCCCCCATCCAGTGTACACTTAGAGTAACAGTCAGGTGTGCCCCCCACTCTTGTGTAGAACAGCAGAAACAGTCAGGTGCCCCCCCACTATGCAGAAATGGAACAACAGTCAATGACAAATGACCGATGGATACCCTGCAGACACAGCATGCTATCTGTTGGTGTACAACACAAAGTTCAGCACCACAGTACAAACTACCTGGATGTGATCCACACATGCAACACAGATGGCCATACTGGGCATGCTCACACACTTAGAGGAATGAAGGCTATGTAAGTCAACAACATACTGAGAGGTCATACTGGGCATGCTCACACACTTATGAAGGCCATGTCTGCAAACACCAGTGGACCAGACATATCTGGATGTTGCAGTTCTCAGTGCAGACACATGTCAGTATGCACCACTCCTGCCTTGCACACACAGTGGATAGGAATACAGACAAATATGTAAGGACAACATACTATAATAAGCCACAGTTACACGGGCATAGATGTGTGGAAGAGGGTGACCATGACAAGGAGCCATGCTGGCCTGTCCCAACCGGCACACAGCCAAAGTCCCACAACACATGAGGTGTGGATGTAACCCACTGCGGATACTAGCCACCAGTACTGGTCAGCATGACAGACTATGTGGAGCATGTGCCAGCTGTGCAACAAGACTGTACAAGGAAGTCGATATAGTAGCTGTATACATGCACCTGTGACATATGACCCCGTGTGTGCCCGCATGTGGCATGTTAACCCCTACATGAATGGGGTATGGCCCATGCACACACTGCCCTCCCCATATCAGTAGTATGAGAAGCCAGCTGAAGTCATCCAATGTGAATTACACCTTTGGGAGAGCTATAGCTCAGTAATATGCATGGTGTGTCCCATAACTGCATACTGCTGTAGTGACAGAGTAGTTAGGTAGTAGTACTAACCCCAGACCAGTCAATTGTGTGAGTGTGTCTTTGTGTGTATGCCTGTCTGTCTCTGAATGTGTAGTGGGAAATGCTTGTTAGGCTACTCACACTCATTTCAATACATATATTCAACTTTGGCAAGGCTTCTGATGTGACTCACCTAGAAGTACACCTCTGGGATAATGATAGCCTAGTAATCACAGTAGCGCATTCTGTAACTGCGTACATTTGTAGTGTGATAAACTAGTTAGGTAGGTGTTTGAACCCCAGACCTGGCAAGTGTGTGTGTGTGTGTGTGTGTGTGTGTGTGTGTGTGTGTGTGTGTGTGTGTGTGTCTAACTGAGTAGAGAGCAATCCTTTTTAGGCTACTCACACTCCATACAATACAAATACTCTACTTTGGCAAGGCTGCTGATGTCACTCACCTAGTAATACACCTCTGGAAAAGTGGTAGTCTAGTAATCGCCATAGTGTGTTCTGTAACTGTGTACTGCTGTCGTGTGATTTTACTAGTTAGGTAGGTGTTCAAACCCCAGATCTGGCAACTGTGTGTGTGTGTCTGACTGAATAAAGAGCAATGCTTTTTAGGCTACTCACACTAAGTACAATACAAGTACTTTACTTTGGCAAGGCTGCTGATGTCACTCACCTAGTAATACACCTCTAGGAAAGTAATAGCCTAGTAATTGCCATAGCACATTCTGTAACTGCATACTGCTGTAGTGTGATATACTAGTTAAGTAGGAGTTTGAACCCCAGATCTGGCAGCTGTGTGTATGACTGAGTAGAGAGCAAAGCTTTATAGGCAACTCACACTCCGTACAATACAAATACTCTACTTTGGCAAGGTTGCTGATGTCACTCACCTAGTAATACACCTCTGGAAAGTGATAACCCAGTAATCACCATAGTGCATTCTGTAACTGCGTACTGCTGTAGTATGAATTACTAGTTAGGTAGGTGTCCGAACCCCAGACCTGGTAGCTGTGTGTGTCTGACCGAGTAGAGAGCAATGCTTTTTAGGGACTCGCACTCCGTACAATACAAATACTCTACTTTAGCAAGGCTGCTGATGTTACTCACCTAGTAATGCACCTTTGGGAAAGTGATAGCCCAGTAATCGCCGTAGCGCATCCTGTAACTGTGTACTGCTGTAGTGTGATTTAGAATGGTGGTAGTGTTCCATCTCCATCCATGCCAGTTCTGGATGTTTTGTGTGTATTTCAGTGTCTGTGTATGGAGCAATGCATTATAGGCTACTCACTCGCAGTACATTACAAATGCCCTACTTTGGTAGTCCTGCTGATGTCATTAATTGTGAAATACACCTTTGGGGAAGGTGTACTATAGTAATGTCCGTGGCGCGTACTAAAACTGCGTAGTGCTGTAGTGTAGTAAACGTGTTAGGTAGGGGTTCTACTCCCAGACATGACATGTGTGAGTTTGTAACTCATATCCTGTGTAGAGGAGTGTGGGCAATGTGGAGGGGTTTTGCTAATTTCATTTATGGTGGCCCTACTATATATCACAATGTCAACCATACAGGGATAACAGATGTAAATAGCTGAGAGGCTGGGGTGCAAAGCCATACCCATACATGTGACATCAAGGCCAGCCAATCACAGTTAGCAACCCCACTGTGCCTTCACATGTGACTCACAATGGACATACCATGCCTGGCAACATGCCCTGTATGGACAGATGACACTGACATCAGGAAATGCTGTTAGCATGCTATCAATGTAGGTGCAGAGTAAATCTTCTGACCAGTACCAGTCCCTGCCACAGGTGGGCAAGACTAGCACATCTGATGATAAGCTGTGTTCACAGCATGGGCCAGACACCCCAGGTACAGTTCTATGTGTCACTGTACATGCATGTGGGAGGTGTGCACTTCCTAGACACCATCCATGTCATGGACTAGGGAACACATACATGGCAATTGATGCACAGCATTGGCCACCACACAATAGTCACACAGGTGACTGGATGACAAATGCAATACCCACCTGTGTGGGCAAATGCAGAAGCTACAGGCCTGTGCCACAATGCAAACCATTGTCATGTGGTCTGATGCCAAGGTATACTCATCACCTACCCTTGTATAGTCTGCTGGCACTGTTGGCCACCAAAACACCAACGGCCAGCAATTGCAGTACAAAGATACTGATGTCTGGAATGAAAGTCAAATATTGTATTTATTCAGTATACATATTATAAACATCTCCAAACCGATTTCGGCTATCCAGCCTTCATCAGTGGGTAAATTTTACCTCCAATGAGAATAGTCATTATTTATACTCATCCCCAACCAATAGAAAACATGGTATAGCCTGGCATAATGGTTAAAGTACAATGTAATATAACAAACATAAAAGTTTTGCTTAACTATATTGTAGAATATATAGTCATTAATAAACAAAATTAGCAGAATAACATAAGACGATATATAAAATAATAAATGAATGAAACAAAAAGGAATTATATAAATAACACAGATATACAATTTTGTATGCACAATAACATAAAATGAATCATAACTGCCAAGTGTAACTCCACCTGGGGGGCATATCCCATAAGCTTCATACAATATATAGAATATATTAGATATTTTAATATATAACAAAACAAATATATATTATGAATAAAATGTAAATAATTTGTTAATGTATATATATATATATATATATATATATATATATATATATATATATATATATATAGACATATATATGCATATGTAAGACATACCATATATAAACATGAAATCTGAGAGGACATATGTCCTATCCAAAAGTCTAGTTTTACATATAATGTAAAATTCCTACATACCCAATGGAGTAACCTGGTATGTACAATAATTAATCAGAAAGCATGTTCCACAAATTATAGATATACACTTGCATTCAAGTTGATTATGAGCATATTTAGGCTTCAGAAGAAGATGAACCCACAGCTGCTAGTAGTTGGTGGATTCACCAAATAAACATGTCACTCCAGGCTTTTTACAAATGATCATTGAGACCCAGGGGAAATAATGCCTCATGGTTAATGATCCAATATTTCTCCTTATGATTTAAAATAGTGTGCCAACCTTGTTTGTTACTTCTGTCCCCTGTGATTCTATCTATGATCATAAACATGAACTTAGCATTAGTATGTTTCATGGTATGTCTGTATAAAGTATTAGTTTCCTTTTTATTACGGATGTCACTTTTGTGTTCAGTCATTCTAATTCTAAGTGAGTGAGAGGTCTGGCCCACATAAAAAGCTGAGCATTGTCAGGTGGCTAAGTAAACAATCCATCTACTACTGCAGTTACCAAACACCCTTAAATTATACACTCTGTTGGTGTTGGCACTGGTAAATTCTTTAAGTTTACTTACATTTGAGCATGAACCGCAATGTCCACACGGGAAGGTGCCCAAACGTTTGTCTCCAGTCATCGTCATTTGCTGATATATTGCACCCCCACTCTCCTTATGTTTGTAATGAGAAAATAGACCACCCAATGTTTTACCCTGCCTAAAAGAAAACGTGCATTTGGGACCTAAAAGCTTCCTGAGTTCCTCATTTGCCAAAAGTATATTCCAGTGGGTGTCCATAATGTTTCTTATAACATTGTAATTCCGTCCATATGTAGTCACAAACCTGAGAGTGGGTTATTCCAATGTAGTTGCTCATTTCTTGTATTGTAATGATGTGTTTCTGTCTTGAGTGTTTGACCATTCACTTGCAATAAGTACATTTGATTCTCTATATCCCCTATCCATAAATCTGTTGTAAAGATCTAATCTGGCATGTTCAAGATCTTGTTCTGATGAGCTAATACGCTTAATACACATGATTTGGGATTTCGGTATATTCTGGATGGTGTGGTGTGGATGCATACTCAAGGCATGGAGCAGAGTGTTGTACTGTGGATATTTATGACAGGACCTAGTATTTAAAGTATGATCTTCATTCCTATATACTGTAAAATCCAGAAAATCAATAGTGTCATGATTTGATGTTACAGTAAACTCAATGCCCCATATGTTTCCATTCAGATATTCCACAAATTCCTGTAGGTATGCCTGGTCTGCCCACCACATCATCCAACAATCATCCAAATACCTACGCCAGATGTCAATCTCCACCATGAACAGGTTATGGAGGGAATCATAGATAATGCATTCTTCAAAAAAGGCCATGAATAGATCTGCATATATGGGAACAAAGGATGCTCTCATAGCAGTACCCTGTAGTTGCCAATAACACTCTCCCTGGAAATAGAAAAAATGTTTGTTAAGTACATGTTCTGCCATACATACCAATAATGTATTAAATCCAGTTGGATATAAGGCCAAATGTTCCAGCCAATACTGTAGAGACTGAAGTCCCACCCAACGTAATATGCTTGTGTACAAGGATTTCACGTCCAGTGTACACATTAGCCAGCCTTACTCCAATTGCGTATCCTGTATAATTTGAAGAAAGTGTGTTGTGTCCCATAATCTGGCTCTGACAGAAGTAAGTAGATGTTTCAAGTATTGTGTTAGAAAAGCTGATAGAAGTTCAGTTAGGGAGCCAGTGCCTGACACAATTGGTCTTCCCGGGGGTTTTGAAAGGGATTTATGAATCTTAAGAAGTAAATAGAGTATTTGTTTTTGAGGGTCCATAACAGTTAGATGTTTCACAGTGTTCTTAGTAATAATACCTTCCTCCTCTGCTTGGTTTAGAAAAGTGTCAATTTCCTTCTTAAATACTGGAGTGGGATCAATAGGCATATACATGTAACACCGAGTATTGGCAAGTTGTCCCCTGCCTTCATTCAAATAATATCCCATATTCATAACCACTACTGCACCTCCTTTATCAGCTGGTAGAATAGCAATATTATGATTGTTCCTTAATTGGTCCATAGCAACCTTTTCAGATGGAGATATGTTTTGGCCCATAATACATGATTCCCTATGTGGGAAATGTAGATTTCTGAGTACCGACTGAAGGAATATGGAGACATGTTTATTCATAGGTGGTTGGAATTCAGATTTATGAAATCTGAATTCCTCAGATCTTTGAGACGTTTTGTCTGTAAAAAATAATTTGAGATTAAAGTTACGACAAAAGGATAACACATCATTAACTATATTCTATTCATCAGAGAAAAAGCCAGGTATAAAACCAAGACTTTATTAAGTAATTTTTCTTGTCCGTTTGTAAGTGTTACATCTGATAAATTCAGCACGTTTTGATAGATGTTATCAGTTATTTCAGAAGTGTCTGTATTAATCCTTCCACAGAGTTTGTTCTTGTACCCATGCTTATGTTTGCGGCCTCCCCGCCGCCTCTTTCCATGTCTAAAGGGTGTGCTGCATTAGATTTCTTATGGCTAGGAGATTCCCGATAACTACTACTATCGTTGTCCATATAGGAGGATTCTTCCCCTGATGTGCTGATGAAAGACCTATCATTGGTCTTAAGAATTGATCTAGGTCTCTTTCTGGGCCTATTATTTGCTGTCCCCCTACTGGTGGAGTAGGGCTACACTCCATGTCCAGGACATATGGTGGGACTATATGGACATGTACTTATCCAGATAGCCATATATATATCTGAGTACACATGTGTAGTACTTCCAATTACCACTGTCATGGCAACCACCCACTATGAATCCCTACATCATGTGGGCATATTCCCTGTACATTCCCTGTGTGATAGACATCCTTTCTGTGTGTGGGCATCAATGTTACAGACATTAGGTAGCTATACCTCTTACAGGAGAACCTGCACCCTCAGGGCAGCCCCATATATGTAGGAAGATCAGGACATACAGACAGATTGTGAGTAGAGTGGTGTAATGTTTTGCATAGTACTAGTGTTACAGAGTGTGTGTGTGTGTGTGTACATACTAGTTTACCTTGGACTGCAGTCTGTCAGCATAGCTCACTACTGTGGGCCTATCCTCTAGCTGGAAAGAGGTGTACCTATCATGTGTTTGCCCACCACACAGGTCCTGTGTCGGATATTACACTGGCAGTGTGTGTGTTGCATGCTAGCAGTACATGGTAATATCCATTTGTGTCCCTGATGTCTTACTCCTGCATAAGGGAATGTTGCAACACATCCTGTAACACCAGCATGTTCCAGGGTTAGTTATGTCAATATTTCGAGTATGGCCCTGTGTTCCTACCTTTGTCCTCCACATATATGGCAGGCTTTGTCCTGCTGTGATACGGTTAGGGGTTGTTAGGTAATGGCCTATCATTAATTACTGTTAGCATTCCAACTATCATCCCAGTCATAACATGGACTCCCACAACATTTGTTGGTAAGGGTCCATACATGTGACAGATACACTGACATTACCACAAGTAATGAATGTCCCCCTAGGGCTTCAATACAGGGTGTAATTGGAGGCTGCTGAACTACATCTGATATTGTTGATTGTTATGTATCATGCAGGCAAATCCTTTGTCTACTGTTGTATAAATTGAAGGGCTTGGCCTGGACACCATAGTATGTAATATATCCGCACTGTCTGCATCTACTGTTTTGTGTGGGCCTTGCTTCCATCACTGGTTATATACATCAACATCTATGTGCTGTCAGTAATGGCATACATTATTGTATGATACACAAATAAAGGTTGTGTGTGTGTATACATACCTGTGTGTTGTGTCATTTCCTTTGAATTGTGAATGGGTATATGTGCAATGTATGTATTCCCTTTGTGAGGCTGGTCACCACACCACACATGTCACAGGTACCAGTTACAGGGCTTGTGGATGGGGATATACATTGCACCCAGTATGTCCACACTACTTCTACATATGTATGGCTACTAATACCTTTTGTCTGTGTATATGTGTATGTACAAATATATCCCATATCTCATATATATATATATATATATATATATATATATATATATATATATATATATATATATATATATATATATATATATATATATATATATATATATATATATATATATAATACATATATATATATATATATATATATATATATATATATGTATATATATATATATATATATATATATATGTATATATATATATATATATATATATATATATATATATATATATATATATATATATATATATATCGATTTATATATATACCTGCACATGATTGTCAATGTATGGATGTGTGTGCATATCTGTACCATTGTAATGTGTACCCCTTCAACATAGTACATTCCCTGCGGTACAATGGCCTATCTGCATGATATGTTACAGATATTACCCTGACATGTACAGGTGACTTGGATTACTGTTGGAGCACTGTAGCTGTGTTGTGGTGGGTCCTGCCATGAAGTACTGCATGTGCTGGATATTAGATTGCACAGCATATCCGTTAGGTTGGGGGGGGGGTTACATAGCAGTAATTACCAGGTGTCCCTCATTTGTGCACCCACCCCCATCCCCATTAACTGTGCTCATGGTCTGTTATGTAGTATGGAGTGGGCCAGGAGTCCATTCCCATGTGTAAATCATATACACATGTCTATCTGTATATACACACACACACACACACACACACACACATATATATATATATATATATATATATATATATATATATATATATATATATTTGCATAAGTATATATGTGAAACCCCCATATATAGAGGGATAGAACTGGACATTGATATAGATCTAGCTATTATGTATTCATATATATATATATATATATATATATATATATATATATATATATATATATATGTGTGTGTGTGTGTGTGTGTGTGTGTGTGTGTGTGTGTGTATGTATGTAGATATAAATATATATATATATATATATATATATATATATATATATATACACTGAACATATTAATCTATCTATGTATGATTGCTGTTATATGGTTATTTGTGAGTCATACATACATATATCTATATATATATATGTCTATATATATATATATATATATATATATATACACATGTATAGCTGTCTATCTGTCTACATTTACAGATGTATATCTGTCCATCTGTCCATGCATGTTTGGCCTATATGTGTGGCCTGTACATCATTCTCTTGGCAATTGACATGGATGACCTTAGGACTGAGGTCAAGTCATTCGTGCCGAGACGTACTTGTTTCAGACGTATCATCTCCTTCAATATATGTGTTCTACTACATATAACTGTGTAACTTGCAAAGTTTTAAGTATATTACAGCAAGATATGACAGATATCCCTATATGTACCCACATTATGGTGCACTATGTCCGGGATACATGCATTAAGAGGTTGTGGGGTGTATTATTATTACTACATTTCTTGTGCTGTTGACTGATTTTGCTGGATGATATGTATGTGAAATGAGTGGTTGTGTACATCTTCCATAGTGTATGATGTGCAGGGTCCTGGATGTGGGCCTTGCAGAGGCTGTATAATTTGCTTCAGGGCAGAACACTGGCTGTCAGATACTGAGTTAGTTTGGGACATTTGAGAGGTTGTACGCGGGTGTGCGCGGGTTTGAGCAGAGCTAAGAAATGCTAACATCTGGTTGCTTTTCCTTACACTCAGCTAGTATCTACTTAGCTCAATCTATGTAGGCAATGCTTACCCCTTCACAAATACACGTACACACACTTACACCTGCTTATCCATGCATACTACTGCTGTTCTGCTTCGTATGCATATGTCTACCATAATGACATACCCATGATCCATTCCCCTGGCCCCTGAGCTCCATGTGCACAGCATCCATCCATTCCCCAGTCGCTAGCCCTGCCATACCACACCTCCACACATTTCCCTCTCTGCACGTCTCAGTACACCTTCAGTATACTGTCCCCACCCAAGCATCTGCAGGCTCTTCATCCATTTAGTCCACGTATTTACCAGCCTTCTCTTTATCCTCCTCTGATACTGCTGGTGACATTGATGTGACGCACAGCTGTTGGTTCATCCCACCAGGGCCAGACCTGTTGTTGTGTCAAGAGTAGACCTAGCTGGTCTACAGTGTTTCTCTCACTGGTAGCATCCTGCAAGGGTATTGTGTATCAGCGGTTTGCTCACACACCTGGACAGCCTCAACTCCTGGTTCCATGGAACCAAAGCCCCAGGTGTGACATACTGTGCATGAAGCATGCTCACGCACCCCACGCTGTGCACCGTATATCATTATTCCCTTCTGTATTATGCAGGACTACTGTTCTCACAGTATGATTGGACAGGCATTGTTCTGTGCTGCACATAGACTGTTCATAATACTATGGATGAGCAATGGACATGTGTTCTGGTATTAATCTAAATGTCAGTATTATCCATGTTTAGGTCAGGTTTACATGTCATGTATGACTGTTGACAAAGATCAGTTTAAGGTGAAGCTGGATTCCTGTTTCACAGGTCTGGATAGGTTACATGCAGGTATTCATGGTTGGTGTAGTTATTCCATACTTGTGTGGTACAGTAGAGGGGAATAGCTAAGGAGTAGGTAGGTAGGTATTGTGGGTGACATTGTAACTGTATAGTAGCCTGTAGGTATAATTGGATGAAGATAGGGAAGGTTTGTCAGATGTTGGGATTTGTATGCAAGGCAGGACAAGAGGTGTCGGTATCACTAGTTGATGTAGTTGTATAGAGTGTCAAGTGGGGGGGGTTTCGCAAGGTGGTGAGCTTGTGCTGCTCCAGGTGTGCTTGTGGTGCTCCTTCATGTGTTAGTTACATGTGTCCTGTGGGACAGCTGTGATACTACATGTGGGTGGGAGTTCCAGATATTGGCAATATAGTGGGGGAAGAGGGTGTCACCTACGTGTAACAGTAAACATTAATAGAAATGGAACAGGGGTTGATAGGTGCATGATGTGCATGGGGCACAAAGGGGGTAATAAATAGGGGAATTATCCAGGGATGTGCAGGATGGCTGCAGGGAAGGTCCACAGCTGGCCATGTTGTCTATGACAACAGCTGTGCATATACACTGCATTTGGTGTTTGTGTTGGACATTCACACCCCTGGGTGGGGGTGAGGACTACAATAATACCTTGTGATGCCAAGTTATGCAAAAACACATATGGTTATATCATACTTTGCCATGTAAACTGGATTGTGCTGTGGTGGGACCCATATCGGGAATGGCTGCCCTTTAGGTGAAAGCATACCTGTCGACTCTACAGAATCCAAAGACTGTCCAGAGTTTGCTTCATAATATTGGTGTGTTCCTCTTACAATCTGCACCTGTCTGGCAAATACCTGGGAACTGAAGTCATTAAAGACAGACAAGTATTTGGGTTTAAGACTCCACATCCTTCAGACGAGTCATGATAATGCATAACCTATTATTCTATCAGCTTTCTAAGGTTGTAAGTGGAATATGTAATTTCTGTCCCTGTTTGTCCCCCAATGGTTTAGGTTCTGTCCAGTGGTTTTGGTGTTAGAGGTTGAGAGGTACTGGAAGAAGCTCTGCCCAATTCACAATATTACTTACATCCCTGGGGCGGTCCGAATACAACTGCGCCAGCCAACACCTGCATGCCTAGGCCCATAATTGCATACCCATAGTTCCCCCAACTGCCCATCCTCTACAGCACTCATCCTTACTGTGGGTGCAGGTGGGGTCTAACCACACCACTACACACTGCCCACTCTCCACGTCTCAGGACACATGTCGTACTTTGTTTCAACCCATGAGTCATCAGGCTTGCCTAACCTACTGGTCCATGTACGTACACGGCCTGGTTAGATAAATAATCAGAGGGACTGACTCCGATCATCATCAATTTTTGGGGTGTCCCACAAGGGACATTGATGCCTTTGTTTCATGACTAAACTTGGCAGGTCTCTCCCACTGGTAGTATCTTGCCTGTGGTCTGGGAAGCAGTGATGTGTTTACTTGTATCATGTGTTTGCACGTTTCACCTGTCTAGCTGGGGGAGGGGGTTGATGCTACGTGTTACACTTTTGTAGATTGGACCCCTCACCCTCATTGGCATGGCCTGTGTACATATGTAATTCTTAACTGTTGTACCATATCTATATATATATATATATATATATATATATATATATAGGTCTAGATATATATATATAGGTCTATATATATATATATATATATATATATATATATATATATATATATATATATATATATATATATACTGTATATTACTATTTAATAAATTGTTTTCTAGTCTTGAGGAGCTTTTCTCCCGGGTCTCTGCTGTAAATGATCCAAAAGCTCAGCCAGTCTTACCCGGTTAACAGATGTAATTTAAATAAGTAAATCAATGACTATCCTACCTATATGTATATATATATATATCTATATATATATATATATATATATATATATATATATATATATATATATATATATATATATATATATATATATATATATATATATATATATGTGTGTGTGTGTGTGTGTGTGTATGTTTACACACATATATACATATATATTTCTACATATCGATATACATATACATATATATATCTGTATATGTATGCATATATATGTTCATAGGCTCATACTAGGCTATCTGCCCTAGGGCATTTATAAGCCTAGCCAGAGTGTGTTTGGCTTTCACCACCCATTTTAAATTAATTTTGCTAAGGCCTTTTTCGAGGTTAGTATACTGTGCCTCTGTCTAATAGTGACACAGAAGTGATATGCGGGGTAAACCTATGATCTCCCATCCACTCATCAAGATTCCTCTTGAAGAGAGTCAATGAGGGACTCTGCCTAACCTGGACTGGGATTTTATTCCAGAGTGAAGGGAGCCTCTGGGTTATGAATCTGTCTCTCCAGTATGTCCTATTTATTTCAGTGCTGAGGTTCAAGTCTCTCGAGCGCGTAGCTCGATGGAATTTGGATTTTCTGAGGTGCAGCATGTCCATTAATTCCGGGTTGGACATGGCTTTATACGTCAGGCACATATCGCCTCTGAGCAGGTGGTATGCCACTGAGTAGAGCTGGAGTTTCTCTAACCGGGCAGCACATGGCATCTGTTTGAGCCCTTTGATCCTCTTGGTGAGGTACTTTTGGGGTCTTTCCAGTTGCTGCAGGTGTCTGGTAAGGTACATCCCAAAAGGGGCATTGTACTCAATTATGGGCCTGATGAGAGATGAGTAAAGAGGCACGATGACCTCCCCCGATCTAGATGTGAATCCCTTCATGATTAGGTGGGCTATATAAAATGTTTTCTAACCACTTTGGCCACGTGGTTGTCAAATGAGAGATTGCTATCAACTTGGGTCCCCAGGTCCCTGATTACTTCTTCCATACTTAATGGATTACCACCTATGTGGTAATTTGTGGGCACTTTGTTTTTGCCAAAGGGGATGACTATACACTTTTTGGCGTTTAGCTTGAGGCCATGGCTCTGGCACCAGTTGTTTGTTTCTATGAGGCCCTTTTGGTGGATGCTTGTGTCGACTGGAGATTCGATTATGGCACCCAGTTTGCAGTCATCTGCGAACTTGGTCAGCCACAGTCCTTCCGTGTTGGCCTGTACCTCCGAGAAATATATACCGAACAAGAGAGGTCCCAGGACTGAGCCTTGTGGGACGCCACTTGTAACTGGTTTGGAGTCTGACATGGCTCCAGCAATTAAAACCATGTGGGTTCTGTCCTTGAGCCAGTTTGCATCCCATCTAGTGACATAGGGGTTTATATTTAAGCTGGTGAGCTTATCTATAATGCCTGAGTGGGGTATTGTATTGAGAGGTCCAGGTAGGCTGTGTGGACCACCTTCCCCTCGTCAATGACCTAGGTGACTGTTTCAAAGAAATCGACCAGGTTTAAGAGGCAGGATCTGCCCTTAACTAAGCCAAACTGGGTAAGATCCAATGTCTGTAGGTCCCAAATATCTTTATTTATGAGGTCCATGATGATCCTTTCCATAGCTTTGCAGACCAAGCTAGTCAGGCTTATGGAGTGATAGTTTCCAGGATCTGTTGAGGCACCACCTTTGTGGAGAGGGACCACTGTTGCTGTATGCCACTCCTTGGGTACATATCCTGTAGTAAGGCTGAGATTCATCAGTAGTTTTATGTTTGGGTTTAGCTCTTCTTGGAGTTCATGTAGGACGCAGCCTGGGACACCGTCTGGTCCCATTGATGCTGTGTTTTTTGCTTTGGAGAGGGCGGCTCATACCTGAGCATCGGAGATGTCAAGGAGGCAGCACTCTGCTGGGATAGATATTTGCCCTTTTGGTGGGGAGGGGGAGGGGGTTGCGCTGAACCTGTCAGCTAGGATGTTGGCAATGTCTGTGGGTCCTGTGTATTTTTTGTCATTTTGGACTAATTCTGAGCATATCTGGGAATTCCCACCCAGGTTCCTAACATAACTAAAGAAAGAATTGTGATTATCCTTAGTCTCCTGTGCAATTTTTCTCTCAAAGCTGGCCTTAGACGATTTTATGAGTGCCCGTAGCTTTTGCTAATACTGATCAGAGATGCCTTCCCTTTTTGGGATTTTACTCTATCATGTAGTAGCTTCCTCCTTCTATTGTATAGTTTGTTTATGGCTGGGGTCCACCAGACAGGACGTCTGCCTTTGGAGAATTGGGTCTTGGTTTTATTTGGGATTGCATGATACATGCATTCCTGAAGGTGTTCATAGAATGGGTTTATAAAGGATTCTGCGGTCTGGGCCATATTTTCCACAGGCCTGGGGGCTTTGAAGGATTCCACCTTGGTTTTGAGGAGTGTGAAATTTGCTTTAGAGAAGTTTTTCACTGTGGTTTTCTGGGTATTGGGTGGGGTCGGGATGTGAATATCCAGTGAGATTAGTTTATGGTCTGATCTTACCAGTGAGGGATACACTTCTGGTCTGGAGCATAGAGTCCCCATGTTGGTGATGATCAGGTCCAGTATATTTTCCCCTCTTGTGGGAGTGGTAACAAGTTGTTCCATAGCATTAGAGTTTATAAATTTTAGGAACCTTTGAGCTAGGGTGTTGGAGCTAGAGTAATGCTCCCAGTCTATGTTTGGGTAGTTGAAGTCACCCAATATAATGATGTTTGGAGAGACCTTTCTATTTTCCAGTGTTCTCAGGAAGGCCGAGTGGGGTTCCTGGGTTTGGGAGGGTGGTCTGTAGCAGGCTATAAACTGGAAGGCAGTTTTACCCACTGTTAGTTGCACATGGATAGTCTCTGATGCTTCATGCTGTGCCACCAACCTGGAGGTGTGGGTATCTTTGATGAATATTAATACTCCCCCTCCTTTTGTAGTTTGGTCCAAGTTTTGGGGCCAAAAAGCATGGTATGAGGTATAACCTGGTAGTGCTGGGGTGCCCTTGGGAGCCTTGAACCAGGTTTCTGTTACTGCACAGATATCGATGTTCTCCATGCTAAGGAGAGTTTCGAGTGCGTGCATCTTGAGGTTTAGACTTCTGGCATTGAGTAGCATTACTCTTAGTTTCTTATCCCTTGTGATACCTATGGAGGTGGGTTTGTCTTTTGAGCCTTGCCTAAAAAAGGCACTATGGGGGTAGCAAGAGCCTTTGCCAATATACGAAAGCCCAGGGGTGACAGGTGCAAGCCGTCCCTAGCAAAGCATCGTGGCTTGTCGAGCATGTCATCCCAGGCTGACAGGCATTGGATCCATTTGAATGACACCAATACTTAAGCCAGTTGTTGAAATTGATCATCTTGTCTTCATATTGTGGCATCATTCTTGGTGAGGGTAAGATGCTACTCAAGGTCAGGGTCATACCGGCCTGGGCTACATGTTCAGAGAGCTCCTCTATGTCTCTTTTCATGTAGTCCAGGGAGGTACATCTCAGGTCATTCACACCAGCATGGACAATGACTGAGTCATATTTGTACTTGCCTTGGAGTGACCTGAGTGCTTGTGTTATGTGGCGGATCCTAGCGCCGACAGGCAGCTCACCGTGACCTTCTCCTTGTTCAGCCTGGTGAGCGGGACGTCAGTGTGCCTGATGATAGAGTCACCTATTACAAGTGTATCAGGTGTGTTGTTTAGCCTTAAGGGCTGTGACTGTTCAGCACACAAGCTTTGTGAGCTATGTGTTGCACGTGTTTTGTTTTGGGGTAGCGGTTGCTTCGGTGTCTGCTTTGGAGGTCTCTGCTCCTTAGGCAGATTTTTATTTAGAGCCTCCGAGTATGTTTTTGTGTGTTTATGTGTTTGGTTTGCTGTTGTGGTAGGTCTATGTGAGACTGTAATTGTAGCGAGTTTTGTTTCCTTCTCCTCCTGACTGGTTATGCCAGTACTGAGTTGAGAGAGCTTAGCCTCCAGTTTGGCTATATGGTTGCATCTCTCACATGTGTTGGAATTTGTTGGGAGGAGGAGAGGGTTGTCTGTGTACATGAGGCAGTTGTAACATTGCCTCTAGATTCCCATATTCACCAGCTGGACTGGAGAGGAGATTGACAACTGACCTTTGGACATGCTAGAATATTATTGGGAATTCCTTTATAATTGAAAAAAAAGGGCCAGTGGGGAACAAGGTACTCAAGTGGAGTTTGTGAGGGTGTAGTGCTTTTAATTTTTTTAGTGCTGACTTATATAATTGCTTTAGTGAGCAAGTGCCAGGTAACGTAAATGCAAAAACGACAAACAGTAACTTTCTTTCAAGTGAAACAAGGAAATAAGTACAGTAAGCAATGCAGATATCACTAGGGATCCACAGAAGCGATGAAAAGCTGTGTTTTAGGTGGAATTAGCATTTCAGGAAATAACAAGCAAACAAACAACAAGCATACAAACAAAGCTAGATTCAGCAGGCCTGGATCTAGTCTATGCTACAGCAAACAAGGTGTACCAATTTCAGTAAGAAGCAGTTCAAATATGCAGGCACTATAAGCCTTTAACCAGAAATTCATAGCTCAGAAGGGCAGAGTCCAGCCTCTCCTCCCACATGAGTGCAGACCACGAACCCTCTTAATGTAAAATAACAGGCCTGAAGCCCAAGTGCTTAAACCAGAATTAATACACTTTTAGAATAACAGACACTGAGCCCTCAATCAGCAGTTCCCAACTTAGAAGGATGTAAGCTACCTATTCTGCCACTACAGTGCAGACCACAAACCTTCTTAATGTAAAACAACTGGTCTGAAGCCCAAGTGCTTAAACTAAAAGGCTTAGAATGAGTTACACCAAGCAGTAATAAATACAACTGAGTACTTTTAAGATGAAGCAAAAGCAAAATAAAGTAGGAAGAAACACAAATACAGTAAAAGCAGATTTTTTCCAAGTGCAAATTTACAAGAGAGGCGGGCAGTTTTAAAGCCACCAAGATTAACACCAAAACAAAAACAGAGAGGGTGGGTGGGGACCTACTGAAAAAACAAAGTCGCAACTTCCAGCTAGATATTGCTCAATGCAACACAAACAAATTCATTTAAATTGTGTATTATTTGAAAAGAGTGCAGATAAAAATTTACTTATCTTCACTTACGCGTTCAGTTGATTGCATGCAGGTCTTAGCTGGCCAAAGCTCACAGTTTAAACAGAAAATAATTCACTGTACCACTTGTACAAGACAATAAGTTCTGAACAAGTGCTGAAACAAAAAAATGGCTAGTTCTAAGAAACAAAATTAAGCTAGAAGGCTTCCTTTCAACACAGAAAGGCTTGGGCCCTAGAAGCCTACAAATAGTCCTGGACACAGCAAATCTATATCCAGGCTAGACTACCCACAGGAAAGGCAGGAAACAAGCTTAGAAAAACGTTTATTTTTTTTTTGTTTTAGTGGAAAGAGGGAAAGGAGTAGCAGAAACTAAGCTGATTGGCCTTCTCAAATGTTCTCCCTATACTGGGTAGAATGAGGTAATGACACTAGACTGGGAGGAGGGTCCCAGATCAAATTTACACCAGGGGTGGGCAACTGCTAAGCCACCAACTATAAAAGCACTATATACTAACAGGGAGATGGGTGGGAAACAAACTGCAGAAATTTTTCTCACAGCTGAAAAGCAGCAGTGAGCCTTTAAATGAAAGTTTTAAACAGCTAAAGGAGCCTCTAGAAAAAAGAGTTTAACTGCAACAAGTTATCAGAAACAAACAACCCAACAGATGCTTAATAAAAGTGGACAATTTCCAGTTAATACCTCACACACAGTGAAACTAGCTAGAAAAATACACAGTACACAAAGTGCTATAAATAACAAAGAAATAAAGAACAAAATAAACAAAAAACAGGAAACTTAATGTTATATATTATAGCTGAGTGTCCTTCCTTCAATTAGCTGAGTGTAAAAATGTGTATTATATATATATATATATATATATATATATATATATATATATATATATATATATATATATAAATCAAAACAAGTCTCATGCAGGTACGAAAACAGCCAGGTTCCTCCAATTATTAGCGCAAATCCTTTGCAACCAGAAACACTTAAGCAGTCCAAGGATAAAATATACCAGCTAGGTGTATCGAAAAAAGTTTTTAATTTTAAAACAGTGAGCGCTTTCACCCGAAGGCTTTTTCAAACTTCAAAGCACACACATATCTATTAAAAATGTAAATACAGTGCAAACACATTTGATAGGTCAACATGCAAGGCATGACTAGCTTGCGAAGAGATCCCTATTAAAGAGACATCTATAACCTAACTAGCTACAATTCATATCATACATAAAAATAAAAATAAAAATATATAAATAAATGTATATAAATATATATATATAAATAATGAAACATCTGTATTGATCATTAAAAATATATATAAAAACGATGCATATTAAAACTCTCAAGCTAACCTCCTGTCTATCACTAAACTAGACAGCAAAAACCAGAATTGACATTCTAACTAATAACTAAGCTCATACAACATCATAATAAACAGATCTAGCCATCCTATCAAAAATCTACATTACACAACACAAATAAAATAACAGTGTTCATACTCATAAAAATGTTAAACAAATAATGCAAAGCTTTAACAGATCAGGGAAGCTGGTATTTAAGGTTTCATTAACCTCTTTTTCCGTAGGATGGGTTGTAGCTGTATTTTATCATTCAGACCGGGGAACCGATCAGACCTCAACCTAATAATCCATCTAAGTTCACATTCCTGCAAATAATTATCCATATCTCCTCCTCTAATATTAGGCTCAATACTTTGTATCACTCTAAATCCAAAGTAATGATCGGGACCCATACCCATAACGTGTTTGGCTAGTGTATAATATATATACATATATATATATATATATATATATATATATATATATATATATATATATATATATATATATATATATATATATATATATATATATATATATATATATATATATATATATATACACATATATGTCTAATGACATATGGATGTATCGGTGTCTGCATATGTATATATCTATATGTGGGTATTTAATTATATTCTGTCTCTGTATGTATACATTTGTACTATAGAGAGGAGGAGGTTTAACTCCATGTTGGTATGGGTATATATGCACACACACCTCTACATGTTTCCATCTACATCTGGTTATTCCATTCTTTGCCATGTCCAATAGACTGTGCTGCAGTGGGACTAGTAGCGGGAGTGGCTGCCTGTTGGATGGTGGCCCTAGCCAATGCACACTATTGCTTGCATCCCTGGGGCGGTCTACATAGACCCACTCCAGCCAACACCTGCACAGCTAGGCCCATAATTTCATACCAATAGTTCCCAAACTGCACATCCTCTTTGGCACTCTTCCTTACTCCGGGTGCAGGTCGGGTCTGGCCACACCAGTACACTCTACCCACTCCCCACTTCTCTGTACCCATCATGTATGTTGTCTTGCCCCATGGACCATCAGGCTTCCCCTACCTTGTAAATTGGGAACATGCATGGCCTGCCATTGGACATTGGTGTAATGGCAGGAAATCAAAAATCACTGAATTTTTGGGTGTCCCACAAGGGACATACATGTCTTTGTTTCAAGATTAGACTTGGCGGGTCTCTCCCACTGGTAGTATCCTGCCTGTAGTCTGGGAAGCAGTGGTGTGTTTACTTTTATTGTGTGTTTGTATGTTTCACCGGTCTAGCTTTGGGGGAGGGTTGATGCTATGTGTTGCACGTTTGTTGATTGGACCCCTCTCCCCTATTTGCACGGCCTGTGAACATAGGTAATTCATAACTGCTGTATCATATCCTAGCTATACACAATATTTACACACACACACACACACACACACACACATATATATATATATATATATATATATATATATATATATATATATATATATATATATATACATACACATATAAAAAAAATATATATATATATATATATATATATATATATATATATATATATATTTATATATTGCTGTAAACATAAAACTACTGTTCAATCTCAGCCTTACTAGAGGCTATGTGCCCAAAGAGTGGCGTACAGCAACAGTGGTCCCTCTACATAAAGATGGTGCCTCAACGGATCCTGGAAACTATCTCCCCATAAGCCTGACTAGCTTGGTCTGCAAAGCTATGGAAAGGATCATCATGGACCTCATAAATAAAGATATTGGGGACCTACAAACACTGGATCCTACCCAGTTCGGCTTTGTTAAGGGCAGATCCTGCCTCTTAAACCTGGTTGATTTCTTTGAAACGGTCACCAAGGCCATTGACGAGGGGAAGGTGGTCCACACAGCCTACATGGACCTCGCAAAAGCCTCCGATACAATACCCCACTCGGGCATTATAGATAAGCTCACCAGCTTAAATATAAACCCCTATGTCACTAGATGGATTGTAAACTGGCTCAAGGACAGAACCCACATGGTTAGAATTGCTGGAGCCATGACAGACTCCAAACCAGTTACAAGTGGTGTCCCACAAGGCTCAGTCCTGGGACCTCTCTTGTTCGGTATATATTTCTCAGAGGTACAGGCCAACACGGAAGGACTGTGGCTGACCAAGTTTGCAGATGACTGCAAACTGGGCGCCATAATCGACTCTCCAGCTGACACAAGCATCCTCCAAAAGGGCCTCATAGAAACAGACAACTGGTGCCAGAGACATGGCCTCAAGCAAAATGCCAAAAAGTGTATAGTCAACCCCTTTCGCAAAAACAAAGTGCGCACAAATTACCACATAGGTGGTAATCCATTAAGTACAGAAGACGTAATTAGGGACCTTGGGTCCCAAGTTGATAGCAATCTCTCATTTGACAACCACGTGGCCAAAGTGGTTAGAAAAACATTTTATATAGCCCACCTAATCATGAAGGGATTCACATCTAGATCAGGGGACATCATCGTGCCTCTTTACTCATCCCTCATCAGGCCCATAATTGAGTACAATGCCCCTTTTGCGATGTACCTTACCAGACACCTGCAGCAACTGGAAAGACCCCAAAAGTACCTCACCAAGAGGATCAAAGGGCTCAAACAGATGCCATATGCTGCCCGGTTAAAGAAACTTCCGCTCTACTCAGTGGCATACCGCCTGTTCAGAGGCGATCTGTGCCTGATGTATAAAGCCATGTCCAACCCGGAATTTATGGACATGCTGCACCTCAGAAAATCCAAATCCCATCGAGCTACGTGCTCGAGAGACTTGAACCTCAGCACTGAAATAAATAGGACATGCTGGAGGGACAGATTCATAACCCAGAGGCTCCCTTCACTCTGGAATAAAATCCCAGTCCAGGTTAGGCAGAGTCCTTCATTGACTCTCTTCAAGAGGAATCTTGATGAGTGGATGGGAGATCGTAGGTTTACCCCGGGTATCACTTCTGTGTCACTGTTAGACAGAGGCACAGTATACTAACCTCGAAAAAGGGCATATCAAAATAAATTTAAAATGGGTGCGAAAGCCAAACACATTCTGGCTAGGCTTATAAATGCCCTAGGGCAGATAGCCTAGTATGAACCTATGAACCTATGTATATATATATATACATATATATATATATATATATATATATATATATATATATATACACATCTAACGACATATGGATGTACGGGTGTCTGCATATGTATATATCTATATGTGGGTATTTATATGTGTTCTGTCTCTGTATGTATACATTTGTACTACAGAAGGGAGAGGTATATCTCCATGTAGCTATGGGTAGATATACACACATACCTCTACATACACACATCTACATCTGGTTATTCTGTTCTTTGCCATGTAAATTAGACTTTGCTGCAGTGGACTCATAGCACTTGTGGCTGCTCATTGGGCAGCGCCTCTGCCCAATGAACACTATTGCTTACATCCTTGGGGCTGTCCCTATAGATCCACTCCAGCAAACACTTGCACACCTAGACCCATAACTAGCTACTCATAGTTCACCCACCCACATCTCCTCGACAGCACTCATCCTTACTCTGGGTGCAGGTCGGGTCTGAAAACGCCACTACAAACTGACCACTCTCCACTTCATGGGACCCATCTCACACATTGTCTCGACCCATGGGTAATCAGGCTTTCCCACCCTTGTATTCCAGGTATGTACACACCCCGCCTTGATAGGTCATCACACTGGCTTCCTCCCATATTACGACAATTTTTTGGGTGTCCCGCAAGCGACGGTCCTGTCTCTGTTCCAAGATTAGATTTCATGGGTCCACTGTGTCCCCCTCTCGGTTGTATCCTGCCTGTGGTCTGGGGATCACTGGACTGTTTACATTGTTTGTGGGTTTGTTTGTAAGTTTCCTCTGTCCGGCTGGTGGTGGGGGTCATGCTACTTGTTACACGTTTCTTGCTTGGGCCCCTCACCTCCATTGGCATAGCCTGTGAACATATGTCATTCTTGAGTGCTGTTTCCTATCATAGGTATATATCTATGTATATCTATGCATGCGCACACACACACACACACACACACACACATATATATATATACTTGTATATATATATATATATATATATATATATATATATATATATATATATATATATATATATACATATTGCTGTATATATCTAATGACATGTGGATGTATGGCCTTAAACTCGCTTACTAGTGCTGACATATGCTTGCTACTGCTTCTTGCTGCTTACCCTAACTGCTGCTTTATGCATAATCATACTGACACCTCACATGTGCATTTCTTGCAGTACTCCAGGTCATATATGTATATATCTATATCTATATCTATATCTATATATATATATATATATATATATATATGTGTGTGTACTTTCATGGCAGCAGTACTCCAGGTCTTACATATATGTTATTCCATGGGTTATGCAACATAGATATTACTCATAATGTGCTTTGCCATGGGAAATGGTATGTCTCAGTTACCTTCCTGTCCCCCCCCTCCTTTCTCGCTTACATCCATGGGGCGGTCCCATTAGAATGGGTACGTCCAACCCCGGTACACCTCCGCCCATGATGTCTTACCCATCATTCTTTCCACCCCCTCCTTCCTCCACATCAGTCATCCTTCCTACAGGTTCCATCTGAATCTCACCACACCACTACACATTGCCCACTCTCCACTTCTCAGGACCCATCATGTAAGTTGTCTCACCCCATGGATCTTCGGGTTTCCTCACATTCAGTCCGCGAACATCCATATCATTCTTTGCTTACCTGTAAAGCATGGTATGTTACCCTGAGGACTCTTTTTAGCAGAATGTTTGGGGTTGTCCTTCTAGGGACGACCATGCATTTGTTTAAGATTAGACTTTGTAGGTTGACGCTGTTTCTCCCACTGGTAGTAGCCTGCCAGTAGTCTGGGTAGCAGTGCTGTGCAATGCTTAGCAGTGCTTCATATTCGATTTGCATGACATTCGCCTTTTGACATTGATGTCTTCTTCATTACATGTTATATATGTGTCTCGTATCCTTGATTCATGTGTACGTACACTTTATGGGGTCCTGGGAACTTCAACACTTTATTGCAATAACGCCTCACATCTGGTCTTACTGCAGTACTCCAATTCACATACCACTTGACACTGTACATAGATTCAATTCACGTTTGGTTTGATTTTCCTGTGGTGAGAAATAGTTTGCTGATACCTCATACATATCTATTGCTATAATGGCTTAGTGGTTAACTACTGTGACTATTCTGTACAGGGTCCTGAGTTTGAGCTTTGCAGAGGCAGTTTATTTTGTTGCTGGGCAGAACATGGGCCATTGGATCCAGAGTGATTAAGGCACTTTAAAACAGTTGTAGGCGGGTTTGCACAATGGTAAACACTGCTAACCTCTGGTTACAGTTTCTTTCACTCAGTTAGCTTCTACTTTGCTAAATCTGTGTAGACAATGCTTACCCCCACACAAACGGACTTAGACACGCTTACTACTGCTTATTTGTGCATAAACCTGCTTACTAGTGCCTTATTCATTATGACACTGACACTTCACATGTGCATTTCATGCAGTACTCCAGTTCACATTTAAATGTTATTATGTAGGTTATACAGCAAAAGGATGCAGAAGTATGTTCATATACAGATTTCAAATGGAAAATGATATGTGTTGCAGTGGGACTTGAACCAAGAATGCCTATTCATTGGCGGATGCTCAAACCGCTACACTATTGCTGTGCTGCTTCATTTGCATATATATTCCTTGTTATCCTCTTCAGCCTTTTCAGCTGCTTTAACCATAGCTAAGCAATGGGCAAACCCACTCACCTATGGTTAGCTGTACTTGGAGTTTTGAAAAAAATAAATACAAGGGTGTTTTCATTTTATTTCAATGTACTGTTGCTGTTGAACACATGGGGACTGTTGGTAGGGATATGCGAACACCTATGAGCGGTCTCGCTCATTTATTTACACTTTCTTCTGTTCTACATTGCAGGGGCATGTTTATTCTCTGAGTTCTGCTCTCAGACACACCCCCTGCACTCATCCACGGTCAGTGTAGGAGTTGGAGCTCAGGCAGCGCACCTTCATTAATATGCATGGCACGCTGCCATCCTCCTCTTAAACTGCTGCTTACATGCAGGACTAGATTAGTCCTGCACGGAAGATTAGTGAATCCGGGGGCCAGAGTGCACCTCTTTTCTCTTCTCTCCTTCAAGAAGAATAGCTCCAGCCTCTCAGAGATCACCTCCCATCCACTCCAATTATCAACACAGAAATCTTGTGAGCCTTCATCTGCACCTTCACTAGAGTCCTACTATCCCATTTCCAAGTTTTACTTAGCACAGTTACATTATTCCAGATAATGCCTTATCAATGACCCACAGGGTGGCACACTTCCTATCTTCATTTCCAGAATTTCTGCACCTGGTTGTGGCCCAACATCTTTAACCTCTGTTGCTGATGATTCAGTGATGCAGCTTTAGTCACCACAGGACCCATTTCTTGTGTTGGTACTGTAAATGGCATCCCTCAAGCCTGTAAGTCATCCCAGGTTTACTACCTACAGATGCACTGTCTTGCATTTCTCAGAATTAATCCTTAGATTCCATCTGTCTGCGCGAGCTGTCAGTTTTCATAAGAATGTTGTAAGACTGTCCCATAATCAATCATCTATCCCCTAATAAAAAAAAAATAAATAAAATAAAATTAATAGTCATCTACAAGCAGTTACACTGTTAAGCAAAGTTGTTCCTTTATCCAAAGGCAATGTAATCTATGAAATAGGCATTGCCAGACTAAAAAGCACTGTTTTGGCTTTTCCAAGATGGCTGCAAACTGAACAGGTTAATTTAAATTCTCTCAATGTGGGCCAGTAATTCTGCCTGCATTAGGAAAATTCAGTTACTGGCCAAGTACACTGCCTAGATGCCAGCAAGGAAGAAACTTGGAGCTTGAAAAAGTAAACTAAAAATGGTGAAGAGAAGACACCAACTAGGAAGAATATTATGTTGTTCAGCAAAATGCATTTCAAGCTCCAGCTGTAGTACAAGAGATTGCTTCCAGTAACTTAGAATAAAACTAGTTAAATGTGCTCACAGCTGACTAAACCAAACACTGAAGGATTATCAAATGGAAGAACATTTCAACAGATATTAAACAGAGCTTATGAAATTACAAACATCAGAGGTAGAAATGAAAAGGCTGGCAGAGTATGAAAGTGTTTAAAAAGTAGCTGTTTCAAAAAACAGTGTTAGAGGACAGAATACAGAGAAAAAAATCTGTGATTTTCTGCAGTACCAGAGAAACTGGAAGGGGCAGACTGTACTATTTTTTAAAGCACAAGTAAAGGGACTGATATTCCACAGCAGGATTTGTTCATTGAAAGGGCATAGTATGTAAACTCCAAACTTGACCATGAAAAAGCAACCAAGACCTGTATTAGTAAAAACGCAATCATACCAGCAGAAACAGTAGATCCTGACAAGGCTTTGACATTAAAGCTTGGAGACAACCAAAACATTAACATTAAACACTGGAGACAACCAAAACATTAAAGATTGGAGACAGTGTGCCTACACCAGGCAGAAGATGAAAATGTATCCCAGCAATCAGGGAATATCCAAAGACAGTTTTCAGATGTATCCAGCTGTCTTCAGAACATTTTTCTCCTGGGGGGTCAAAGTACTTTTTATGCAGAACAGGATAATGAAGAAATACAGAACTCTGTCCAGCAAAACAGAAAAGGACTCTGCTTCTCATGACAAAGTTGACAGAGACTTTGCCAGTGAAACCTTTCCCACTGTTCCAAAAGGAAAATGCTTGAGACAAAGCACAGAAATGGACAAGAATTAGGAGTACTTTGGACTTGAACTGCAGTCCGAGATGAAGATGAACAGGAATACTACCAGCAACAATGAAAATCAGCAAATAAATGTGAGGCTATAAAGCCGTCACATCTGTGAAATATGGCTTTACAGGGGGGGGGGGGCAAGACTGGATTTTTGTTGACTTTTACACTTGTGGGAGGGGTGAGGTTTGACACGCATGTGTTCCACTTCATGTCACTGATGTTTAGAAGGACACAGAGAAAGTAACCAAGTAAAACAATTTGTTCTCAACAGTATTTCTATGAAGCATTTAATATAAATTGCACTTTATATAATGAAGCATTTTTAGTGATTGTAATAAAGTATATTTTTAGTTTTAAGAACTGTAGGTATTACAATATAAAGAAAACTGAACAAAAATATGTTTGAATTAATGAGTTGTAATCTTGGGCTGTTAGGATCAGGTGTAAAAAGTGTACTGAATATGTGGAGTTTAGACGTTTTCTTTTACATAGGTGAAAGTGTGAGCTTATGTTCTTGGCTTAATCTAATCTAATAATGAGAAACCCCAATGTTATGGGTAGTTTTCCTTTAGCAAATAACTGTTCCATGCCAGTTGCGAAGTACATGTTTTGTTTCCATGGAAACAAGCTGACTAATGTGAAGGAAAGAGGGGTCTGGCAGTGGTTTACCAAGAGAAACTTAAAATTAAAAAAGGTACAAGGACAAAGCTCAGTAAAATAGTTTGAAATTATTGGAAATGAAGAAATAGTAGCTTTTTCTGGTAACTAAATACTTTAAATTGTACGTTATAATAAATGCATTAAAAGATATCCAGTGCACTTTTTCCTCAAGGCTAAATGAAAATATTTTCTGAAAACACATAAGCTGTTTTTTTACATTTGGGAGAATAATAACAATAAAACAGACAGCAATTAATGTAAGTAGGAGCATAGGCTGTAACATGCACTCTAGCATAGAGAATCTTAATTTTAGATTAAAGACCAGTGGGTGCAGCTGTTGAATTGGGACAATTGTTCCTACCAGGAGGGTTAAACTTCATTAATTGAAGATAAATACAGTAAATAGGTTATGGGGTGTTCTACAGTGTGTTTGACTTTTTGTTTGAGGGTTTTCATTAACACATACAGTCTTGTAAAACATGACAGATTCAAATGGAGATGGTAGATAAAACTATATAAAAGGATCGACCTGCCAAACATTGGTAGGTACATGTAAAACAAAAGCTAGAAATGGATATTTAAAAAGCTGCCATATATATAATAGAATAGTTTCACTAAACATTTTGTAATGTAAATGGCCTCACAGGTACAGAGAAAAGCATTGAATTACATTAAGAAATGCAGAATACAATGATACAGCAGATACATTTGGAAAGAAATCAGCACGTGAAATTAATTAAGGATTTCAGTACGGGTATTCAGTAGAATCAGGGTCAAAGGAAAAGCTGAATATTTACACTATTTGCTAAAAGAGCTGCAGTAATGCTAGAAAGAGGAGGAGTAATGGTAGATTTGTGGTAGTTGTGTTACTGGCAAATGAATTACACTGGCATGCATTTAAGTTCCACCTAAAATTCTTATTATGGAGCTTAAGAAAATTTAAGAATAAATAATCCACTTTCAGCAGAAATTCCTTCTGAGTCGCAACAGTGAAGCTGTATCTATGGACCAAGAGGAGAAAATATAACAAGTGAGGTAGATTTCTGAAGTTTGAGAAAATTGGGTACAGAAACCATGAACTAAGTAGTCAGAGCTCAGAATTTAAATATTATTCGAAGGTACAATAACTGAGCTAAACTAGACTAATTATATTTCAGTGTAACGTGCATTTAATTGAAAGCACCAAATATCTACTAACTATTTCAAATCGCGGACTAACAATTAGAGGATATTGAAGTGAAAATTGACACTGGTGCTTCCCCACCTACTTAAGAGAAATTTCAATTTTATTATTAGTATATTACAAAAAATATTAGTGATTTTATATATTAATATAGTTAGGGAAGATAAAAATTCCTTCAGAAGTTATGGTTAGTGAATGGGATAAAATGAAAGTTTAAAAATAAGGCAGATAAAAGTAAAAGATATGGTTGAGATGCAACAAGAATTATTTAGAGGAGATGATAATAAAAGTACTGTAAAATAATGAGGATCTCACAGAAGTAGTAGCACCACTGCCAAGTCCTAGAGGGAAAATAAGGGAATACCTAGACAATATACACAAGTTTAGAAAGATTGCTGTTAAACTGTTTTTGATAATTCCATACCAAAAAATCTTCCAGGCCAACAACTTAGGGTTGTTGCTAAACATGGGGAGCTATAAGAGAAATAAACCTGAGATCTTTGAATAAACTCAGGGAAAGAAAGACAAGTCAAGTTTAGACTAAATGATTAGCAGTTAAGATACGCAAATACATGATTGGTGCCAGAGTCATGGCCTCAAACTCAATGCAAAAATATGTATTGTCATCCCTGTTAACAAAAGCGATGTTCCTGCAAATTACCACACCAAGTATGCACTCAGTGGAGGGAGATCTGAGCACTCAAGTTGACAGCAAACTTTCCTTTGATCACCATGTCTCCAGAGTGGTAAGAAGGGCATTCTGTATGGCTCACCTCATAAGGGTATTGCCTCGAAAAAAAAAGTGAAGTTATCATGTCCCTGCACTCTTCACTGATTAGGCCAATAACTGAGTACAACGCCCCTTTTGGCATTTAGGATATCTGTGTCTTGAGGGATTCAAAGACTGCAGTCAATTTCCTATCATCTGCAATCCTGGTCAGCCAAAGGCCCTTGATGTTAACCTTGATTGCAGACTGGTAGATACAAAACAGGAGTGACCCCAGCACTCAGTCCTGAAAAACTGATGTGGTTGTTGCTAGCTTTCACAGAGCAGTCATGGGTAAGGATTGTGAACAGTAGAGGACTCAGCACAAAACCTTGGGGTACTCTGGTGTCGAATGTAATACTCTCTGAAGTGTCTTTGTGGTCTTCCAGTCAGGAAATTGAGAATACAGTTGCACAGCCCTTTATTTATGCCAAGGTTGATTAGCTTTCCTATAAGTTGCATTGGAATCACCATATTGAATGCCGAGCTGAAATCTATGAACAACAGCCTGGTATAGTTGTTCTTCTCTTCAAGATGCCATAATGTGAGGTGAAGTGCCACCGAAATGGCATCAACAGTTGATCTGTTTGCCCAGTAGGCAAACTGCAGCAGGTCAAAGGATTGGAATAGTACTGTAGTCAAATGCCTTTTAACCAGTCTTTTGAAACATTTCATTACATTTGATGTAAGAGCCACCGGCCTGTAATTATTTAGGCAGGTGAGGTTGGCTTTTTTGGGCAGAGGGATTAGGTTGGTAACTTTGAAGCATGCTGGTACTTTTTCCTGGACTAGCAAGGTATTGATGTTGTCTGTCAGGACTATGCTGAGTTGGCTTGCACAACCTTTCAATACTTTCCTCAGAATGTTATCAGGGCCAGCAGCCTTCCTGGGGTTCACTTTCCTCAGTTGGTCAGTTGGTTCCTTACATCCACAGCACTGAAGTTGAGTACTGCCTCCTTTTGGTCATTGAGAAGCTTTACAGCCTCCAGGTTGTTTTTCCTCTTCAAACCTGGCATAACATTTGTTTAGATTGCCCAGAAATTCAGTGCTGTCATTGCACTGAACTGACTTGGTCTTGTAGTCAGTTAGCTGTTGAATACCATAAGTACCTGAGAAACCCAAACTGATTTAAGTCCACTATTTGGAGGTTCTGTATATTGTCATTTAGGATAGCCATGATTATTCTCTCCATAACTTTATATATCAGGCTAAGCAGGCTTCTGGGTCAATAATGCCCAGGTCCATTGATGGCCCCCCTCCTTGTTCAGGACAACCATTACAGTCCTCCAAATTAGCCTATGTCTGTGGCTCTGGTGATGTTTTCAAAGAAGTCTACAAGGTTTTACAGGCATGACCTGCCTTTGACAAAACCAGACTGTGTCGAATCAAGGGTTTGGAGATCACCTATATCCTTATTTATAAGGTTCATGATAATTCACTCCATGGCCTTACAGATAAGGCTGGTTAAGCTTTTGGGTCTGTAGTTCCCAGAGTCTGTTGCTGTACCCCCTTTATGAAGGGGAATGGCAGCAGGGACAAAACTAGTACTCAGGCTGTGGTTGAAGAGACTACCTAATGGAGTTGCAAATTCATGTTTTAGACCATTTAAAATGCAACCTGGGATGCTATCCAGTCCCATAGAGGCTGTATTTCTGGCCATGGAGAGAGGATTAATGACTTGTTGTTTGAAGATGCAAGGTGGGGGAGATATAGAGGGAATGTTTTGTTTGCTCAAGCAGAGGAGGGTGTTCTCCCAGTACTGGGACCTCTGTTTTTATTCTTAGACATGAACTTTTTCCTCTTGTTGTATAACGTATTAATGCTAGATGTCCAGCACAGAGATTTGTTTTTTTCTTGATGATTTTGTTTTGATCCTATCAGATACAGCTGCATCAGTACATTTGTATAAGTGTTTGTACAGAGCATTTGTGTATACCTTAGTATAGTTGTCAATGTCATCTGTGGAAAAAGGAGCTTGGAAGTTATTTATGCCATCCCTTAGGAGGGTATAACTAGCTTTAGTAAATTTTTTTAACCTGATTTCATCTAAGATTGGTTCAAGTGTTATAGCTGCTTCAAAATGTGACTGATTTGTGATCAGATTTAACCAGTGAGATTTTTATATTTGTGGTGGTGCAATGGTCACCCATGTTGGTAAGGATCAGGTTGAGAATATTGAGCCCCTTGTAGAGTTACATACTATTTGCTCCAGGGAATTAGTGTTAACAAAATCCAGGAGACTTTGTGTGAGCATGTTGGCAATTATATACGTTTCAAAAAATAACGAAATCAGCACCAAAAGCACCAAGAAGAAGCAGTCGCAGGCAAGCGATATCCAACAGCGTTTTTATTGCTATAAAACTGACATCATACCAACAAAACAGTACAGATCAGTACTAGGATTAAGCGCTTTCATCCACACATACCGTGGACTTCATCAGAATCAATTAACTCTCTACTTAATTAAATATATATAGAAAAAAGAGCGCCAAAACACAATATCCTTATTTAACATTTAAAAACATACACACATAAATCAACTTCTTCTGACTCAAACCAATTTCACTTTCTGTTTACAAAAGGTGAAAATCCAAGTCACATGAAAACATAAACCCTGAACCAATGAGGAACTCTCGTATAAATAATTAGAAAATATTTTAAAAATATCTTAAAAATATCATAACTGACCCTGTACCTTAATTACATGAATAAAATACATAACTCCCTATTAACAAGTAAAAGACTTTCAGATCATACTACTGAGAGTGCACATAAAGCACATGATTAAACTTAAAAATAATTATACGCTTATATGCGTACTATAATGTATTATTCACTAAATATAAAGAACACATGGATCGAGTTCTTTAACATTTTACTGGGAAAATCAAAGCACATAATACAAAATACAAGATGCAAAATATTGGCAGAGATTTGGCAACAGGAGTACATACAACCTGTCAATATTATTTAAAAATAGTAAATATAAAAGTATTCTACATGGATAAGATGTAAACTATAAATGTAATAAATATTATTAAATAATTATAGTATTCGCAAAACTATTCTAACCGTACCTATCCATATGTAATCATTCTTTGTCTTTCTAAACAATAAATATAAAAATATATAATTATATAAACTGATGGCCAAGTAATATAATAAAAATATGTAAATATAAATTTGATTAATGTAAATATGTATATATAGATATCATCATTTAATTAAATATAAATATAAATAAAAATAAATATATAAAATGTTTAAAATATTTAAAATATTTGAAATATTTAAGAAGAAATAGTGTACATAAAAAACTATGTAAAAATAATGTACATGTTACACGGACCAATATGACCTAAAATATAAACATTCAAATCACATACTGGTAAATAAACACAGGGATGTTGTTGTATTAATATAAAAGGAGCTTAATGCTAATATAATCATTAAGCCTGGGTGCAGTGACTGCATCAGTATATAATTGCCACAAAACTTCTTTCTTCGATAATATAGCTTTCATATTATTTCCCCTAGATTCTGTCTTTACTTGTTTTATTATAGCAAATTTAAACATATGTTGTCCCTGAGTGTTTGCTACATGCCTATATAAGGCATTAGTACAATCTTTTCTTTGAATGGCATAAAGATGGTCATATATCCTATTTTTAAATTGCCGTTCGGTTTTCCCGATATAAAAACATAAACAGGAGCATAAAGCTAAATAAACTATAAAACTAGTATTACAATTACCTTTACAAGTGTATATATTAGTTTTATTAACATTTCCTAATTGAACAGATTCAGTCTCTAAAATGGTGTGTCAATAACTACAACATCCACATCTCCTAGTGCCTATACACCCTCCAAGGGGGCGTTCAATCTTATTTAGTCTTTCAAATATATGTTTAATATTGATGCCCATCTTAAAAACAAATGCTGGAGCTACTCCTAATGTACCCTCCAGTGCTGGATCCGCTCTAATAACATTCCAATGTCTATACATAATATTTTTAATAGCCTTGGACTGGGGTGTATATTTTAATATACAAGCCCGTCTATAGTCCTTGTCCTCAGATACACTTTTTGTAAAAGACAATGGTTGCCCTAATACCGGGGTATATTTATTTCCCCATTGTCCCACCACATACTCACTGACTTCGTACAATAATTTACTGGGATGCCCTCTTGATCTAAACATTTCAGTAATAGCTTCAATTTCTTTTTTCATGTCTTGGTATGTAGAGGTCATTCTAACTGCATGAATACATTGCCCTTTAAAAATACTTTTCTTAGTTTTGTAAGAATGGTGGCTTCCAAAATCTAAATAATTATTAGAGAAAGTTTCCTTACGATAAATCCTAGATTTAAAGCCATCATTCGTCAATGTAATGTATGTATTTAAGTAATCTATACCAACATGGCTGATTTTGTGGGTAAACCTTAAAAATGTTGTAGAAGTGTTTAGGAATTCAACAAATTCTTCAATAAGTTGAACCGGGCCATCCCAAAGGATGAACAAATCATCCAAATAGTGAGTATAATATCTAATATGTCTGTAATATTTACTCCTTCCCAGTCCAACATGACCATGTTGGCATAAATAGGGGCACAAGCGGCTCCCATCGCCACTCCCTGTGTTTGCTTATAGAATTCCCCCTCATAATAAATATAATTATGTTCCAATATAATAGACATAAATTCTAAAATTAATTGTGCTTGATCCCAGTCTAAGCCAGAATATTTGCAAATGCTATTATGCAAACTATCTAGCCCTTCAGCTTTAGGGATACTTGAAAATAAGTCAACAACATCCACTTGTACTTTATGTTTTCATGTGACTTGGATTTTCACCTTTTGTAAACAGAAAGTGAAATTGGTTTGAGTCAGAAGAAGTTGATTTATGTGTGTATGTTTTTAAATGTTAAATAAGGATATTGTGTTTTGGCGCTCTTTTTTCTATATATATTTAATTAAGTAGAGAGTTAATTGATTCTGATGAAGTCCACGGTATGTGTGGATGAAAGCTCTTAATCCTAGTACTGATCTGTACTGTTTTGTTGGTGTGATGTCAGTTTTATAGCAATAAAAATGCTGTTGGATATCGTTTGCCTGCGACTGCTTCTTCTTGGTGCTTTTGGTGCTGATTTAGTTATTTTTTGAGTTGTTGGTTCTGCACCTACTTTACTTGATTGAATTATATACGTTTCCCAATCCATGGAAAGATAGTTAAAGCCACCCATGACTAGAGTGTTTGGTTGTAATTTGACTGACTCAAGTAGGTCCAAATAAGCAGTGTGGGTATCTTGGTTCATTGAAGGGGCTTACAGCTAATGATGACTTGAAGGGGGGTTTTATCCATAGTTAGTTGAACATGGAGTAACTCCATGGAGTTTTCCTGTCTTGCTAGTCTAGAGGTGTATTTATATATAAAGATAGAAAATTCTCCTCCTTTGGTTCTCACATGTTTGTTTTGCATTCTGAAAGTGTGGAAGGCAATGTAGCCTTGCAAGGCTGGGGTGCTCTCTCTGGCCCAGAACTAAGTTTCTGTGAATGCACAGATGCATACCTCTCAACCTCTTAAAGCAAGAAATCTGGACAAAGCCATAAATAATGTAGGGACAAAGGCTTAAAAATAGGAAAATTTTTTAAATATTGATCTTACAAACTTAGGAAGTAGATGGAATGATAGGTTTTGTATTAGCATGAAATTTCAGAAGGGTATCATGTTTCTAAGTCAAATGTCTGTCATTATTTTCTAACTTAAATGTTCAACAAGTTGCCGATGATTTGCTAGAAAACCACAATTTTATGAAAAATGGACCAAAAATATGAGGCAAAAATCTGGATGTTCTGCGAAAATCTTTACTGTTTAGAAGTATGCAATGAGTAGGGCTTCCAGAGAGTGCAGTTTGTGATTTAAACTCCTAGCATTTAGCAGCATAACCCTTAATTTATTAGTAAATGATATTTTCACATCAGAAATTTTGTTTTTGAGACCTTGGCTAAAAAGGTACCATGGGGAAGGCAAGTGCCTTAGCCAGTAACCAAAAGCTTAGAGGTGACAGGTGAAGACCATCTCTGGCAAAGCAGCATGGTCTATCAACCATGTCAACCCCAGTCTGACAGGAACTGGATCCCCTTAGAATAACACCAGAAACTAAGCCAATTGTTGAAGTCAATCATTTTTTGTTTATATTGTGTTATCATCCTAGATGAGGGTAGAATGCTGCTCAAGGCTACATACCTGAATGTGATACATATTCTGAGAGGGCAATCATGTCTCTCTTCGTATAATCCAATGAGGTGCATCTCAATCATATGTCAGCCTACTGAGTTTAACAGTCATAGTTTGAAAAAATAAACTTCAGAAGGTACTTTTTCAAAATGAGCAAGCCAGTGATGGCATTAGTGCTCAGCCATGTAATTCAGTAACACACCTCTCCATGTACAGCGTAAACCATCAGCATAAGAAGAATAAGGTTTGCAAAGCCACACTTCTTGTAATTGCATTTTGTTTTATAAACATCAGTATATTTCAGCCATGCTGACCTACATGGGTTTTACATTCTTGAAAGTGATTACAACAAACGTGCATATCAAAATATTGTTCATAGGTGTTTATTAGGTTAATGACCACAAGGGCCTTTTTAAGATTAGCCATGCATCCCAAATCTCTGACAAGTTCTGTTACCCTTGATAAGTGTAAGCAGGGGCTTGGGAGAGGAAACATTAACAAGCTACAGCCTGGGAGATGAACCATTTACAGGTTGTGTGTGTCCATTAGAGACATAGGACATAGGTGCCAAAAAGGGATGAATTTCCTGTTTGCAATCCAATTGTCCAAGTTGCATTTGAATTGGGTTAGGGAGGAACTCTGTTTCACATGATGTGGAGCCTGTTCCAGAGACAGGTTAATCTCTGGGGGGGGGTCTATACTGAATATTCGAACATTCAAAATTTCAAGCCTCATATGGTTGACACTATATGATTGGATTTTTGAATGTTTGAACGTTGTAACAGACATCTCCATACAAAGCAGACTGGGAAGATTTCCCTTTTCTGCACTGTAGTGCGATCTCAGAGTTGGTACTGTATATTTAAAGAGCTGGGGGTGCAGGGTGGCTTACCCTGCTTAAAATGTTCAGGTAGGTGTTTGTGCAGTTTATTTTTTTATTAGATATTTGAACTTTTGAAAGTTCTATCATATGTTGTCGACCATATGACAGTCGAACTTTCAAATGTTCGATAATCTAATATAAACCCACCTCTGGGATACATATGTGTCTCTCCAGCAGGTCCTATTTATATTGTAGGCAAGGTTTAAGTCTTTAGAACAGGTAATTCTGGTGCTGTTTGTTTTGGCAAATTTACAGGAGGTCCATAAGAGTGGGGTCTGACAATACCCTATATTTCAGGCATAGATCTCCCCTCAAAAGCCTGTAGGAGATAGACCACAGGTATAGTGCCTTGAGGTGGTCTGCATAGGACATTTTACTTAAGCCCTATATTCTTTCAGTGAGAAACCTCTGTGGATGTTCCAATTGTACGATATGTCTGGTTAGGTACATACCAAAGGGGGAATTGTACTAAATTATAGGTCTGATGAATGCCAAATACATTGGAACAATGATTTCCTTGGACTTAGATGTCATACCTTTGTTTATAAGTTGAGCAACATAGAATGATTTCCTCACTACTGTAGACACATGGTGGTCAAAGGCTAGATTACTATCTATGTGTGTCCCAAAGTCCTTGACTACTGGGACAGCTCTAAGGGGTGTGTTTTCAGTATGATAGCTATCAGGGGTGGATGACTTCCCAAAGGATACTATTATGCATTTCTTGGCATTTAGTGTTAGTCCATGGCTCTGACAGCAGTTGTTTGTCTGTGTCAGATTCAATGGTAGCTCCTAATTTGCAATCATTTGCAAAATTAGTCAGCCAGAAACCACTGACATTGGCCTTGACTTCAGAGAAATAAATGACAAAAAGGAGCGGCCCAAGGACTGATCCCTGAAGGACTCCACTTGTGACTGGTCTCTTTGTAGAGGAGGGCTCCCCATTTCTAACTTCCTGTGTTCTGTCTGTGAGCCAGTTGGCTATCCACCAAGTGACATATGAGTTTGTACCTAACCTCTTGAGTTTGTCAACAATGCCTGAGTGGGCTATTGGTAGGCAGTGTGAACCATTTTGCCCTCATCCATTGCTTTGGTGACCTTCTCAAAGAAGTCCACCAGGTTGAGTAGGCATGATCTTTCTTGACAAAACCAAACTGGGTTTGGTCCAGTGTCTGGAGGTTTACTATATCTCTATTGATCATTTCCATGATAATTCTTTCCATGGCTTTACATATAAGACTAGTGACACTTATGGGTCTGTAGTTTCCAGGGTCTGTAGATGGCCCGCATTTGTGCTGAGGGATGACTGTTGCTGTACTCCATTTCTGAGGCATGAAGCCTGTTTGGAGGCTATAGTTAAATAGCAATTCTAGAGACCCTGATAGGTCATGTTTCATGCTATTTAGAAGGCATCCTGGGAGATTGTCTGGCTCATTGATGCAGTGTTCTTGGCCTTAGAGAGAGCATTAAGGACCTGTTCCCTAGTGATAGAAGGGGTGTTATATTTGATGGTATTTTCTGAGGTAAAGTTGAGGGGGAGAGAGGGGTAAAGGTAGAGGTGAATTTATCGCCCAGTACGTTTGCTACATCTTCTGGCTCAGTATAGGTGGCTCCATTTACAATAAGCTCTGCACACCATTGTGTATTGCCTTTGAGGTTGCGGACATAGTTAAAGAATGCCTTGTGGTTGTCCTTGGCCTGGGAGGCCACATTCACCTAAAAATTGGCTTTGGTAGACTTTATTCATCCTCTGAGATGTTTGTTTAGCTTGAGAGTGCTTTTATCCTGCTGGGTGCTGCACCTCCTGATTTTTGCCATGATTTTCCTCCTTCTGTTATACAGCCTATTGATTTTGCAATTCTACCAGGGTGGCTTGTTTTTTGAGTTATTTTTGTACTTCTTCCTGGTGGGTACAGCTGCCTCTATGCAGCTATTAACATGCTTGTACAGGGTATCTGTGAACAGTTCTGCATAGGGAGCAGTGTTCGCAGGGTTTATGGGTGCTTGAAATTTTGCCAGGTTATTACTTAATAGCAGGAGGTTAGCCTTAGAGTAGTTCTTGAATGTTCTAGGTTTAGCTGGGGTTTCGGGTTTTATTTTTACTTCGGAGACTATTTTATGGTCTGACCTTACCAGGGAAGATATTACAGTAGGGGTGTGTGCAGTACTCTCCTACATTAGTGAGAACCAGATCCAGTATGGCTGTACCCCTGGTTGGTGTATTGACTATCGGGTTCAGGGAATTTGTGTTTACAAAATCTAGGAATCTCTGTGCCTGTATGTTTTGTGTTGTATAGGATTCCCAGTTAAAGGTAGGGTAATTAAAGTCACACATGAATATGGTATTGGGTTGGATGGTTAGTGTTTCTAATAAGTTTAAATACATGGCATTGGTTTCCTGGGTCATGGATGGGAGACCTATAGCTTGCAAGAATGTGATGTTGAATTTTGCCTATGGTGATTTGAACATGGAGCAGCTCAGGCGCATTGTCTTTTTTGACCAGACTTGAGGTATATTTATTTTTGCTATAAATAGAGACACCTCCACCTTTAGTCCCTGTCTGTGTAGTAGTTGGTGTAAATATGTGGAAGTGATTATAACCTTGCACTGTTGCTGTGTTCTTCACAGCTTTAAACCATGTCTCAGTGACTGCACAAAGATCATCATTCTCCAGGGTGAAGAGAGCTTCTTGGGAGTGGAATTTTTTTGTTTAGACACCTAGCATTGAGCAGTAATACATTTAGATTTTCTTGGTTTTGCAGTATTTTCTATAGTGTACAGCTTACTAAGGTATGTACTACTCAGCATTCACACATACAAAAGAATTGTGGGATGTTTCTAGAAACTTTGTGGATAACAGTGATATTTGTTGTCTATATAGGCCTCAATGCATCAAGTACAGATCTCCTATGCCTGCTGTGAAATATGAAATACAGAATTAGAAAATTATCATCCAGGTGTGCACACTGAGATTTGAACCCACTCATATCCATGAAGGATTCACAGTGGTGTATTGCTTAGCATTTTGATTTAAAGGAGAGCATGCTTCATTTAATGTTGCAAAGTTGTACGAAATAACAATGAAATGCACATTTATCTACCTTATAACATTAGTATGTGCTATCATACTGAGTTTTGCTGTCTTATATACTTGCATTATGTTTCACAGACTCCAGCATATTTCAGCCATGCTGACCTACAGTGGATTTTCATACATGAAAGTGATTAGAACAAACATGGATATTGCAATAATGTATTTTCTGTAATGTAGCGCTTACTAATGTATGTATTACTTAGCATTCATGCATGCAGAAGTATACTGTGTGATGCTTCTAGAAGAATTATTTATAATGGGGAAATACATAGTCATCTGTGGCCTAAACACTATAGCATCAGTGAACCATGGTAATTCTAGATGTGTAAAATGCTGTACTGCATAAGTTGCCAAACAACCATACACCTTCTGTATGTGATGTTAAGTATTATCTATATAACTGTTAATATTTTCAAAATAGAGTACAATGGGCTATGAACCCACACCTAGGAGGTCAGCAGTCACTTTGCATCATTGCTTAGCCATTTAAATTAAGTGACATAACAGTTCAACAGTGATTATAAAAGTAACATATATGGAATACCTGTGACATTTATATGTGTGAAGTCCCTCTAAATGTACAGTCATAATCAAAATTATTAAGAATGTGTGCACTGGCTCAATATAGTTGTGGATAACCTCAGAATGCATCAATGCACTAATGTTATTTACATTTGCCTTACTCTTATCACCTACATATTCCCAGAAAATGCACTTGAGACAGTATCAGAAACTGATAAGCTTGCCAAATACACTTATTATAATATAGATGTTAAGGTGTGGACTATATAACTTTCTGTAGGCATCTGCTGCCTGGTGTCAGACTTCTGTGGCCCTCTGGCAAAGATCCTCTGCATCTTTCTGATGCAAGTTGTCATGGTGGCAGCAGACTTACAAGGCAGTCCATACGATCTCAGTCCATTTGCAGTGCTCCCTAACAATCTGGTTCCAGATGTCAGTCATTGCAAAGTTCCTCAGGTGTGATCTCATTCTCTGCCTATGTCCAACACTGACAGTAAGCAGCTAGGTGGTCTCCTCATCGGTCCAGCTTGGTGCTTAGACATGCTGACGCTTCCTCTCAGTTGACATTGTCAATATTTCCATTGACACTGGTACAAAAATGTCTTGATAAAATACTAACTGAGGTCTCACTCAGTTCACTGGTAGCAAAGATATGAGCAGTAAAAGTATCCTCTATGGTTCCTCCATCTTTATCAACCTTTGCGCATCCTTAAGCAATAAACTACAATCATGCTATTATAAAATTGCCAAATTTGCTTCTGGACTGCAAAACCGCACTTACCACTGTCACGCCATTAAAGAATCAAAATAGTTGGAATTCCCACATTACCTCCAATGCACTCAATTAACTCTTGCTCATAAATTAATGTACAGTCTGAATAACTATCCATCCCTACAGTCTACTGTACAATCCTACATCCCAAACCAAAATCTTAGTTCTGCTAATAAATAGCTTATTACCATATACAGACCCAATAAGAGAGCTGCACAAAGCTTATACTCCTACTCCATAGCAAAGCTATGGAATGCCCTACCCCCTCCATAGCACAAATTGAGGCTATGAAAACCTTCAAAGTCACCCTAAAAATCACTTTCTTAATAATCACATCTGTCCTTGTGATTAGAACTTCATACAACCATAAACCAACACCAATAAATTTACTGACTAGAATACCCCTTTTTAGATCAACTAAAATATTAGTAAACCAACTGTACTTGTGTGACTTTCTCTTAAACAAAGTATACTCATCAATATTTAATCCTTAAGAAACTTCCAGAAGGCAAAAGTATAATCTCTTTCATATTGTACAGAATATACTGTGTCATGATTGTTTATATTGAATGTCCTCAAAATGTTATCCATTTATATACTGTGCAAGTTCTACCTTCATTTATTTTTCACTGCTTAATGACATTGTACTCTGCGTATTTCTATCACTAAGAAATACTATGTATATTTGTATGGTTTCTTATTACTGTAAATCTTATCCTGCTGTATAATAATTTTTGTTTAGTTGTTTGCTGTAGTAATTTTTAATTTGTTACTAGAGCTTTTCTCCTGGGTCTCCACTGAAAATGGGTTATTCTGACCCATTGAACTATCCTGGTTAACAAATGTCAGTAAATAAATAAATAATAAATAAATAAATAAATATGACATTTTGAGGTCGGAGCATTTAGGATAGTATCAGACTATTGGAGGGCGTCAGACACATATTACAGATATTCCCATTTACTGATACCTGCTCGGTAGCTGCACTGAGCTCCTAACATTTACATCAAGCTATTGGTTAATATAATGAATGAAAAGATGTCAACTAAGCTGAAGTTCAGATAAAACACACTTTTAATCGGAACTATAAAACAATAAAACAGTAAAAATAGGTTAGTGCTTTCGCGGGACTACCGCTTCCTCAGACCATAAAAAACATACACTCTGTTAAAACTCATTTAAACACTTTCCTACCAATCAAAAACTAAAAATAAAATCACATGGCTTGTCTTAATGATGTAAGCCTCTCTTTTTTAGAGCAGCTTTAAAGAGACAGCATTATTAAGTCCTGGATATGCATCTGATTTAAAATTTAATATCCATCTTAATAACATGAACTCAGTCTTATTAGCAATGTCATCCTTTCTAATATTAGTGTTAATCTTTTGCAAAACCAAAAATTTATAACCGATGGGTACCATCTAGTTTTCAGGCATGTTTGGCTAGTGTTTAGTAATTTTCCCATTACGTATGTCATTCACATGTTCAAGTATTCTCTCCTTTAAAGTACGGTTGTTCTTCCCAACATAAAACATTTCACAAGCAATACACTGAGCCCAGTAAACAAGATTTTTGTCAGTGCAATTTGCATATAATAGAAATACAATAGATGTATGGGTTCTGGGATGTGTAGCTGAAGTAGCTGACCAAATGTATCTTCAGGCTTTGCATGATCTACAGGCATAATACCCTGCCATTCAAAACATGTCCTAACAAACCCAGTTTGTTTATAACATAAACGTTGTTTCAGAGTCCTATTGTTTCTAAATGTAAAACGTAGAACCTCTCCAACTACTCTACTTATGTCCTCATCTGTCATCAATATTGGCCAATTTTTCTTTAAAATACCACACACAAAGTTGTTATTACTGGAATACGTCAAAATAACCTTATTCACACTACTGTCCTTTAGAGGCTGCAAACCTTCTGACTGATGCTCAGGCTTATCAGAAAAATAGACTTTGATTTCACTTTTGCTAACTTCTTCAATAGCCCGTTCTAGAACTCCTGTTCTATAGCCATGTTCTAGCAATTCAATACATAGGGTATCCAAAGCCTTCTCTAAGGACAGTGCATCAGTGTGTAGTCACATTACCCTGAGGACCTGATTCTTGACCACATTTCTGGGAACATGTCTAGGGTGCATACTCATATTATGTAGAATGCTATTCTTCTTACAAGAGTTCCTAAACATACCAGTTGATAGTAAACCCAATTCATTTTTATTGACAGATGTATCCAAGAAATCAATATTCTCCAAAGAATAATGCATAGTAAATGTAAGAAAAGTAGTGGAGTTCTGTAAATAGTCAACAAATTGGGTCAATAAACCAAAGGACCCCTGTCATATTAGGAAAACATCATCCACAAAACACCTGTAGAACTTCACATCTGTAGCAAAGCGAGAGTCTGTAAACACTGATTGCTTCTCCCAGTAAGCTAGGACTATATTTGAGTATGGGTTGGCGCATGCCATGCCCGTAGCAACTCCTAGTTTTTGTAAAGAAATTCTGTTTCAAAAGTAAAAACATTATTTTCCAAAATTAAATATAATAGTGCACAAATAAGCTCCACATTAGAGTTAGAGAACTTACTCTCAGATGTCAAAAACATTGTAATACTGTCCACTCCTATATCATTGGGAATAACCGTAAAAAGTGAATTTACATATAAAGTTACAAAAATTACATCATTGAGATCATTACATTCCCTAGATAATTGAAACAGATCTTATAAGAACTGTTTAGAATCTTTCAGGACCCTCCTAATATAATTCAGAACTTGTCTGAGTTGCTTCTGTACATATATGGACAACAGTTCTGTTAGCCACCCCTTACCTGACACTATAGGTGAGGAGGGGGATTCAAAGCATCCTTATGAACCTTGGGTAGACCATACATGATGGGTATTGTAGGATGGTCAACAGAGAAATAGGCATAAAGATCATAGTCAATCTGGTTTGTCATTAGCAAGTCATATAAATAAAAATTAAGCCTATTAATTATCCCTATTAACTGAAATCTCTGCAACTTTAAATATACAACTTCATTACTCAATATGTCCATCATTTTATCAATATACATGCCTTTATCTAATAGAACTACCCCACCACCTTTGTCCACTGGTCTAATAATAAGCTGCTGCATTTTCATTAGTTCATTAAGAGCTACCATTTCTTTAGGTGTCAAGTTATAGAAATTAGTACCACTACGTCTAGTATCAAAGCCTTCACTCAAATCTTTTTCACACAAATCAATAAAGGCCTCTAAGGCTGGTGAGGACATAGGAGTAAAAACACTCATTTTTTTTTTAAATATTATACAAACCACTTTTCTCCGGGAAAACAACTTTCAACATATTTTTCTAGCAAAAAGATGCAAGTCCAAAGAAACATCTGTTAAATTAGTTTCAGTTGCAGGAATAAACAAAAGTCCTTTATTCAGGACTGCAGTTTGTTCAATTGTTAATGGAAACATAGAGAGATTAAAAATTAAGACACCTCCTACCATCTCCTTTGTTCTAGCGTCTTTTGCTTTGCTGGTGTATCCAACCTTATCCTGGCTCTGCTCTGCCTGCTGTGCAAGTGACCCTTCCATTTTTCTTGGTGTATGGGTAATGCCTTCTCTAAAAAAATGGAGTCCTTAGGTAGATGGCACAAAGCAGAAGCAGGATTCTTGACTGAACAGTCTCTGCTCAGTCCTGTGCATATTTTTGGTCTTACAGCCAGTGGTACTTCATTACTAGGTGCCTTGTCTCGAGGAGAATTCACTGTCAAAAGAGATGTAGAATCCTTTTGAACAGCAGCATTTTGCATTAGCATCAGAAATCACTTCCTTAGCTGTATTTGGTACACCTAATGCTAACATAGATCCAGTCTGGCTCTCCTGTGAGTCAACATCCACCCTATCACACCCTACAAGTTGGGAACTCCCTCCCTGATGTGACACTCTCACTGTGGGAGGATCAGAACCATCAGAACTGCTCATTTTACACCTCATTGGTTCAGTCTTCTTGGGCCAGGAGAATACGTGGCCTTTTGGAAAGTCCTTCAAATCCCTCTGTAATTTCTTTAACTTATTGCTCTGCAGCTTGCATTCATAGAGCAATATATTGCACAATGACTCATCCAATAACTTAGCAAACACATTGCCTTTAAACGAGTCACTAATTTCATAAAGCATCTCATTAATTTCTTTAGCAAGTAACTCCTCCTCTGGATAAAATAACTCATTAATTAAGTACATATAATTAAAGCTAAGTTGTAGATTGAGTACTTGCCAGTGCTTTACGAGTTCTGGATAACTGTCCCCACAAGAGGGCATTTTCAAAAGATGAAACCCTCTGGAGACAATCTTATGGTGCAATGCTGCTTCCATACAATAACACTGCCACTGCAATCATTTTAACTTATAAAGCTTGACTACACACTGATGCAGTGTCCTTAGAGAAGGCTTTGGATACCCTACGTATTGAATTGCTAGAACATGGCTATGCAATAGGAGTTATAGAGCAGGCCATTGAAGAAGTTAGCAAAAATGGAATCAAACCCTATTTTTCTGATAAGCCTGAGGATCAATCAGAAGGTTTGCAGCCCCTAAAGGACAGTGATGTGGATAGGGTTGTTGTGACATATTCCAGTAATATCACCCTTGTGTGTGATATTTTAAAGAAAAATTGGCCAATATTGATAACAGATGAGGACATAAGTAGAGTAGTTGAAGCTGTTCCACATTTTACATTTAGAAACAATTGAACTGTGAAACAATGTTTATGTTATAAGCAAACTGGGTTTGTTAGGACGTGTTCTGAATGGCAGGGTACTTATGCCTGTAGATCATGCAAAGCCTGTAGATACATTTGATCAGCTACTTAAGCTACACATCCCAGAACCTATAAAGCTATTGTATTTCAATTCTATGCAGATTGCACTGACAAAAATCTTGTTTACTGGGCTCAGTGTACTGCTTGTGAAATGTTTTATGTTGGGAAGACCAACCGTACTTTGAAGGAGAGAATATTTGAATATGTGAATGACATACATAATGGGAAATTTACTAATGTACTAGCCAAACATGCCTCACAACTAGATGGTACCCATCAGGTTAAATTTTTGGTTTTGCAAAAGATTAACATCAATATTAGAGAGGATAACATTGCTAATGAGACTGAGTTCATGGAACTAGGATCGATATTAGATTTTAAAGCAGATGCATAACCAGGACTTAATAATGCTGTCACTTTAAAGCTGGCTCTGAAAAGAAGAGGCTTACATCATTAAGACAGCAATGTGATTTTATTTTTGGTTTTTGATTGGTAGGAAAGTGTTTAAATGAGTTTTAACAGAATATATGTTTTTTATGATCTGAGGAAATGGTAGTCCCGCAAAAGTGTTAACCTATTTTTACTGTTTTATTGTTTTATAGTTCCGATTAAAAGTGTGTTTTATCTGAACTTCAGCTTAGTGGATGGGCCAGATTCACAAAGGCTTGCACGGAGTCTAATAATAGAGTAAGACTCTAGACAGCCAACATGTCTGCCGAGCGATCCAGGAACAGCCGGCAAGGGCATGCATGAGAGTTCCTAAAACGACTCTTGCACGGACAGTGTTAGGATATGCAAATTACCTCATCTGCTGCTGAAAGCTATGCAAATGAGGTAAATTTGCGATCCAGGAAACACTAACCTGTCCGAGTAAGAGTAGTGTTATTTGCAGAAATGTACTCAGTTGGTAACTGAGTACCGTTCTGCAAATAGGAAAACGGAGCTATGACAGCTCCAAATAAAGGATGCATCCAGTTGAGGAAGCATGCCAATGGCCAAATATAAGGCCATTGGCATGATTATGTGTTGCAAAATAATAAAAACTATTTTCCCCGAATCTATGATGTTTAAGCGTAGCGCAGCACCGCGCAAACGTGCAGCGCTCTAAAAACCAGAAATAAAAAAGCCTAAAAATAGGCATTTTATTAAATATATACATCTGCCATGTAGGTGAATGGCAGGCTGAAGACAACATGGCTACTGAGCAGAGGTTGCTAAGGGGGGAAGCTCAGTCTGAGAGATGTAACCAAGCATTAGTAGACAATCCTATGCAAATGAGTATAAGGATAGTGAATCCCAATTTTCCCTGCCATGTGAACCATGTCCCTAGAGTGTAAGAGTAGGATTAGGGGAGAAACAGAGTAGAAGATAGGTGACATCATGAGGGGGGTATGTTACAAAGACTGTAAGCCTATTGGAGCAGAGTAGCATGTGTTTGCTGTGAGTTACTCAGGACTGGAAGAGGCATGTCTAATATGTACGGCATGCATTATGGGTAGGTGTGTTAAATGTGTGCATGGAATATACCTTAGCCATAATATAACTGGTGTATTGGCAAACCTGAACAAAAACCATACTCACCAGCTACACTCTGCTACCTTGGAGGTATACCAGAGGGAATTACATAAGTGTGCGAGAGATGTGATGTCAGTAGCCACAGTTGTGGCATTGGTACAGGGTGAAACCCAGAAACTGAAGGTGTACGACGTGGCTATCACTAAAGTTTCTTGCAAAGATGCTTACACTGTGTGCACACGTGTACGCGCCTGTAAACCCGTCTACGCCTGTGTGCACGTGTGTGCACTTGTGTAAGCCTGTGTAAGGCTGTCTAAGACAGTGTGCATGCATGTGCACCCACCTAAGCCTGTGTAAGCCCGTGTAAGCCTGTGTAAGGCTGTGTGCACGTGTTTGCGCTTGTTTGCGCGTCACTGCTCCCTGTGGAAGCAGAAAGGGAAAAGGAAGGAAAAGAAGTAGTAGGAAGTTAACCAAGGAGAACTAGCAGAGTTGCCAGGTGAAATCAATCAGAATCAGCCAATTACGCAGGCAGTACAGTAGCGCAGCCCAGCCCAGCACTTAAAACTCTGCAAACAACATTCCCCCATGTCTTTCTCAGAAACACTGCAACACTGCAGTCTACAAAGAGAAGTGAAAACTTAAAAAGCTTAACTGAGACAAAAAATGTTAGGGGCTGCCACTGCTGTTAAGGCAACATGTGCAAGATGCTGTGGGTGATGCCATTGTGAATGCTGCTGAGCAACCCACAGTGAGGAGATGGAGAAGAGTGTACAGACCCAGGGTAACCTACCAGGGGCTACATGAGCTGGAGATAGTGGAGCACTATAGAGTTAACAGAGACCTCCTGCAGCAAATTGTTGAGCTGTGCAGGCCACGCCTCACACACAGAACCAACAGATGGGAACTCATCCCAGTGGAAAGCAAGGTATGTGTTGGCCTAAGAATACTAGCAACAGGTATCTTCCAGAGACCAACTGGTGATATGATGGGGATTTCACAGGCATCAGCATCCAGGGTACTGCACCAGTTCCTGAATGCCATGTCAGCACATGTCGGTGATCATGTATATTTCTCCAATTCCCATGAGGTATTGGCCAGCAATATGTGCCTCTTCCAGCAAATAGCGGAATACCCTGAGGTAGTGGGTGCAATTGACTGCATGCACATACACATCAAAGCACAAGCCGGTGAGCGGGGTAGGGCCTACATCAACCGCAAGGGTTTCCACTCCATCAACTGCCAGATTGTGTGCGATGCCCAAGGCATAATACTGAATGTGTGTGCTGGCTGCCCTGGAAGCTACCATGATTCCCATATCTGACATCTGCTGCAGCTGTACCAGACATTTGCCAATGGGGACATCCCTGACGGTCACCTAGTGGGGTTGCTGGATACGCACTGGAGCCGTGGCTGACGATACTCATCAGAAATGCACACACACCTGAACAAGAACTCCATAGTGAGGCACATGCACAAACACGAAATGTAATCGAGCGTGTGTTTGGGATGCTCAAGTCACGGTTCCAGTGCCTGGACACATCTGGTGGAGCCTTGCAGTACTCACCAACTAAATGTAACCAAATTGTCATGGTATGTGCCATGCTACACAATATGATCCTGCGAAAACAGCTGCAGCAGGAACAGCATGGGGCAGGGCCACACAGCCCCCCACTAGTGCCAAGGCCTGCACAGGCACAGCATGACTTGGAGGAGGAACAACCTGAACCTGTCCCAGTAGGCAGAAGGAGGTGTGCCCAGTATGCCTTGGCAAAGAGGCAATGCATAGCACATACACTGGCTCAGTAGGAACCCTGGAAATAATACCTCTCTCTGACTCGCACATAAAATAAAAGGGATGCCTAACTTGACACTACCTGTCTCCAAACTTGTATAGGGAGTGTAGTATGTGCATCCGACATAGGTAGCCCTGCAGCACCACCTGAGGCATGATTGCCATGTTTTAAGCAATATAAAGCAGTGTTAAGCAGCATTTACCAATATTTAGTATATGTAAACAAAATTGCCCGTGTTAACTAGCGCAATGTTGGGCAACGTTGAGCAATGTTGGGCAAGGTTGGGCAAAGTCATGCAAAGTTGAGCAAAGTCAGGTAAACATGTTCATATTTGCTTTACTGTTCCTTAAGCAGTCTGGTCTGCCCAGAATGAAAATAAAAAGCAGTGACAGAGCTCAAACCCAGGATACTGTGCACTATAGTCACAGTACTGAACCACTAAGCCATGATAGCATTTCAGTGGCACTGACACAGCAGGACAATTGTACACTAATGCAAACACAAAGAAATGCTGTATCATGCCCCTAAAGAGGCATATGGGTAACCTCTCCCAAAGGCCTATGCAGACAGAGAACATCAGGCCAGGCGGTGTGATATGGGTTGTGTAGGCTATGAAGTCGCAATCTAATATACGTGACATTGGACGCTAGGATTTGTAGCACAGTAGTATGCCTCAAGCCAGTACGATAGGCAACAGTACAGACTGAAATGGTGTACCGTACATAGCAGTGCAGGCATAGCAAATGTGTATAAGTGTCAGGTGAAACCTTCATCCTATGTACACCCACAGTAACAATCAGGTGTGCCCCCGGGTAGAAATGTACAAAGAATAGCTGCCCCCCCGTATGTAGAAATGTTGATAAGTCTATGCAAAGTGTCTCATGGAAACCCTGCAGGCACAGCACGATCCCTGTTGATCTATGACACAAAGGTGAGCTCTGCTGTAAAAATACAACTTGATTTGCTATACACATATAGTATAAATGCCTATACTGGGCGTGCTCACACACTCCAACAAATGTAATGGATTTCATTCAGCATCACACTGAAAGGTCATACTGGGCATGCTCACACACGTAAAGAAATGAAGCAAATGTCAGGCAGCAACATACTGAAAGTTCATACTGGGCATGCTCACACAGGCTAAATATGGATGTGATAATAAGGGATCTATGGACAAATGTGGATAGTCAGCTCTACTTCCAGAAATACATTCACAAAGTGGTCAGAAAATCATGCTATGTGTTCACACAAACTGCCAAGGTCTGTGCATGTAGGTCAACGGAGGTTCCCCCTACTCAGTGGTCATCAGACCCGTCAGAGAGTACCACAACACACTTGCAATGAATCTGACTAGGCATGTTCAGCAGCCAGAAAGACAACTGAAGTACCTTAACAAGAGGATTACTGGCCTCAAATAGTTGCCCCATGCAACAAGACTGAATGTAACCCAATCTGTACTCTATTGTATACTGTCAACTCAGGAGATTGCCCAACAGACAGGTCCATGTCATGGCTACACTCAGATCTGTTCTGAGTTACAGCTCAATGGCACTAAATATACAGACCCAACTGATATTGCCAACATCCTGGCAGATAGGATCAGTGTTAGCTTTACCCCCCCCCCCCCCCCACCCATGAAAGAGCACATCTCTATAATGGAAGATTGCAAAGTTGCTGTCATCACGGCTGCACAGGTAAAAAACACTCTACAAAGCCAGTATCACAGCAGCCATGGGACCAGATAACATCCCAGGCTGTGTAGCATCTACTTCCCTGAAGTAAAATTTAACATGGAAGGTCTGTGGCAACTGAAGTTTCCAGAGGACTGCAAACTAGGAGCCATAATTGTAAACACTAAAGATGTGGACATCCTACAAAAGGGCCTCACTGAGACAGATGGCTGTTGTCAAAGCCATGGGCTCTAGCTCAATGCCAAAAGGTGCATTGTCATCCCCTTTGGTAAAAACTCTGTAGCCAAAAACTACAACATAGGTGGTAGTATACTTCATACTGAAAGTGTGACAAGAGACTTTGGGTCACAGGTGGACAGTGGACACAACTGTGATAACCACATTCCCACAGTAGTCAGGAAACTCTCCTATGTGGCACACCTTATCACAAAATGTGTCTCATGCAGAATAGAAGAGGACATTGTTCCCCTCTACTCATCACTCACTAGAACTATAATAGAGTACAACGCCACTACTGCTATGTACCTCACAAGACAACGACAACAACCGGAAAGCCTGCAGCAATACCTCACAAAGAGCATTAGTGGCCTGAAATACATGCCATACACAGACCATCTCAAAATGCTCCATCCGTACTCCCTTGCATATCGCCTACTCAGAGGTGTTCACTGCCTAACCTACAAAGCTATGTCAAACACAGAGCTGTTGGACATGCTCTACGTAAAACACTCACAATCTCTCTGACCTTCGGACCCAAAACCACGGGTGAAATACAAAAGGAATGGGTGTACCCATTTACCTTATGGATACCCACACCTTCAGGTTAGTGGCACTGCATGAGGCCATGGAGACCATGCAAGTGCAACTAACATTGGGCAAAGCTGCTCATCAGATTGTAGTCTGCTACAGATCACGTATCTTGTCTCAGGAACCGCACTCAGTATTCGTGAGAACAGTGGAAAATACAAAGGTCCTGTCAAACACCATTATATGAGGAGATTACAACTACCCAAACATTGAGTGGGACAATTACTCATGTACAACGTCCTTTGCCTAATGTTTCCTAGAGTTTAAAAACTCTAACACCCTGGAACAGCTGGTCACCATGCCCACTACAGGTGACAACATACTGGACATGATCATCACCAACATGGGGTACCAGTGTTCCACAACAGAGATAAACCCCTCGCTGGTAATATCAGATCATAAAGTAATCACACTGGACATCCACATCCCCCCCCACCCAGTCAATGAAACCACTGTGAAGACATATTCAAAAGCAAACTGCACACTTCCCAAGACCAAAGTGGAACGTTCCAAAGACCTCTTGCTATAGGATAATGGTATACATTCTGCATAATCATTTACAAGTGCATCCTATGAGCATCTACAGGGATGTATGGAATGAGACAACACAAAGAAATCCAAGATGCACTCCTCCAAAAATAAGACAACAATCAGGTGGTTGCTGCCCATAAATAAGCTAGACAACAGAAGGAGGAAATGAACACATGATAGAGCCAACTTCACTAAAGGAAAGGCATCAGTGATCATTATTAGGAAGAAACAATGATCGCTCATAAAATAATCCAAGGACTGTTTCTAAAGACAAATAGCCAAGGAATGTAAGAATAACAACCACATAGCCTTCAGTAGCTATACCAGACATGTAGGTGTCATCTTCCAAATATGCTGTCAGCTACTGAAAAAGGAAAGAAATACACTGAACCAACTTTCATTGCCCACATCCAGGGGGACAAGTTCAGTGTAATCTCCCCCCATCACCCCCAAATGGCCCTGTGTCCATCACAGAAGGATGCTGAGCCCCAGATGTCATGGACATGCAGGCAAAGACAGCCCTCTCCAAAGCTAAGAACACAGCATCAATGGGACTGGATGGTGTCCCAGGCTGCGTCCTACACTAGGCCCAAAAGGAACTACACCCTCACCTACATCCACTGTCCAGACTCAAGTGTACCAGAGGCTATGTACCCAAAGAATGGCATACACTAACAGTCATCCAGCTCCACAAAGGGGGTGCCACAACAGAACCTGGAAACCATTGCCCTATATGTCTACTCAGCCTGGTCTACAAAGCTATTGAGCAAATTGTTATGGAACCCATAAACAGAGACATTGGAGACCTCCAGACACTGGACTTTACACATCTCCGCCTTGTTAAAGGCAGATCCTGTCTCCTACACCTAGTTGACTTATTTCGAACAGTTACCAAGGACATAGATGGAGGTGAAAGTAGTCCACACAGCCCACCTGGACCACACTAAGGACTTTCTACACCATTCCCCACTCTGTCATCATGGACAAGCGTACCAGTTTGAACATTAACAGCTATGTCACAGGATGGGTGGCCAAGTGGCTCACAGATCAAACACACTTGTTCATTGTTGCGGGTGCTATGTCCGACTCTAAGCCAATCACAAATGACATCCCACAGGTCTTGGTCCTGGGACCCCACCTGTTCAGTAGATACTGCTCAGAGGTACAGGCAAGCACGGGAGTTGTATGGCTGAACAGGTTTGCAGATGACTGCTAACTGTGGTCCATAATCGACTCTATGGCTGACACAGACATCCTCCAGAAGTGTCTTACAGAGACTGATACCTGGTGTCAAAACAATGCCCTCAAGCTGAATGCCAATGAATGCATAGTCATCCCCTGTGGGTAAAACAATGTGCACACAAATTACCACATAGGTGGTAATCCAGTATGTACGGAGAACGTCATTATGGCCCTGGGGACACAAGTAGATAGCAAACTCCACTTTGATGGTCACATGGCCAAAGAGTTCAGACATTCCTTCTATGTAGCCCACCTAATGTCACCTAATGTAACCCACATTGTATAGTCTGATGATGTCACCATCCTACAAATATACCTGTGAAAAGGAGAACTCACAGTAATGTGCATAGCGCTTTGTGTAACTGTGTACTCCTCTAGTATCATAAAGCCGTCAGGTAGGGGTTTGAATTCTGCACTTGACAAGTTTGTGTGCGGTCTCCTTGGGAAGGAGCAATCTTTTTGGAGAGTAGTAAAACACCATAAAAGTGGTATACTAATCATTGTCAAGTCTGCTGATGTCACCATCCTACAAATATACCTGTGGAAAAAAGACTTTCCAGTAATGTGTATAGCACGATGTGTTAATGCGTACTCTTCTAGTATCATGAAGTAGTTAGGTAAGGGTTTGAATCCTACACCTGACAAGTGTTTGTGTATAATTACCTGGGAGAGGAGCAGCCTTTTTGTAGTGTAGTAGTACACCTTACAAGTGGTATACTTATCTTTATCAAGTCTGATGATGTCACCATCCTACAAATATACCTGTGGAAAAGAGACCTCCCAGAAATGTGAATAGCGCATTGTGTTAATGTGTACTTCTCTAGTATCATGAAGTAGTTAGGTAGGGGTTTGAATCCTGCACTTGGTGAGTGTGTGTGACACTGTTAGTCAATATGCTATGGATTTTGCTTTTACTACCATATGACGTATCAGTAGGCATTGCACATGTGAGGTAGCTGTGATGCAAATACATATACGTACATGTTACCTCAATTATTGCATGTGTGGGAACCCTGCTTTATCCAAGAACACAGCTGTCATCTTTGCCAAACTGTGCTGCTGCTTCCCAGACCTTGGGTCACATCTGTACGCTTGTGACAAGGCCAGCCACTGCAGTGATGCCTGGCCTAGGTCATCCATGTCACACACACTCATTACGGTTTCTATGGAATTGTGTGAGTGAGGATTTATGGCCGAGGTATATGTCAGACCTGTTTAAACTCAACAAAGTCTGTCAATGATGACTATTCATTATAGGTGTACAACAACCTTTGTGGATATGCATGCAGACCCCTTATTGCTTATGTGATCCACCGAGGGATTTCAAAATATCTTAGGAAATGTGATTATCAAAGGAGAGATGACGTAACACTAGGTTGCATGTACACATCAGTACCTGTTCATCATGTTGGTGGCTACTACCTATGTGGTACTGTGGGGATACTATGTTCCGTAAAGGTTGATGACTATGCTTAGTTTGGCCTATAGCTTTACAGCATGGGTTTGACAACAGGTATCTGTATGTATGATACCCTTGTGGAGGATGTGTGTGTCACCTGGAGAATGCAGTATAGGCCACAGTATGCATTACCAGACATGGACAGACATATCCCTACTGTGATTGCTTGTACCTAAGAGAGCCATATGCCAAACAGGAGTGGTCTCAGTAATGGGTGCAGGTGAATACCACTGGTTACTGGCATAGTATAGTACCTGAAGGATCCAAATGTTGCTGTGTGTCCTACATCTGTATGTCAGTTGTCAAGACATCATCTAACAATTGGTTATGGTCAGGCTGTTGAAGTCATGTATATTACCAGAATGTAAAACAATGACAGAAAGTAACTGTATCACCCACAGCACAGTGTCACACCATGTCATACACAGATGTGTAGTTAGGTTCCAAAATGTGTGTAGTACAATGCATACTGGCCACCAACAGAAACTATGGAGTGTTACTCTGTAATACAGAGGATGTCACCCTGCCCATGTCTCCACTATGCACATACATGCAGACAGTGCACCTCCACCATGTTCACAACTGTACACCTGCAAATCTGTGCTACACACATCCCACACATACTGTCCACTCTCTAACACATGCTGCCAATACTGCACAGATCAGCCAAGTGGCATGTGGGTGGACAATACACAATTGGAACTAACACTGGTGTAAACAATCCTACAATGACAATCATAGCTTTAATGCATCATACCTGCTCAGCTACACCTTCAAGCATATCATTACACTCTACTGCTGACAACATGCTAACATTGCTATACTGCTATAAAGACACCCTGTGCATCAGCACTATGGTAGCCTGTTCCTGCATCGATGTTACAGATGACTGGAGGTGGCACAGGTTTCATCATATGCACAGGGTGTGTTGTTGGTTTGCCAACAGGCCTACAGTGAGCCATCCAATCAACATATGTATGTGTGTGTGTGTGTGTGTGTGTGTGTGTGTGTGTGTGTGTGTGTGTGTGCGCGCGTGTGGGGCAAGAATACTGGTATGGGCCAATGTTGATGTAATGTGTGTGGGCATGTGTTAGCCCTAGGTGTCTGGATTATGTGTGTGTGTGTCTGCATGCACACAGTTCCACCATGTGGCTGCCATATACAGGTATTTGTGGGACAGCCACAGACTGTACCTGCGAGGATTTACAGATCACCATCTCTGGCCACAGATACGGTACCTGTGCCTGGCAGGGGTGCTACTGACACTATCAGGTACTAAGCCAAACTGGGTACTATCCCCAGAGGTAGATGGATGTAAACTGGACTCAGGTCCCTGCTGGGACTGCCCAGTGCCATGTGCAAGCGGTCTTCTAGGATGTTCTATGGACAGCCCACCCCCAACATTGTTGGGGCTGGTACTGGCACTACAGGAGCAGCTGTGGCTTGAGGGACATCTGCGGCAACTGCGAGCTGCTGATGTTGCTGGCATAAGTCCACGTCGATGACTCAACCATCCTGCACTGTCCTGACACATGGACATGACATTGCAGAGGACATCTAATGTCTCTCCCTAATGTCTATCAGTGACCTCAGTGTAATTACGGATGGCACCAGCTAGGTCACGGATACTGTCAATTACGACGGTGTTATGTGCCCTCTGTTCCCTTAGTCCCTGTCTGGTGTACCGTTCCATATGTGCCTGTGCCTCCATAACAGCCTGGAACATGTGTGAGGTTGTAAGACCTGTGGCACGTCTGCCAGTGGCATGATGAGACCCCCTGGACATCTGCCTATGTGGTACCCTTCCAGACATCTGGATATGGCTGCTGTGTCGAGCTGCATGTCCCATGGATACCACACTGTCCTGGCCAATGCCGACTGTACGCTGTCCCTCAGTTAAGGGCATTGGTGATGGATGTATTGGCAGTATGACTGTGTGCATGGATGGGGTGGACACTTGTGTACTGTCGATTGGTGGCCCAACAACAGACCCTGGCAAACATGCCTGTGCCTCAACACACCTATCATCATTATCACTATTTTGCTCAGTGACATCAGTTTCCCTGCTGTAGTGAACCAGCCCAAAGTCAGCACCTGTGAGAGGAAGACAGGAAACACACTTTATGACCTGTACATGATGTTGGCACACATGAACACATGCACACATGCACACATGAACACATGCACACATGCACACATGCACACATGAACACATGCACACATGAACACATGAACACATGCAGACATGAACACATGCACACATGCACACATGAACACGTGCACATATGAGCACATGATCACATGAACACACGAACACATGCACACATGCACACATGAACACATGAATACATGAACACATGCACACATGCACATGAATGCACTCCTCACTAAAACAGACACACACACACACACACACACACACACACACACACACACACACACACACACACACACACACACACACCACCAGCAATCCAGAACGTACTCAATAGCGGGTGATGGTGTGGTACAGTATCACAAGGCAAACAGTTATATCACACGTGTCAGCATGCAGGACATGTGTTGCTCAACAGCATGCAGTGCAGGTGTAGACAGCCCTTGCTAATAACAGCATACATGGCTTTGATGCATGTGTGTTGTTGATCAGTGATTGGCCTCACCCTGGAATGCAATGTGTACATGGACACAACATTGCTGTGTAAGTATTAAAAGCTCTGCAATGTCCTGTGCACCATCACTCACAGGTATACATACCATGGCTGGATGTGTATCTGTGTGTCACATAGATATCCATTTCTGATCAGAGTGTCTGTGTCTTTAGCGGATAAATGTGGACACAGGTTTAGCACATGCATGCTATGTATACACACAGGATGAGTGGTGCATGTATACCTGATGGAATACCATTGCTCAACATAGCCATTGTACAGTGGTTATGTTGAGTGTAGGACATATTGTGGCCATGCCAGTGCCAGCCATGACATGGCATGCTACAACACAACTGCAACATTAAACATCACACATACACAGTGTGTGTCATGTGACCTATGCACTCAATAGCATTACAAGGCATATATGTGTCACTTTGTACAAAAGGTGATTGCTATGCATATTGTGTATTTGTCCATATGTTTGCACACACACAACATTGAGGTACATATCAGTTAATGCTATGTGTAGTACTGTGGTCACTGTAACTGGATGGGGTGTAGTACCATGAGCCATCATCATGCAGCATCATTTGGTCACTCAAGGCTACTAATGTGTGCCAGACCGGCACATACCATGCTGTACCAGAACTGCTATACCATGGCTACATTCACCATTTCACAGCCAGTTATTACATGGGTTTGTATGGTGCCCAATAGGGGGCATTGCCTAACATGAATGTGTTATGTGTTGAAGAGTGTTGCACAGCCACATGAGAGGCATCTGCCCCTCAGGTATATTATGTGTGCTGTGCGGATGACATTTGTGATACTGGAGTATGACCTTACAGCGGGTGTCTGAATATGCCATGTGTAGCATGTGAACGTGTATCGTGTATGACAAAGTTGTGTATGTTGTGTGCATGTGTATTGCCTCTGCCTATCCAATGTCCACTACAGTGTTGCCACAATTGTGTGGGATACTCTGTGTATTGTTATGTGTTTTAGGCAGCTACCCACGTTACTGGGATGTGCATAGTCTCACAGCAAACATGCACAGCATGCATTATGCGTAGGTGTGTTACGTGTACATGGCCTACAGCTCACCTACGACATGCACATTTACTTAGTAATATTAAATGTAGAACACACTCACCAGCATGGGTCTGCTGCCTTGCTGTCACACCAGAGGGACCTACAAGGATATGAGACAGTTTGTCAGTGGCAGCAACTGTGGCATTGCTACTGTGTGTCTGCAATCTTACAGTAGTACAACAGTTGACAGTCACAGGCCTACAGATTACATTCCTAATTATTAGTATTGCACAACACTAGGCACCACATCCTCTAACTAAACAGTACACATCTCACATGAGCATGCTCTACCAATAGAGGTAACAGTAGTGTATAGCTATGCCATGTTACCTGCACACTCCATGTAAACTTGCTGGGTGGCTCCGGCCTCCATGATGATACATGTTGCTTGTTGTTGTTGCTGTTGACCAGGAGCCACCTGGCTCAGGAGCAGCTCCTCCACTTTGGTGAGGGGGGGATGGATGGGTACCCCACCACCTGTGGCAAGCTGTTGTCTACGGATATCTGACGCACGCTGCTGGACATGTCTAATTAAATCATTGCAGTGATGGCGTACCTGCTCATATGTTCGGTTATGCATGCCTATGTCATTTACCCTATAGACAAGATCTTGCCACAGTGCAGTCCACTTACGCTGGTCCTGGCTGGTTCTGGAGAACAGCAGGGCTTAGTGCTGCACCATTGTTGTTGTTATGTGTTCCTCCTCTGCCATGCTGTAGGTGGGGTTACGATGGTGGGCCATTACCCTGGAAGACAATGAAACAATATGTGTGAGCATGTCATGTGGCACACTTAACATTCTAAAGTACAGATATCAATTAACTGCCATATATACAACCTATTGGCTGTCAGAGGATACACACTTTCAATACCACATATCAGTGCTCAGCCCACAACTGCCTGACAGTGCCTGGCACACTCTATATATCAAACCATGTTTTGCACAACAACAAAGATAAAAAAGTATATAAGACTATACAACAGTACATGGCACACTGTATGCGACACAATGCACCACCTAGCCACAGGAGGTATATATATATATATATATATATATATATATATATATATATATATATATATATATATATTGCAATAATTGTAAAGTCCAGTTACAGTATCACCAGTATACCACACCAGTCGTTTATGGCAAACCCCTGCCTAACATATGTGCACATTCGTTACTATAGGTGGCATACTGCTGTACTAGACTATACATGTTACCAGATAAGCACTTATATCCTGTAACACACATATGACCGAGGCCATGGTACAGGCATACCCACACACACATCAGACATACATACCAGACACAAAGGTATGGCAACCCAGATGACCTTTACCTGTGTACCATACAGTACTGTGTGTCAGTAGTTACAAAGCCTTATGCCTGAGGTATGTAATCTGTGAGGACTACAGGGAACACACAAAACAGTGGTTCCAAGAAATGTGGACATGCACCATACTGTGCTGTGTAGGCATACAGCTTCAGGTAGTACTACAGTTCATACATGAGTTGGATTCACCAGCAGTAACACTCAATAAGCATACATCTACTGCTTTAGCCTACAATGGGACACCCCAGTCAACACCAGGGGATAACGTCAGACCGTATGGCATACTGCTTTTTCTGCCTAGTGATTGCATACACATCTTTTGCTGGGATCACAGCTAGGACACATAATACCATGAATGAAACAGTTTTCCACTAAGCTATCACACATATACAGAACTCTGACACATTCACCAACACATTCACCATCACACTCAGTCAACCTCACATAGCAATTATTGCAACAAGTACATGTGAGTGTGTATCGCTTCATAGGTAGGTACGAGGCTATTGGCCCTAGGGCCTATAGAAGTCTAGCCATACGCTACCCTGGCCTTTGACACACAGGTAAGTATGTTTCACGTGGCCTTGTCAAGCAGAGCCACAGAGGTGATTCCCGGAGTGTATTTCCTATCTCCGATACAATCATCAGGATTATTTCTGACGACAGCTAATTAGGAGCTTTGTTTGCTATTGATAGGTGGTTTGTTCCAGAGTATGGGATGTCTCTGAGATAGGAATCTATCCCTCCAGCATGTGCTGTCTATTGAGGGCACAAGGTTTAGGTCCCTAGAGCATGTAGCTCGTAGGGATTGTGATCTGTCTACATGGAGCATGTCCAACAGATCTGGGTTTGTCATAGCTTAGTATGTTAGGCAGAGGTCACCTCTGTGTAGGCGGTATGCAACACAGTCTAGCTGTGGGTTTGTGAAATGGTCTGCATAAGGCATCTATTTGAGGCCAGTATTACTCTTTGTGAGGTATGCCTGTATTGTTTCCAGTTCCTGTAGATGTCTTGTGAGGTACATACTGCATGGGCCATTGTACTCGATAATGGGCTTTATGTGTGATGAGTAGAGGGGAATACTGACCTATATTTCCCTGGATGACACAACTTTTGTGATGACGTGTGCCACGTAGACAGATGACATGACTAGTGTGGGACTGTGATTATCAAAAGGGTGACTATTGTCCACCTGTGCCCCACACACCTTCGGTGTTAAGTAGACTACCACCTATGTGGTAGTTCATGGGTACAGAGTCTTTGTAAGAAGGTATGCCAATGCAGTGTCAACAGTAAGCTTGGGTCCACGGCTTTGTCACCAGGCATCTGTTGCAGTAAATATGACTCTGTCTCTCTCTCTCTCTCTCTAAATTATATATATATATATATATATATATATATATATATATATATATATATATATATATATATGTATATACACACATACATATAAACATCCATTGGTGTACATGTAGATATACATATAGGCACATATACAGTCCACCTTTCATGGTGGGGATATCAATTATGCAAAGGTTGTGAGGTATACCGTTATGTCATAATATTGCACAGTGTTGTGTGGAATGCATTGAAGGTGTTCTCAGCCCATGTAGCTTTAGCAGGCCTCACTGGCTGCAACACTGCAAACCTGACGAATCATACCCACAGCGTTTAACCACCACATGTCATATAACAGCACTGTATGCTGTCTTGTTTGCCATACACTACAACCTACATAGACATATGCACATAACCTTCAACAACATATATATGTCCACCCTTCACAAACAGTTGCAGTATGTCCCTTGCTATATGCACATGTACAGATGCTAATATATCTGACACAGACAGATCTCTCCATATCTGTGTGCCATACACACACAAGGTCCACAGTGTTATAAGTTCGTGTACCTCACGGCTGACATGTTGGGCCTTGCTGCAACATGAACAGGTGTTACATGTGAGCACACAGTAATATTAGAGGGTGTATATATAACTGCACAGCTGTACAGCTGTTGCCAATGCTAAGCTACACCTTAATATGACTATCATGCATTTGTTACTCTGTCACATCCATGTTTATATAACAGTATGCACTACTCCCACAAACAGACATTGTACACACTACTGTACAGAACACAGATAACATGGATCAGATGTTTGACATTTAATGCTGAACTACATATGTCACAGTCATATCCCACTGCACACAGCTACACACTGATGTCTCCATGCCAGTAGTTATGCAGGGCATCTGTGCATAGATACGTACTGCTGCCACATATGGATGAATCAAACTATGTAGAGTACTCAAAGAATAAAAGCAGGCAGAGGCAAGGCTCCAGTTTCTTCAGCTGATCTATTACAAGACACACAAGTGCTTTCACCACAAGGCTTCTTCAGGTGTATAAAAAGCAGCACTCAACACACCCATTCTTATACTAAGCATTAACTAGTCACATGATTAAAAAGAGAAAACTCTTAAAGGCACAAAGAACAATTGTATTCAGCCCACAGTAAAATGCATAGTAAAATATATAAAAACTTCATTGCAAAAAACACATTTCATAAAAGCAGTATTACAAAAAATACATATTACAAATACACGTAAACCACATAAATGTAACAGATTCTCCCTACATAATGATCTATGTTTCAGGATGGGTCTCAATGGTACATGGTCATTAAGACCATGTCCTGTGTTAGCTCTTAATCTCACAATCCATTTAGCCTCCAAGTTCTCAGTTTGAACTCTGGTGTCACCACCCCTCAAGTTCTCATAACATTTACCTAATACCATAAATGTAAAGGTGTGTTGATCATTCGTTTCTTTAATGTGTTTTGCTAAAGCATTGAACACACTACCCTTCCTAATATGGGTTAGGTGTTCCCTGATCCTATCCCTTAATAGTCTATCTGTCTTTCCCACATAGAATTTACTGCATACTTTGCAAGTAGCAAGGTAAACCACATGTGAAGTATCACACCTTGCACTGGTTCTTAGTGTATAAGTTACACCAGTGTCTGGATGCAGAAACTCCATATCTTGATTTATAAATTTACAGAACTGGCACCTAGTGCACGGTTTAGTCCCTGGTGTATCCTCAGTCCTAATTTGGTCTCTGGGATTGCAAGGTCATCGCTTTCATCATCGGATGAAGTCTACGGATGAAAGCGGAAAATAAAGTTGTGTTACGCTATTTCTGGTTTCTCTCTGTTGCTGTTGCTGGTTTCGCATTTTCTAGACAAGACAAAAAAGACACATACAGGGGCAGAATATGACACATGGGGTGGGTGAACACCATTGATGGGAAAGGATGTTTGGAAATCACAAGCCCATGAGCCCACAGATGGCAACAGTGGAACTGAGATCCCCACCCAAAGGCAGTCACCACTGTACCTTCACAGCCCAGAGGGTGGCTGTGCTGGGGGCTGCGTAGGAGGGGCAGGCTCACCCATGAGTTGTGCCACTCTTGCCTCGAGCTGGCGTAGAGGATCAGCGACTGAACGCTCAATCTCCCTACGCACCACAGCCCGGACCGTTTGGAGAGTGATAGGTGGCCCTCTTCCGGCCATGCTTGCAGGGGGAGGATGAGCCCCATCCCCTGCAGCACTTCCACCCAAAGGTGGCACAGGGCCAATGGAGGAGGAGGTCTCGGGCTGGGCATCAGACCTGCTAGTGCCAGGTGCCATTGCCAGCTGAGGTGGGACAGGTGGGTCTGCTGGGACCGGCCTTCCCATACGTTCTGTGTTTAGGAGAATTTAATGACAATATGTGTTGGTAACAGCCAACAACATTCCAAATTAGTTGTAACAGCATGCAGCAATATTCCCATTAACCCAACACACCAGAGTTCCAACAGTTGAACAGCAAGCATAACACATGCAGATATAGAACAACAGTGGACATTCCAACAGCATGCAGGATTGATTGGTGGCAACAGGCCACCAAGACTGTGGTGTTTGAACAGGGCACATGCATCAAAGTAAATGCATATATTTATAAACCAATAGGACATATGTCCCAACAAATGTTTTTAGATTACACATACCTATTGAGGTGTGGAATTCCATTGTTTATGCACATACAGTAGGGTGTAAAAGGATACCTCCATTAACAACTTATATGTACTTATAGTTTACACTACATTCCTACTGACTGCAGGTATATATCCCCTACATGTATTATTACACTAGGCAATGTCCATTAAGTTGTGAAATGGGTTTTGCTAGTTCCTTATACACCTGACCTGTATCTGACATACGAACTGTCCAGGATGCAGATGTTACTGCTACATATTTATATATTTTATTTATATTTATATGTCTACATATCTGGATGTGTTCAGGTGACATTATCAGTTATATTTTAACAGCCCCCTACATTTCTAGCAGCACACTGAAATTTCTGGTGAACTCAATAGCAAGCTAATCATGTGCCAGATTTACCTATACATGCCAGCCTTGAAACAACAGTTGAGGACTGTATATATGCTTAACAGATACTGACACTCCCTTCTTCCACTTTCTATGGGCCTAGCCAAGTGTGGATTGACAGCGCTTAATACAACAGTACTATTTCTATACTGCAAGAGTACATCAACATTTCGAAGAAAGTGACACGGACACACTACAGGAGTTATACCTTTATTAATTACATTACACACTTTTCTAGTGGATCTCTCACTTATTTGATATTACAGTGCATGCAGACGTCTTATTCAAGATGTATTATACATTCATTTATGATTTACGACACTCTTTTTCAGGCTCTCTCACTTATTTTATATAACAGTACATGCAGAGAAATAATTCAGGACTTAGTATACCTTTATTAATGGGTTACAACACTCTTTTTCAGGCTCTCTCACTTATTTTACATAACAGTACATGCAGAGAGGTTATTCAAGCCTTATTATACCTTTATTATTGGGCTACAACACTTTTTGTCAGGCTCTCTCACTTATTTTATATAACAATACATGCAGAATAATTACTAACCTGCCTGGTGGCACAGCCTTAGCAGCCTATCTGCATAGGCTTGCTGATTCGCAGCACGGACACCTGCAGCTGTGAAGTAAATGAAGTGATATTGAGACATATACCTATCCATACTATCGAATACACTAGCAATTTTTACATACTTCATTCCATGGCTACCTACACAGTAGTAGGGCATTTTCCATCCCACGGGCCTCCTGTATCCATTGGTTCAGTTGGTCTTGCTTGCATCTCTTCAGGTCTGCATGGTGGTGTCTGAACTGCTCACCAGTCCGAGGGACGCCTGTGGCACTGGTGAGTTCATGTGCGAGATGGTTCCAGGCTTCCACTTTGCATTCCGTGCCCTGGAACTGGCCCTGCAGGAGTCTAGCATCATTATGATGGACGAGGAGCCAAACCATCACTTTTGACTCCTCAATGCCCCACCGTTGCACTCGGAAGCAAGATCCCTCTCTGACACCAGCCATTGCTGCCAGTTATGGCAAGTATTCCGGTTTATGGAGCTTAAATATGCCTCATTTCCCGCACTTATTTGTGATTGGCCAGATTTGAAAATTCTCAGCTGAGTGCACACCTGCTTAGCACTGGGTAAACTTTGATTAATATGTATATGTGTGTTGACAGTCCATGAACATTAAATGCTGTCATAGCTTAGTAGATCAGTACTGTGATTATGGTGCACACTATCCCGGGTTCGAGGCCTGTCATTGCTTTTTATTTTATTACTGGCTTGACCGGTAGGGGGTGTGGCTGTGTTTAGCTGACTTTGCTCAACTTTGCCCAATGTTGCTCTACGTTTACCGACATTGCCCAACGTTGCCCGACATTGCGCTAGTTAGCACGGTGCGCAGCTTCGCTCAAACATGTTTTGTTTGCGCTAGTTGGCGTGATGCGCAGCTCCACGCAAAGCCATTGCGCTAGTTAAAGCACTGTTAAGCTATGAGCAATTATACTTAAATATGCTTAATACTGGTAAACTTTGCTTAGCAGTGCTTCACACTGCTTAAGATACATTACTTATGAATTTATCAGTATGCATGACCATTTCACCTTCTTATATATATATATATATATATATATATATATATATATATATATATATATATATAAAATATTGTTCACTACTACATAGGCCATTTCAATACATTGTACTAATATTTAAAAGGTAAATGTCAGGAATTAATTTTATGCACAGATTTATTACAGAAAATGGGAAGGGGAGTGGTGGGACTCGAACCAGGAATGCCTTGTCTTTGTGCGAAGGGTCTACCACTACTCTATTGCTATTTGGCTTAATTTGCATATAAGTAGTTTATTATCCTCTTCGATGTCTGAACTGCTAATTGTAGCTAAGCAATGGGCAAACCCAATGCACACACGCGCAAATACGGGCAGCTATATCGGGAATGAGAAAAAAAAAGAAGGTTTGACATTTTATTATATTTGTACATGGGTTTGGAATGTGGGGGAGTGTAGTGTTGGAGATATACACATTTGAGCAGACTCGCTCATGTCTGGTGGCATTTGCTGTTTAGGCACTTGCAGGGACGTGGATATTTGGACTGCTCGGCAGTCTGACATACCCCCTGCACTCGTGCACGCACCGTGTTAGCCTTAGAGTTGAGTCAGCACACCCTCATGCATATGCATGATGCGTTGATGTCATACTCTTAAACGGCAGTCTCCGAGTAAGACTTAGTTAGTCTTACACGGACAATTAGTGAATCCCGGCTGATGTCTTTTCATTTATTATATTATTTATTCTGGATTTTGTCAGGTCCTGGTATGTCTATTTACACTATTGGTTAATATGCCAAATTTCGAGAACTTATGTGGATGTTTGCAAATGAGATTCTAAAACATGGAATGTTAATGAACGGCATTAATTATGCTTAGTGAAAATGATACTTAAAAGCTCTGTGCACATAGCGAAACTCACTTTTTAAATTTTCCAGGTCTTTTGGGTTTCTAATACCATGATGGGAATGGACCCCTTTCCTAATTCAAAGTATGATTAAAGTTCATGAAATTAGTATTATTTCAATCTTTAATGTTAGCCAGAATTGCTTTTTGCAGCACCAGTAATGTGCCCAGCAATGACGCCTTTTGCATTTCATGTGGAGTTACATGTATCGGTAATGTATCCAAATACGATTGTAAATTCTTTTTTATAAGACCTACCAGAACTGTCTTGGTATCCTTCTTCCACACTGTCCTCATTTTTGCCTGCAAATTCTGGTATTTTATGAGTTTGTCTCTAGCTGTATGTAAGACACTGTAGTCACTGGATGTAGCAATTTCAATGATCAATGCTACTTTTCATTTTGCCCATAGACTACAATATCAGGTTTTCTCGCATCAGCTTTTTGAACTGCTGGCAATGGATGATCCCATGTGATATAAACTTCTTTGTTTTCTATAATGCTTTGTGGTTCATGTCTCCAGTGTTTGTTAGCTACTTCAGTGTTATAATGTTTGCATAATCTCCAATCCAACAGTCTTGTCACATTGCCTTTCAATATATAGTCTTATGCCATTAGTATATCACATCCAGCAAGAAGACATGTGACCATTACAATTATGTTTTATAAAACCTACATTTGTCTGTTTCTCCCATATGCTCAATGGACTTTGTAAACCAACTTGTACATAGTCCATTATCTTGGGCTGCCAATAGTAATCTTTCGTTTTTGGTTTAAATTCTCCTCTCCTTAATCAATCATGAGTTTGATCCTGATCGACATGAGGTTATTCCAAGAGTTTTCTATACTTGCAATTATATGTATGCATTTTCCACATTTTTGCCATCTCATCTGATCCTTCACCTTATATGCTTTCTTTTTTGTTGTTGCCATATTTGGTTGCTGCCTGATTTTTTATCTATTTCTGGTCTGATTTCCATTCCACTTACTGCCAATATGCCTCTGCTAAACTAAGCAAGAAAGTCATCTAAGGCTTATTCTCCTCATGTTTCAAAACTTTCACTATGTTTGGGTCTTGTGAAGTCAGCAGATATGTATGCAGTCCCATGATTGCAAATCTATAGATGTAATGAATTTCCAGGATGCCCATACCTCATTCAGAACTTATATATAATCTTGGTATGCACTGATTTTTATAAGTCATTTGATGAGCATGAAGCATCCTTTTTGTTTTCCTGTCCAAGCTATCCAACACCTTTTGGGGCCAGTCAATCACTCCAAAACTGTAAGCTGGGAACAGGAAGAGCAAATCGGTTATATCTTGGACTTTATTCCTAGATATCAAAGCTGTTTTCAGTATTCATTTAAGTCTTGTAAAAAATCCCTAAGATTTATTTGCCTCTGTTCATGTTTTATTGTTGATCCTTCATCAATTCCCAACTATTTATACACTCCCTCTTGCTCAAGTTCTTTTATATCACATGTCTGACCACCTCTCAGCACATGAAGCATTACTGTTGGCTTACAGTATAGTCTTTTTCACATCAACATGATTTGGGAGAGCCTTAGGAAAAAGAAAACTTGCCCAAATGAAAATAAATAGATTTTGGTAAACTGTAGGTCATGGTCGTTAAGGTAATGGGGGACATTTTTATCCAAGTTTCATACTGGATTCATTATCCAGTCATCTTCCCCAGTTCATAGGTAAGTACTAGGTGAGCAGTTAGGATAGAAAGAGATGAGATAATACTGGTGATGTACAACCAATCTACAGGAAAGTCCCCAGGAACAGATGGTATTCCTGTGGAAGTTTGGAAGTCAGAAGGGGTAAAACTGATAAAGATCTGGAAGGTTGTAACAGTATTTAAGGGAGGAGAAATACCAACATCCTGGAAGAAAGCAGTGGTAGCTGTAATACGTAGAGAGGGTAAATATCCATCAGATCCAGCTTCATACAGACCCATTTCAGTACTAAACCTTGACTATAAAGCATTTATGTCTATAATGGCTAAAAGAATGGCAAACATGATGCCAAAAATGGAAAGATATGGATCAATGTGGTTTGTGGAGGGGAGGCAAACTTTTGACAATATTAACAGAAAACTAATGATCCAGAGGGAAGCAGAATATAAGAAAATACCACTGGTGTTGGTCTTGATGCAGAAAAAAATATTTGACAGAGTAGGCTTGGACTTCAGGAGCAGAGCAATGGAAGCATTTTCATCCCCTGATAAAATTATAAGGCTGATTAGGATGGTATGTGAGGGATCAGAGGTGAAAACTAAAGTGGGCAGGGGTCCTCTCTGATGATCACTCCTTGAGCAGAGAAACCAGGCAGGGGTGTCCCCTTTGCTATTTGCATTATATTTAGAACCATTCGCAAAGAAAATAAGGGACTCAGAAATGCAAGGCTATAATTGGTAAGGTAGTCAAGAAACAGTGAATTTTGATCAGGACAAAATGAAAGGCAGTAATGCATAACTTAATGGTGATAAAGCTGCAGAGAGTAGCATCAGAAATGAACTGCAGACATGCAATGCAAGGTATGAAAGCATCACTCATGGGAATCTCACTGTTTGAAACTGTTGAAAAGAAAGTAGAGGAGTCAGTCTATAGCATGTACTGAAGCAAATATTACATTTAAGTTTCATTATTTGACTGCGATGATATGAAAGAGAAATACATGATACAGCTCATATAAAGTGGCAGTTCTGAAGCAAATATTACATTTAAGTTTCATTATTTGACTGCGATGATATGAAAGAGAAATACATGATACAGCTCATATAAAGTGGCAGTTCTGTCATTTTGCTGTACAATCTCTGCAATACAGAAATTTGGATCACAGCCTGTAGGCTAATAATTAAACTAATGAAATAACAGGCTGCAGCTATAATTGGAAATACAGAACTCAGCACAAAAAATAATGGGTCATGTGAAAGTAACAAAAAATATATAATATAATACTTCTTTGAAGAACGGTACTAACAGACACATTATAAAATACTGTTGCACTCATTCTGAATGAGAAAAACTGCAGATTGTTAAAATACATACAGCAAAAGAAAGTGACAATGAGCAAATCCAGTCATTTAGCAAGAAACATTGCCTGTACTACAAAATGCATTTGGTGTGGATTCCAAAGTAGGCACTAAATAACATGAGATGCAAGGAATAGAGAACTCCATGTACTAATGATTGTGAGTTGAATCACATATGCTTTCTACAAAAGAAGCAGCAGGTAAAAAAATCTATGAAGTACTATTGCTTGGCGAAGACAAAAGCCACTGGATAAGCTAATTAACAGCTCAAAAAAGACTGAATTTATTTTATTTATTATTTATCTGACATTTGCTAATGGGGTTAGCCCGAATGGGTAGAGACCCTTTTTCAGCGGAGATCCGAGGAGAAAAACAAAGAAAAGCAGTTACATATGATTTAAAGCATCCAGGAGAAAACATATTAAAAAATAACAAAGGATACAATTTTTTTTAAAAGCATGATTAAAAAATAGTATAATTTTTTACAAAGCATGTTGCTGGACCTATTTTTTTTTTTTTTTTTTTTAGACAGGAATAGTATGAAAGAAGATGAGTCAGAAGAGAAGTAATATGCAGACAGTATGAGCTAGGAAGAGAGAGGCAGAAGAGTAGAGGAGAGGCAGAGAAATAGTCTAAGGTAGGAGGAGTATACATATACTCTGTTTACTAATCCTTTCCACAGAATTTGGGCGAAAGCAGGTTATTAAAACATTTAGAACATACCTTTCTTTGAAAATAACAAGACAAAAGCTAAAATAATGAATGGCTCAATCTAAAATGTGTTGTGAGTATATCAGGAAAAAATGGACTGTGATTAAAAGGCTGAAACTTCCTGTAGGCAACCCTCCCCCTACTATACACAGGTAAGTCTCAAGCATGCTCAAAATTACACACTGCTCAAGGTAAACAAAGCAGAATGTAAAGAAATGCTTGGATTGCCCCTTTAACTATGTAAAATGGACTGACTGATCTGTTTACTTTGTGCTGCCATGGTTTTTAAGAAATGTAATATGTGGGTGTGGCTTTGAGTCCAGTCATTATACCCCAGAAAAAAAGATGCACCAGTTATACTAACTACTTTTAAGTAGCACAGCACTGTGCACAGTATAATAAACAGTTCCTGTATGTTTTCTGGCAAAAATCTTAGCAACAGAACATTTCTTCTTCTGCTACTCTCACCTTTTTTTCCATTAAGATGATCCATTTTTGGCTCAGTCTTACTACCATCATGGTTGCAGTTCTGTTTTGGAAATGGAGGAGACCTAAAAACTTTCCTCCTGGTCCCTGGGCTCTGCCTATTGTTGGGAACTTCTTGCAGGTAGATTACAGCAACCCACTACCAGACCTTGAAAAGGTACTGTATTGTTTCATCATTTACTTTTTGTATTCGGTGGTTAGCTTCTATTATAAAATAATTATATTCACGTGTTTCTGTTTAATATTTCTGCTGCTCATTATAATTCATTGTGTAATATGTTAGCATATTATGAATGAATAAATGTAAATACATTTATATTAAATAATTTTTTCTGTGAGCCAAAACAGACTGATATGAAACCTATATGACATAAGTGACATGTGACTGGATTTTGTCAAGCATAATATAGCCTCAAACTAAAGCAAGCAGAAAGAGTTGTTACTAATATCTAAGTATGGGATTTATGGCAACAAGCAAACTGAATTCAAACAATATTGTGTCCAAATGAGTGACACAAACTATATCAGCTGTGAGGTCAAAACCAGCAGTGTTTGCTGTAGTGAGCTACAAACCAACTTACTAGTACCAGTTTGCTGAAAACACACACATTACATAAAACAGAATAAATCAAATATTTGCCAATGCACAATAATTTCTATACTTCTGAATTTCTACAGCAACAGGGCAAGAGTAAAAAAAGCAATATACAGCTGTAAAAGGAAAGTTGGAAGTTAAACATTAAAATATAGTGGAATCATACAGTTGGCCTTAAATTTATTTATTGACTGTGAATCATATGACAACGTTATATAAAATGCAATGTTTCAACACAGTTAGCATAATATTGTCTTAAATAATTATTTGTCTGTCCTTACTTCTAAGATGGGAGCCATAAATGTGGGATAGAGTAGTTTTTGGATTCTCCTCCTTATATAAAATATAATTCAATGACTTTTCCATGCTGAGCTTTGGCCATTTTATTTTCTGAAAATAAGTCACCACTTTGGAGTATTAGTGGAATAACTGTGATATATTATATAGGGATAATAGGTTACAAAACATTTCTTATGTTTCACATACTCAGACTTGCTTTTCTATGCCTCTAATTTTGCTTTCATTGTGTACTATAATTAGTGGAACTGCAGCCACAAATCCAGACACAATTTCTATCCAAGTGCAAAGTGCAGAATAAAAGTATCAGTAGAAACGTATGCATTTCTTCTTTAAATTTTACCAGTCTAGTTCTTTAGAATAAATTCAAATGTGACACCCTAGAACAAATTAACACAGAACAGATTGATGGTTAATCACTGTATTTTACTGAATGTTGACACCCTGTCATCGCAGTATTGGCTTAATGTTGTTAACAGACTGTGGTTAAAAAAAACATATATATATATATATATATATATATATATATATATATATATATATATATTTTTTTTTTTTTTTTTTTTTTTTTTATATGGGTCCCACTAACTTTGTCAAATGATACTTTGGTAGACATCTGTTTAATCAACAAGATTTGATTTGACAGGCATGCAAGATCGATAATACCGAGGTAGTGGGACATACCCTTTTCCCCTAGGGATTGTGCAATCTCGGACTAAGAATATATAATTAACAGGGGAGCTTCTGGGGGCTTGCACCCTGCAGAAAACAATTCTTTTTTTTTGTTTTTAAAATTTTGCATGCTCCAAGATTAATTCTTGGCATGCGTGATAGCATGTCGGCATGTATAATGTTGATCAATTTGTTTCAACTTTATACATGCTGTCAAATATAATATTTGATCAATTTAACTGGATCCATATATATTTAAAGACATATATATGTATATATATATATATATATATATAGATATATATATATATATATATATGCACACACACACACACACACACACACATATATATATATATATATATATATATATATATATACATATATATATCTGTTATATATATGGATAGCTATAATTATATAATATATAGCCAAAAAACAAAAATACTGAAACCCAAAATAATGAAAATAAAACCTTGAATACCAAATCATGGAAAATGCACATATATATATATATATATATATATATATATATATATATATATATATGTAAATATATATTTGAAGGGGGCAAACTGTGCCCTGATCACCCACTGATACTTACATACACTAACTCTGAGATCACACAACAGTGCAGGAAAGGGAAAATCCAAATAATTTACACTATTCCATAGGCATATATACTGGCAAAAAACCAAAAAGTAAAAACCATCCTCAACTACCCAAAAAAATTCAGCCTGAATTATTCATAAGTCATTACATAAACCACTGCCAAATATAACCTGCCTACAAAAAAAAAATAAACAAAAACATTTTAAAATGACATCATATTCAATGAAATATGAACTTGACTTTTAGCACTTTGATCACATTTCATTGGAATAAAACCACTTTGAACCACTAACTTGGATCCATGTATATTTATATGAATATATATTTATATGTATATATATATATATATATATATATATATATATATATATATATAGATATATACACACACACACACGTGTGTATATAGATAGATCATATACATATTTATACATATAGATACAACTTACAGATATAAATATAAATTTACATATGTAAGGTTATATAAATATATACAGATTATAGATTTTATAGATATCCCAAGGCAATTAAGTTTTTTCCCTAACCCCTTCACTAACAAACTAACTTCAGTAAAACAATGTCTAATATTTAATGATGAATCAAAATGCTTCTTCAGATCATAAAAACACAAAATCACTGCTCATTTTAAAAACAGTAGATGTTCAATCAGCTATGTTAATTTATCACTTCATTAAACCAATTTCCTCCTTTTAAATACAGGCTTTAAAGGGACACATGCATTAATACCAGGATGTTTATCAGCCTGTAGCCTCAAGATCCATTTAAGTTCTACTGTTTCAGTATAGTTAGTGAGATCATCCCCCCCCAGTGACCCACATGCACTATTTGTAGTACTCTAAAAACAAACTCATGCCCAACATTTTCTTTAATATCTTTAGCAAGTGCATTGTTTGTATTGCAAGTCCTAATCTTATAGGAATGACTAAAAAAATTCCATCTTTTAATCTCTTGTTGGTGTTACCAACATAGAATCCTGTACAGGACTTGCATGTGGCTAAATAAATCACATTTGCTGTACTACAATCTGCATACAATCTGGGACTAAAATATATTTCATCTGTGGATGTTTAAACACTTGTTCATGTGAAATATAAATACAGTCTCTGCAATGCCTGCAACTGTATGCACCATGTCTGGCCGATAGCAAGTTACTTGATCTAGTAATATAATTCCCTGTGCACAGTAGTCTTTTCAAGTTTATACAATGTTTATACATAAAAGAGGAATTGTTCCCAAGTATTTCAGCTGTCTTGTTGTCACTAGTGAGTATTCCCCAGTTATTTCATATAATATTACATACAGAGTCTGCATCATTTGTATACTTCAAACCAAACCTGAGTTTACTGACAAAGCTCCTGTCCTTATGCACACTAGAAGCACGTCTAGAGAAATATGGGGCAGCAGTGTTTTTTCTATCCTTGACAACCACCTCCTTATGCTGTATCAGAAGGTCCTTCTTATATCCCCTTTTCAAAAAATGTTGACTCAATGCATCAATGTTTGCATGAAATGCTTCCTCTTGTGTGCATAGCCTAGAGGCTCTCATTAATTGGCCTCTTACTACATTAGGGTATATATATGCCTGGGGTGCATACCATCAAAGGACAAGTAACTATTTTGCCAACATCCCTTTCAGAATAAATTGGTACCTCTGTCACCCATTTGGTTAACCAATAATCATACATCCAAAAAATCTATCTCTTTCTGTGACATGGACATGGTAAACCTCAAAAATTCAGTGGTATGGTTAATGTAGTGAAGAAAACCATATCATTCTTCTTAACCCCCTCCCTACAAGATAAAAACATCATCCACAAAACGACAGTAAAATCTAATGTGTGGTCTGTATATATTGTTATTGTCAAGCACAAATTGTTCCTCCCATGAGTTCATTACTGCATTTACATATGAATTTGCACAGGGGGTGCCCATGGCCACCCCCAATTTTTGTGCATAAAAACAGTCACCATACAAGAAAACATTATTGTTTAAAACCAAATCCAACAAGCTGTAAACCATATTAACCTGACTGTTGTCAAAATTCCCTCTGTGTTTCAACAGTTCTCTAATGGTATCAAGGCCATGCTCATTCAGGATGCACGTAAATAAATTCACTGCATCAAGGGTCACAAGATAAAACCTTGTTATATCACCACAACTCCCCAAAAATATGAAGAGGTCAGTTAAAAATTGCTCAGTATCCCTGAGTACAACAGAGACCGAAGTCAACATTGTCTTAAACTTACTTTCCACATATAAAGAACATGTTTGTGTGACCCATCCTTCCCCTGACACAATCAAATGTAGGGGTGGTTTAGTCAAAGATTTATGAACTCTGTGGACGGCCCTTTATCAGTGGTATCTTAGGTTCAGTCACATACAAAAAATCAGACAAGTCATGGTCAATGGAAGTTTCCATAAATAATTCATATACGGCACTATGTACATAATCAATAATAGATCTTACCCTCTCCATGCTGATCTGTACATATGTTGTATCCTCATTCAGCATGGTAAGCATACTCATATTATAATCTTTATGATTCATGACTACTATAGACCCTTCTTTATCAAATGGTCTGATGCTTATAGCCTGATTATTCTTTAAATCATTTAGGGCTTGGTGCTGTGATGCTGTTAAATTATAATAGCCCTTAGCCCTTTCTCCATGCATGTATTCACATAACTCATTTTCACACATTATTATTATAAAAAAGCTGTACATGTAAAGGCATAGATGGAACAAAAACACTTGGCCGCCTGAATCGCAGTCTGTTAGTAGCATCGTTATTGTCATTAAACATTAGTTTTAAAGTCAAATTCCGACAAAAAAAGTCTTAAATCAGTCAGAACATCACTCACCTCTGATTGTACAGAGGTAATAAAACTGAGTCCCTTATTCAGAATAGATAGTTCTGCTTCAGTCAACACATGGTCAGAAAGGTTGTACACTATGCAATTCACCTCTTCATCTTGCATATTCCTTGTGGGCGCTCATTGGAATGTTTCCTCTTGTGGCACCCTCTGGTGAGTGAACAAGATGACTTCACCATCACCAGTAAGGGATGAAAACCCTGTTTCTCAGTTGGTCTTACTTTTGGTCTGGCTCCTATATTATGCCGTGGTGCTGTGTTACCTCCAGGCATCAAATTACTCGATTGTGGACCATCATTCACTAAAGGGTTATTCAATACAACATTCTGTACACTACTATGGGAAGGCAACACATCACTTCTTATGGTAGCATCATCTGCTCCTTCTACATCCTGCTCCAGTCTAGGTTCTTGATTTTTTGGCATTACCATATTATTCTGGTCAAGTTCAGGAGCCCTTTGCTGGCCACCCCTCTGCTCTGTTGTTCTTGGCCATATAAAAATATGGCAGATACAAAGTCATTATAGTCTCTTATTAGTTTTCCAGTTTTTATACGTTGTAGTTTCAGTTCATAATTAGACACATTGCTGAAGGTATATTCTAGAGTATGCATATACCTTTCACTCTTGATGTGCTGCTCGATATTTAACCTACATGCTTCTACTGCCTCTAACAAACTTTGCTCAAAAGGCAGAAAATATTCAATCAACAGGTTGATGTATTTGAAGCGTAAATCAAAGTTTGTTTGTTGCCATTGTTTTGAGTAAGTCTGCATGCATTTCACCATAACTAGGCATACAAAACACTCTTAATCCCCTAGGGATGATTTTATAGTGCAGACAAGCCTCCAGGTGGAGGCATTGCCATTGTTGTCTCTTTAATTTAAACAAATTATCTTCCAGTTCTCTTACAAGTTTCAAAAACTCAGGAAAGTCATTACTTACAGGTTCATTCTATTTAACAGTTTCCATAAAATTGAGCCCAACAAGTGGATTCTCAGGTAAGTTTATCACCTTACTCCATCTCTGCTGCAGGTTTCTGCTTGAGGGATTATATTCCAATTCTATGGTTGCTGCCTCAGCCATGTCCAGGTTGGAACTCAAAAATAGAACTAAGACAAACACAAGAACCAAGTCCCAGCCACTGATAAAGGTAACTGCCAAATAAACACTGAAAATCCAAAGCATAAAAATTGGCAGGAACACCACAGCTTCACACTATAAAAGTATTTATTTGTAAAAATGGACCACATAAGTGCTTTCATGTTGCAAAACCAATGCTTATTCAGATCATAAAAACACAAAATCACAGCTCAGTTTAAAAACAGTAGATGTTCAATCAGTTATGTTAATTCATCACTTGCTGCAAACAAACCAGGCATCCACCAAGACTGTAAAAGTATAAAACTTTAATACACAGAGTACACAGGATAAGCGCTTTCACACAAGTTGTGCTTCATTAGATCCACAGAATAAAACAACAAAACCCATTAAATACTAAAACATGTGCTTAAATTAACCAATAGAATACAGCAATCAATTATTGATGTATACTTCTTTTCTTAAGAATTGGTTTTAAAGGAACAGAGGCATTAAGGCCAGGCAGTTTATCTGCCTGCAACTTTACAATCCCCCTTGTCTCTGCAGTTTCAAGTCTATTATTAAAATCACCATGCCTTTTGTTAAAATATAGCAATTGCAACACTATAAAATCAAAACTATGATCAGTAAAAATAGAAACGTTTGGCTATGGCACTAAGTGTGTTTTTACGTCTAATGTCACCCATATGCTGAAGAATAGCTTCTTTAAGCATCCTAACAGTTTTCCCCTTCACTTCATTAAACCAGTTTCCTCCCTTTCAATACAGGTTTTAAAGGGACACACGTATTAATATCATCGAAAATACACACACACACACACACACACACACACACACACACATATATATATATATATATATATATATATATATATATATATATATATATATATATATATAAATATATGTAAATATATATTTGAAGGGGGCAAACTGTGCCCTGATCACCCACTACTACTTAGATATACTAACTCTGAGATCACACAACAGTGCAGGAAAGGGAAAATTCAAATAATCTACACTATTCCATAGGCATATATACTGGCAAAAAATTGAAAAGTAAAAACCATCCTCAACTACCCAAAAAAAATTCAGCCTGAATTATTCTTAAGTCATTATGTAAACCACTGCCAAATATATATCTGCTTCTATTGCTCTAAAGGAAGCTGGATTTATAGGCCATGCTTCCATTTCTCTGTCCAGTGTATCCCAGCAGTGTGGTGTAGCTGTGTAATCTGCTTATATAACATACTAACTATCCATCTGATCAAGAAGTTGTTAGATTTACTTAATATCCACAAATCAGTCATACTTTGAATACGTTGACACTGTGGATGGTAAATATTCAGTTTTTTGGTGACCAGAATCATCCCCTCATACTCTCTTTCCAGTCCATTTTTCAAACTGTACTCTACTTGTTCTCTGTGCAAATCCATTCAGTCTGCTGCCATGTACTTCATGAATGAGCCCTTTTTTGCCATTTTTAAAAAGTCTATTCCTCCTCCAGAGTTGGGAATACCCAATTGAGGATAAAGATTCCATTTCTTAATAATACCGTGTTGTACATCTAACTTTTTTAAAGGGAATATTCTTCCCATGTAATTTTATATAGCAGCCCAAAGTTTATTTAGTGATTCTTCTCTCTCAGGATCCAAGAAATAATGTGCTTGCTATGCCTTCTGTCTTGCTTCATACATCCCTGTTTGTCAAAGAATGAAGTACTTTATCTGTACTGCTTGAAGGTAACTTAAAAATCAAACACACTCTGGGTGCCTGCTGTTTTGGTATTAATAATCTATCCTACATGATTCACAACTTAGTCTACTCTAGTCTAGAAATTAAACTAGTAAGATGTTTATAAGAAAATGACACACATTTCCCAGGGAAGGATTGGAACTCATAGAGGCAAAGGTGCAAGATAAAATTATCTGCTGTGTGTATCTTCTGGTGTAACTCTAATGTTAACATTTTCCATGTCATCACATCTGCTTTCACTTTTAAAAAAATATTAAAAATCTTCTTAACTGACTGTTCCCATGCCCACAGATACATACTCTTAGGTTTATGAATGAGTTACTTCTCCACAGACTTGGATATTTAAACTTTTTACCAGGTAGGTAGGGGATCCCTAAAAACTACTGCATAGATTTACCTAATGCCCAGATATATATGTAAACTCCTGCATAATAGAGAACAATTTATCTTTGTCTTTCCAAGGATCCTAGAGGAAAATGAAAATATCATCAGCCTAAAGGGCTAAATTATGAGAAACATCCCTCAGTACAATTTCTCTAATATCTCAATTTCTAATAAACTTTCCTAATGGCTATATATATAGAAGATAAATGTAATAGGGGAAAGTGTGCACTCCTGCCTCATACCCCTCATGTGTGTGAGGCAAACCATGCTTAGTTTTCATTCTTGGTTTATTATTAAAATTGCGAGTTGAGATGCCCACACATGAAACACTTGAAACATGGATGTTCGAATGTCCATCTTGCTGAACATCTCCATGTCGAAAGTTCATATCAGCGAATGCACTGTGCATTCAATGATATGAACTTGATGTACTGTCACAGATTGCAATAAAGTGCTGTTTGAGAAATGAATCCCTTTCCTCACAGTAGTGCGATCTTGGAGTTGGAACATATAGTAAGCAGGGGGTGTGGGGGTGCAGGGGGGCTTGACTCCCCCTGAAAAAACATGATGTTTAGGTGTAGGAGTTTAGTTTTCCTGTGCTCCTGCACAGGCATCATGTAATGTATTAGATTTTAATGCCAAATCAGCGGAATTTGTTCAGCTGATTCAACATTGTGCTTTGCATTTTTTTTTCGTGGTTGCTTTTCGGTATTTAAGTCAGAAATTATTTTGTTTGTTGGTATTATAATAGTAAACCTTCATTCTTATAGGAGTCCCACTCTAAATAAAAAACAGGAAATTGACAAAACATTGCCCCAGACCCAAGCTAACTAACACATGCCTCAGAAATGACCAGTCAACCAGATCAAACACCTTCTCCATATCTATAATCACCATGCACCTCTGCACTCCCCTCTAATAACAAAGTGGCTTTAAGTATGTTTTTAAATGTCCGTGTACTCTTAAATCTTGCCTGATCCTTGTTCATGAGGACTGATTTATATTTCATCAATCTGATTACCAGTATTGCCATGAACAGTTTGTAATCATGGTTTAACACTGAGATTAGCTTTTAAGAGGCCAGGACCTCACTTTTCTTCCCCTCTTTATATGTTACAACTATTATTACCCCCTTCCAGAAGGCTTGGGTCAGATCAGTCTTCAATACCTGGTTATATAAATTTAGAAGAGCTTTTAAAGATGTGTCCTCCAACCATTTCCTTAAGTCTAGGGTAAGGCCATCTGGCCCTGACATTTATAGTATATTATAGTATGGCTTTAAGAACACTGTCTAGCTCAACAAGTGAAATTAGGACAGTCAGCATATCAGAATGGGACTTCAGCAAAACAGGTAAGTTTAACTTTCCTAAAAAGAAAATTTTCTACACTTCTTTATAGTGTGTCAGTGTGCTGGCAATATAGAGCTCCCTGAGATGTTTTCTAAGAGTCTCCAACACCTTGAAGGGGGCATTTACTATAGTCCCCTTAGTACTACAGAATAACAAGGCTGCTGAGGACTCAACACATTCTGAGCACATTTTCAAGACCAGTATTTTCTGACAGTGGAGAGAATTCTGAAAAAAAACAGGTTCTTTAGCCCTTCTTTAGGAATACCCACTTTTTATCCATTTATTCTACCATCTGTGCCTGTACCTTTATATAACTTCACATCCATTGCAACTCCTCTATCCCTGTTTATTTCTATCTTTGCAAATAACAGATTTTTATACCTAGCACAGCCTACACTAGAATATGATTTAACTGTCTTCACTAGATTACTTTTAAGTTAGTTCAAAGTCTCTATTTTCAGAAATTTTCCATACATTGTCTCTGTAAATCCACTATTAATGTGTCTTTGCATGCATGCTCAAAAAAACTCTGTGTCAGATAATAAAATGGGACATGCTAATATCTATCAAGAGACACTTGACTGGGGATTTTTGAAGCAGCTAACAAAGAGGAGTGATCAGACATTCCAGCAGGAATTTTTTTCTACTGTCTTTACTAAATATCTATCTCCTTCTGAGCTGAATCCCCTTTTTTATCTGGCAGCACTGTCAGTTTTCCCAAAAACAAACAAAAAACACCCAGCAGAGTAGTCTTACTTTAATTCACCAAACACCAACAAATAACATTAATGTAGTACTTTTGCCCTAGTTATGTGGACTTCATCAGAGTTAATGTCAAGTAAAATATATATCTGTTTAAATATATTTAAATACACATTGTAACCAATCACTAACACCTACTCATGAATAATTAATTAGTCATTAATCTCTATTCTGATTTTTTTAAGAAAAAAGTTAATATATGTATTGCTGTTAACCTAATTTTAAAAGTGTCCTAATAATAATAATTCAGCAATATAAAAATAAGTAGGTAATCACAAAGGCACAAAATATACAGCAAAAAAAAATAGTAATAAAATAATTTTTTCACTTCATCTTTTGTTATATAAAGAACATGGATCAAATAATAATAGACTTTGCATCTGGACATGTCCAAGTTGATCCTGCTCTATTGTGCCTTACCTCCTTAAATCATATACCATGACAGATCAACACATTTAAAACAATATGGAGGTCAATGAAAGCAAAAAAAACGTGTCCATGATAAACACAACTAAAAATTGTGCAGAGCAACATGGGAAACATCTCTTCTTCAAGACTATGTATTTCTTAAACTGTTGATTTTGGCTCTCTTTTCATTTATACAAAGTTACCAGTCCATAAGCAGGAAGTAACAGATCTGTCTCCATTGGCTAACTATAGTCATGTTATCTATTTCTTTGGTACTGTCCATGAGCAGGAAGAAACAGATCACTTTTCATTGGGTGAATACAAACCATTTCCTTGGTAAGCAGACAACTCAATACTTTACTTCTGATATTCAGGTGCTCCATTCCAATACTTAAACAGAGGACCTCTAGACACAGGGATTATGTAATAACCAAGGTCAGAAACAGACCTCTTTTCCTAACTCACTACATTGCCAAATATCCATGTCCTTTACCTACTAAGGTGTTATAAATTGGAAAAGGCTCTTTAGAAGAAATCCACTGATTACTGAGCTCCTCCAGCTCCTGGCTAGTGATCTTATTAATTAAGGATATATGTGTTGTCTCCTCCTCTGTTAGTTCCCTAGCTCTTTCATCCAAAAATGATCACCTTATGAGGGGAGACAAATGTTTTAGTCATAAATGCACTGGCTATGATAGTTTAAATTTAATCTGTTGTCAATGTGGCCTAAAAACTGTAAAGAATTTTGTCCTCCTTTGTAAGGCGGTGGCAGAGTAGTTATTGTCCATGTAAACTGGACCCCCCATTATAAATACCTTGCCCTGCTTGTTTATCTTGGAATGTAGTTCCTCCTTCACTGAATAAATTTTAAGCCCCCAGACTTATTTGCTGGCCTCCCAGTGACCCAGTATGCTCTCTAAACCTCCACAGAGGCCTCAGGGAGTCTTAAGCAGTAGGACAGATGATGTTCTACAAATGCAACACAGTTTCCATCTTCCGATCATGCTGGCACTCTGATAATCCAAAGATTTTTTCCACTGGATCTGTCTTCAAAGTGAATTTGCTTCTCCAGCAGGCCTCATACTTTATTTGAAAATCTACAATCTCATCTTTCAAAGTGTCATTCTTCCTGTGCAGTTAAGAAATGTCATCTTCCTGCTTAGTAAAACTTTTTCAAACTCTTCTCTCTATTTATTATGACTATCCTCAAAAGTATTGAATTTAGCAATGCCATTATATTTCCTGCACAATCAGTTGAAAGTAGGGTTACTGACTCTGGAATTTGCCATTCCTAGATGCTTGATGGCCATCATCATCAGTTCATCATGATGGCCAGTCAGGTTGTCATACTTAACTTCACAGGTTGTTTATGCTCATTAAAATAGAGGGTACTGAATTACTGAATGAATAGGACATCGGACAATTTGACAGCATTGACAGTTTGAACTAGTGCTATTGACACAAGATTAGTCAGATATTGCAACACAAAATGGCAATCTTGCATGAGTATAATAAAAACATATTACATAAATTTTGCATTATACAGGTTACAGGCTAACAGCAGTTTTTGACTAGTCAACAGAAATGATTAACCCAAATTGGGTTAAGTAACATCAGTCACCAGTAAATGATTCAAGTTCAATATCCAGTGTTCATGAAAATACATAATTAATCACTGTTGTTTAAATCTGTACTTTTGCAGAGATGAGGCAGTTTTCAGTAGCTGACAATCACTGCACTTTAACTCACAGAAATCACTGCATGGCATGCTGAAATTTATCTTTGGCATTAACTCTGGTTTCACCAAGTCTGTTTTTAGTTTGTTTCTACTGTTGGACCAAAATTAATTGATTATGCTGAAAACTCTCTGGCAGAAAGCATTTGAGACCAGGATTGACAGAATGAATCAAACAATATGAAACAGTTGAATGTCATTTGGAGACAATACACTAAAAAAAAAACTTTACCCACCTGAATCCGGCCTGTGCCATTGACTGTACAATGTTAATTCTAACTTTTCAGAGAATGCAAAATTCTTCATACAACTTGTCAGGATCAACAGTTATGCCTTTAATGTGTTCAACTCTTGTCAAGATATCCAGCCACTGGATGTCATTGTCTAATGTGAGAATAGTAAAATGCTTGAAAAACGGATTCATCATAGTTTTACCATTTCTGCAAAGATGACAAACAGCAATCAAAAAATGAGTTGCTTCCTGTTCAAATTTTCATTTAATTTCTGCAGTTGCAGCATCAGAATGTAGTAGTTGTTAATAGGCCGAAGAACCATAGAATTTGTCCTTTTGAAGTTGTTGCAGCTTGGACTTCACTCTTTCCTAATGGGGTGAAATTTAGCCGCTTTAGTTGCATTCAACTCCAATCGTCAGGTGGCATCATCAAAAAGTTATAACATTGTGAATCAGATTATGACATTTGCAATTTCCTTGTATCAAATTTTTGTTTGCAACATGTAACATCTAAAATACTGACATTTGTTATCCAAAGTTTATGAATGCATTGTCTGCACTGTATGAGGTGACTAAATCTAAGCACAATGTATTAGCTGTAATGATACCTTTAATTCTATCAGCAATTGCTGTACGGGTTTCAACATTATCTTAATAAAAATCCATGAGTCTATTCTTCACACCTTAATTTCTCAAGAAGTAGCAAATTATTAATGGAAATAACTTCTTACTGTCTTTGTTCGAAACATTTGGTCCAATTCCAAAATAACAAGCAGATTTAGCAGCACTGACATGAAATTCCTGCACTTTTGGTCCCAGCATGTTTTCAACATTGCTTTTGTATGGCCACATGAAATTTTAGAAGCTGTGGTTGAATCAGGGACTAGTTTTGCCAGAAGCTTGTTCCTAGCTATTGTAGCTGGGGTGATACATTACACCATGAATCATAGTGGCTAGTTCTGCTGCGATAACACTGTCATCTTCTGGTCTATTTTTTCAAACATAAAGCATAGAAATCTCATGAGACTGCTTTTGCATCATTACCACATTCTTGTGCTTGGATGACACAGCATGTGTTGTAATGGTTTTCTTCCACTCATATTTGACAGCAAAGGACTATCAACAGAGTGCTTAGTTTGTCATGTGATCATCAGTTTACAATATCCCTGAAAAATCCTTGGTGATCCACTCTTGCTGAAAACACACAACTTTCTCTTCTTTCTCTCAGGAGTGTCCGTTATATGTGAATCCAAATTATCCAAATCCGATAATTCAGATTTGTGACTATTAATAAAGTGCTCACTAAATTTCAAACACGACACCGTAATTAATGGGTACTAGCATCTAGTGATGAATAGACAAATGGTTTTACCACCAAAGTCCTTATGGGCTAAGTAGGCATATAAATCACTCACAGTCATCAAGCAAGTAGCCTAGATATGGCAATATCCTGGTCCTGTAATAAAATGGGAAAACAGGCTAAGGTAAAGCAAGTAAAGGGAACAAAGTCTTTTTAAACCACACACACACACACACACACACACACACACACACACACACACGCACACACACCGACTTTCGACTTGTGCAATACACAGCAAATCTCAATATTCAGAGAAGTTTCACAGACAAGGGGAATGTAAAGAGAGCAGCAGGTATGTGAATACCAGGAAGGGACACTATATTAGCATTGGTTATCACCTTATCTTTTATATGTGCACATGTCAAAGGTCATTTCGTGAATCATGATTCCAAGCAAGCAGGACCCCGTCCCACACATACAAGTCACATCATGATAGTTCAAAGTCACTGAATACAATTTAAGCATTTTAGTCAAAGAAAACATCTCTTTTTGCAACTTCTAGTCCGAAAAAAGGTATCAAACAATCCAAGTACAACATCAATGTAAAATATAACCAAGTGTTTTAGAGCACCGGGACATTCTTGGAATACACTTCAAGATCAACATTGCATGCATTATAATAACAGGTGGAGTGACTTTGGAAGTCCACATAATGGTTTATTCATTCATTTGCAAACTGTTAGAGTGTCAGTAACTGCCAACTGTCCCACTTAAAATGTAGAATAATATAATTTTTCATTAATTTTTAAAATATGACATGCACTATTATTACTGTAGGCTCGATCATGGAGATCATGGAATATAAATAAGTATAACATTTAATTTATAGGATTCAGTTAGCTGACGTTGCCTCAACTTAATGTTTCACTTTACAGCTGTCAACATAAATATAATGTGCAATGGTGGGGTCTTGAAATCACCAAAAATGTCTCAACTGTTGGGGAGACAATCATTTTCTATTACACCTGCATCCAGTTAATCAGTACTTAGCAGCCCACACTTGCCGTATAAGGGAGTGATGACCTCTTTAGAAGTTGATGACATTCCTTTGGCAATTATATGCCTAATAAGAGGATTTCCTCAGAACTCTTATGACACAATGGTTAAAAGAGATGGATATATATATATACCCAACCTGGAAGTAATGTGTTGTCTGTACAATATGAATGGCTAGAGGGGTTGTCTGTGAACTCTAATGATACTACACTTTTTAACATTTAGTTTGTTCCCACTTTTAGTGAACCAACAATTGATTAGGAAGAAATACTTTTGGAGGGTTTGAGTGGCAGAGATGGATTTAATAACAGACCCCTGTTTGAAGTTGTCTGCTCCCCTGTACTACCTTAGTAATGGGTGCTAACCCTAAGTCTAACACTGCTCTTTCCTACAACCCTTACCATACAACTTACCTTCATAAAACCTTTCCATAACATTGCCACTACACAAGACACAATTGAATACACAAACATTTATATACACATATAAACAATATTATATCGATCCCCTAACCTAATCCTAAAATACACAAACTCACACAGAAACATACACTTGTCCTTCACAAATCAACAGTACTAACTCTAACTCACACATACATGCAGAAACACTCTCACTCCTCCGATCTCATTTACTCGTCTAGATATTACACTCTATTGACACTTCTAGCACTTGGCTATCCATACTGTTGACATTAAATCACAGCTCCTCTGTTTGTTGAAGAAACAGCATTCAACAAGACTCAGGGGACCCTATATATATATATATATATATATATATATATATATATATATATATATATATATATATTTTGTGTTTTCAGGATTTTGAGTTTCAGGATTTTGGGCTGAATTTTCAGGCTTTTGGTTTCAGGATTTTGATTTTCAGGCTTATGATGTTTCAGGCTTCTGAATGGGAACCATATATATATATATATATATATATATATAGATAGATATATATATGTGTGTGTGTGTGTGTGTGTGTGTCTGTGTGTGTGTGTGTGTTTGTGCATGCACGTGCACCTCCCTCACCCCCCAACTATATATACTAACTCCGGGATTGCACTACAGTGGAGAAATGGCATAATCCCTCCTTTGAGCAAGTATTCACTTGCCCTGTGCATACTTACCTGATTTGTGATTCCAGGTTTCGTGGTTTTCATCTCAGCATTGTGGTCATTGGTATTTTGGCTTTTCAGTAAATAGAAGTAGACCCATATATAGATATAGATATATACACAAAGAGAAGCAATTCATAATATCACTATAGATACAGTATATGCAAGACTAGTTGCAATTCATAATATCGTATTATCAAATGACTGAAAATTATTTTTTTCTGGATCTGTTTAAGCCTGTTTATGATGGCTGATATGTATGCAATATCATAGTGCATATGGCAATGGGAATTTGCCTTTTCCCTGCATTTGTGTGATCTTGGAGTTGGTATATATCTATAAACATTAGCAGAGAATGTGGGGACTGTTTTATTCATTATTTAGTGAATTAATCTTTGCAGAGAAATTTCTTTGGTTCACTTATATAAGAATTTGCATTTTGATAAGGCAACAATATCCATCATTCTATCTATCGATCTAAATAAGGTAAGCAATGCCAAACTTTCATTTGTAATGAAAGTTTTGGCATTGGGGTTGAGTGGCTGTGTGTGTGTGTGTGTGTGTGTGTGTGTGTGTGTGTGTGTGTGTGTGTGTGTGTGTGTGTGTGTGTGAACTCTCAACCTCTTAGAGCAAGAAATCTGGACAAAGCCATCAATAATGGGGGGACAAAGGCCCAAAAACAGGAGACTTTTTAAATATTTCTCTTTTAAACCTAGATAATTGATAGAATAACAGGTTTTGCATTAGCATGGATTTTCTGGAGGATATGAAGTCTGAAAGTCAAATGCCTGTCATTATTTTCTGACTTTAACCCTTAATGATTTGCTAATGATTTTCCAGAAAACCACAGTTTTATGAGAAACAGACCAAAAACATGAGGCAAAAATCTGGACATTCTGAGAAAATCTATACAGTTGAGAGATGTGTGTGTGTGTGTGTGTGTGTGTGTGTGTGTGTGTGTGTGTGTGTGTGTGTGTGTTTGTTCTTTGTTTGTGGCTTAGGGTTAGAGTAAAGGCTAAGGAAGGGAATAGATGTGTTTGTATGCTTGAGTACTGTTATGTTTGAATTATCTGTGTGTGCGAGCACGAGTGCACGTGTGTGTGTGTGTGTGTGTGTGTGTGTGTGTGTGTGTGTGTGTGTGTGTGTGTGTGTGTGTGTGTGTGTGTGTGTGTGTGTGTGTGTGTGTGTGTGTGTGTGTGTGTCCATATATGTTCATGCACAGGGGTGTGCGCACGTATATGTGCATGTGCAGATGCACTCATATGTGAGTGTACGTGTGTCTTGGCTAAAAGTACTAGTAGGGAAAGGGAATTTACTACTCTAATATATAAGAATGGGATGTTTGGATTTGGGTGAGGAACAGGGTTAGTGTTAGCTCACATTGTGAGTAAGGTGGTGCAGGTGGTGAAGTTCATGCCTCCTAGTGCAAGAAATTTGGAGAAAGCCTAAAATACTGGGACTAAGTTTAAATATTGCTCTTATAAACTTAGAACGCTACTAGAACAATAGAAATCATGTTAGCATGCATTTTCTAAAGGATGTGAAGTCAGCAACTCAAATGTATGTCATCATTTAGTGACTTCAGTCCTCAGTGTTTTCCCAGAAAGCCACAAATTTTATAAGGGCCGACCAAAAAAAATAAGGCAAAAATCTGTGCATTCTGTAAAAATCTGGACAGTTGACAGTTATTGTGAAGCTTTGGATTTCCATCTCATTTGGAAATGCATCCTTTCTGTATTGATTAGCTCACTTGTTTTAAAAAGTCAGATTATAATAACAGACTCTTTTTATTCCTCATCTTTATTTGAATTAATACAATAAAATCTGATAGAAAAAGCAGATGCAAGTTGCAAACAGATTTCTGCACTAGACAATTCAGGCAATGAAGCAGGCGCCTGGAATGATTGACATAAGTTTCCCAGGTATGGCTGGATTTGTGTAACACGATCCTCTGCTTTGCTATTACCTAAGTATCCAAACACTACAACCAGATAAATGATGTATACAAGCACTTTAAACATGTGATGAAAATTTTCAAATGCAAAAATTTTGGATTAGAAACTCAACCTTGTATCATTCAATTAGTATGCAAAATATGTCTAATAAGCTAAACTATCCTGTTAATAAATTGATGCTGTTACTATTGTTGAAAAATGTATTTCTCATGAATATTCTTCACAAAATGCATACTAACTTACAGTTTCTTCACAAATTAGTTAAATAAAATATGTATAAATGGTTTATGTTTAAAACAATATGTAATATAGATGCATGATTATGCAAACCACAGATACCTAAGTTTTACAACTGCATTCTAATATCAGACTATACGTGTATTAACAGATAACTGAAGGGAAAGAAAGTGCTGAAGGGGTTAGGGATGTTAATATGATCAACAGAGTCTGGTTCATGAAGGGAGGAAAGAACATAATGTGAAATAGATTTTGTCTTATGTGAACTCTGGCCTCCCAAGGCTGGGGATAAGTTGTTCAAAGAAATGTTAGGGAGATAGCATGTACTTATGCTGAAAGATACAAGGTCAAAAACAAAACAGGTTGCTAGGCCAAGTGGCTTGTGTTTTAAAAACATTATTGTTACTAAAAAACATGGTTGTGTTTACATGCAGCACTAAGCAAAAAGCATTAGAATCCGCAGTGACCCTATTTGTTAACTAATATGAAATGTCAGAATTCTGCATGCATGCTACTGATAAGAAATAATATATAAACTGTATGTTTTTGTTGCTTGGTTAGACTGATTTAAAAACTTTGTGAAGGCAATCTTCCAGTGCTGTGATTTGTGATTTGAAAATAAACGAGGAATTGTTTTGCACATCCTGAAGAATTATTCTTGACTCAAGACTGACAGGTAAATCAGTGTTATTTATGTATATTTTAATTAGGTCATAACACTATCAAGCTAGTTCCAGTATATAAATGAGACTTCATTATGAATGTATACATTTAAAGTAGAGGCATGGTAGAGATTTGCAGCTTGACTGACTCTGATGAAATTTAAGACTGTTAGCAAATTTCAGTGGTAAAATGAATAAAAATAATAAAAGGCACTGGTTACATGCATCTAAACCTGGAGTAAAGAATGTAGAATAGTGGAAATTAATTGCCTCTTACTCTGTAACTCACTAAGAAAAAAGGTGCTTTAGCCAGTATTACACAGAATGCAGAATAAAAGCTGCTTTATCTCCATTTTGCACATCACTAGTTAGAGGCACATAGGATCATAGGAAGTTACTAGGCTATTGGCCGCAAGGCTCTTATACACCTAGCCAAGAGTTTAGCCCATGTTTAGACAAATCTGCACCCGATGCTCCTGTCCAGCAGGGACACAGGTGGAATCCCAAGGGTGCATTTTCTGTTTCCCATCCAACATATAGCAACTGCAACATTTGTGAGTACTAAAAACATTACATCATGCAGTCTACATTACCTACTGAGTTTTGTTATGTTCTACACATTGCTAATTGTAAAGCAAAATAAAGGATTATAACCACTGGATAAAAGGATATGCTAAGTACTTAATGTGTGGTCCTTGATGCTCTACAGCTCTGTTAAACAAAGCATACCTATTATGTAATGCAAGCAACAAATACCACTAATATCCAGGTGCCTGTATTCAACAAAACAAATCTACTCAATGAAAAACAAATGAATGCAGGCAAGGCTTCAGACTCCAGTATCTTAAAACTTTTATTGTAGTAAAACAAACAAGCGCTTTCACCAAATGCTTCCTCAGGTGTTCATATTTCCACTGACAAATCAGGGGTCTTAAATAGCCCTATAAGATCACATGACCTGACATGATGATGTCAGTGGAAATATGAACACCTGAGGAAGCATTTGGTGAAAGCGCTTGTGTGTTTTACTACAATAAAAGTTTTAAGATACTGGAGTCTGAAGCCTTGCCTGCATTCTTTTATTTTTCATTGAAAGCATACCTATTGTTAAAGATCATGTTTAACATGGTGAAACCAACTTTTATTTTTACATAAAAAAAAGTGTTTGTAAGCATTAGTCTTGACCCAGTTGTTAAGAAAATGCATTTTAAAAAGCTCACAAACATCTGCAGTGGTGGTGCTGTGGTAGTGTTGTTGCCTCACAGTAAGATGCTGTCCGGTTCAATTCTCAGCTAGAGTGTCTTCTGTGTGGAAACATGTGTGAATGGGTGTACCTTCGTTGAAGGTTGTGCATCAGGGCTGGCAACTTGGCATGTAAAAATCAGCTGCCAATCATTAGCGGACCTGACTTCCACTGTGGCAATCCCTAACCGGGAAAAGCCAAAAGACACAACAAACATGGAAGTCTGATATACTCCTGCTGTATTTATGGCATGAATGGCAGGAGGCATGTTCATCACTTTGCGTGCCAAATCTAACTACAGTATTACCATGACTGCATACTTGTGAAACAATTATTTAACTGTCAACTGTTTAATTAATAGTTTGGTAAAAAGCAATTTTACTTTCTTGCCAAATAATTTATTTTAAAGTCCCAGAACTTTTTTTAAGGATAATATAGAAAAGCAATACAGAGCGTGTTGCAGCCAAACAGTATAGCAAGTACTTAATTGCTGTAACATACACAAAATAGTATAAACAATAAATCTATGAAAAATGAAAGTGTAAAAAACTTAGAAAGAATGTACTATTTTAAAATTATTTTGATAGTAAACTACCATTCATAGGTTCATAGTGTTATACAAGGTTACTAAGCTAACGACCCTAGATCCCTTACAAGCCTAGCCATATTTATCCTTAGTTGCCCCAATTGTCAGTGGTTAGACAAGGAGCAGAGCCCTCAAATCAGAAAGTGAAAGTAAGCACAGCCCCTTCCCCTGCAAAAATACCTGTAAAACAGTTCAACTTTTTGTCTTTTTGTAGCAATAAAATATGGAAGTGGACACTGTGGATACAATCTCCAAAGTAAGTTTCCACTTACTAATAAGGGATAAAATCCCTGCTAGACCTAATTCATAGATTCATAGACTGTTACTAGGCTAACAATCTCGGGGGGGGGGGGGGCTTTCTAAACCTAGCCAAGTTTTCCAGAAAAAATAGTGATGTCCTGTATCCAAGTAGGACACTGAGAGTCAGCCATTTATAAGCTACATCTGTCAATAAGGGACATGGGTTCCAGACCCAGTATAAATTTCCTCTTTCCCACCAGATGTCTAGGCTGTACTTAAAAGTGATAATAGGCAAACTCAGCTTCACATGCATGGGAAGCCTATTCCATAGGAGGGGCAATCTCTGGGACACATATCTGTCTGTCCAGCATATTTTGTTTAAGTCATGAGCGGCGCAGTGGTGCAGTGGTTAGCATTGTCACCTCACAGCAAGATATTCTCCAGTTTGATTCTCAGCTGGGTGCAAGAGCTAGCAGGAAGAAAAACAAATCCAAATGAAACAACCACTTTATTCGAGTTATAAAGTGGTTGTTTCATTTGGATTTGTTTTTCTTCCTGCTGGCTCTTGGATTCTCAGCTGGGTTGTCTTCTGTGCAGAGTCTGCATATCCTCCCTGTGTTCGCATGGGTTTCCTCCAGGTGCTCTGGTTTCCTTTCCATTCCAAAGGTATGCATCTGTAGCTTTTCTCCCCAGACATCTGCTAAAAATGGGCTATGTCCCAGCCAGACTTTCCTGGTAAACAATTGTTAAATAAAAAATAAATAAGTCACATATAAAATTCAGGGCCCTAGATCTTGCATTTCTGGTACTGTTTGACTTACAAATATGTAGGACAGTCATAAGTGTGAGGTTTGCAGATGCCTTGTAAGCCAGGCATAGATCACCCATCAGCAATCTATATGAGACTGAGTAGAGGAAAAGGCATTTATTGCACTCTGCATGAGGCAGGTTTGTTACACCTTGTATTCTTTTTGTAAGGAGCATTTGAGGTCACTCTGGGTGCTGCAAATACCTGGTCAAGTACATATCAAAGGGAGCATTGTACTCTATGATTGGTCTGATAAACGCAGACTACAGTGGGATAATGACCTCTTTGGACCTAGATGCCATGCCCTTACTTATAAGTTGTGTAACATAAAAGGATTTCCTCACCACTGTGGTCACATGGTGGTTGAAGGTAAGGCTGCTGTCTAGGTGTGTACCCAGATCCCTGACCAATGGGTTGACTTGGGTCTACTTTATGTGCTCAAAGTCCGAGAATATTGAATATGATATTCTCGACATGAGTACACCAAAAGCACAACACACTGAAAATGTAAACGAAAATCTCCTTAGGTGGAGATATCCATTTACTTCAATGTAGTGCAATCTCAGAGTTGGTATATTTAAGTAGTGGGGGGTGTGGGGGGTGTATTGGGGCTTGCCCCCCTGCCTACACTAGTTTAAATTATTTTTTTTTCTTCTTTTTTTTTGGACTTTGATTGTTTAATAGTTCGATGCATATGGTTCGATCCATATGCATTCGAGCTATTAAACTTTCAAGGTCCTAAATTAGACCCGGTTGACTGTTAGGGGTGTATTATCAACATGGTAATTAGCCTCGGCAATTGACTTCCCAAAGGGTATGATTATGCATTTCTTAGCATTGAGTTTAGGACCATGGCTTTGGCACCATTTGTTAGTCAGAGATAGACTTTCTTGAAGAATGCTGATGTCTGCTTGGGAGTCAATGATAACCCCTAGCTTGCAATTATCTGCAAACATAGTCAGCCATTTGCTTCCATTTCAGTGAAATAAATGCCAAAAAGGACAGGGCCCAGTACTGAGCCCTGGGGGACTCCGCTAGTAACTGCTCTCTTGGTGGAGGTGGCCTCACCTATTTTTGACCTCCTGGGTTTTATCAGTGAGCCAACTGGCTATCCAGAGGGTGATAAAAGGGTTTATACCTAAATTAGTGAGCTTGTCTATAATACCTGAGTGGAGTAGTGTATCAAAAGCCTTGAGTAAGTTGAGGTAAGCTGTGTGCACAGTCTTATCTTCGTCGACTGCTGTAGTGACCCTCTCAAAAAAGACCATCAGATTTAATAGGTGACCTTCCTTTAACAAAACCAAACTGTGATAGGGCCAGTGTTTGCAGGTTATGTACATCCTCATTTATCATGTCAGTGATGACTCTTTCCTTGGCCTTAAATATGAGGCTGATAAAACATATGGGCCTGTAGTTACCTGGATCAGTGGTTGGACCTTCTTTTGTGCAAGGGAATGATTGTAGCCATCTCCTATTCCTTGGACACAAAGCCTGACTAAAGCTCCAGTTGAAAAGTGATTCATGTGGACCAGAGAGATCATGTTTCATGATATTTATTAAACATCCTGGGATCTTAGCGGAGCCCATTGATGCTGTGTTTATGGCTTTGGAAAATGCATTGATGACCTAGTCCCTAGTAATGGTTTGGGGAATTGTGTTATGTGTTATTTTCTTTGGACTATCAGGGGGGAGTGGGGGACTTGAGATGAACCTGTCAGCCAAAAGGTTGGCAATGACCTCCGGTTCAGTGTAGGTGATGCCATTTGCTATAAGTTTTGTGCATTCTTGTGTATTTCCTCTGAGGTTACGGACATAGCTGTAGAAAGCTTTGCGGTTGTCCTTTGCCCGAGAAGCTATAATTTCTCCAATTTAGCCTTTGAAGTATTAATTAACCCTCTTAGTTGCCTATTTGAATTGGTCAGGAGGCTTTTAGCATCTATGGCTTTGCTCCTCCTGTGCTTGGCCAACATTTTTTCTTTTGTTGTATAACTGATGGATGGTTTGTCTTTTGAGTTTATCTTATTCTTAATACAAGTTGGCACAGCTCACTCTATACAGCTGTCAATATGGCTGCACAGAGAGTTTGTAAATGTCAGTCTATTCTATGGTGTTTGCTGGGTTTGGAGATGCTTGGAATTTAGCCAAGGTGTTGCTTAGTAGAGAGAGGTTAGCCTTAGAATAGTTCCTAAAGGTTTTTGGTTTCTCTGGATCCCTCAATTTAATTTTTATTTCAACCAATACTGCCTTATGGTCAGATCTGATGAGCAAATATATTACAATGGGTAAGGAACATTGGCTACCCATGTTTATGAGTACAAAGTCAATGATGTTTGTAACCTTTGTAGGAGAATGGAACAATTGTTCCAGGATGTTGGTATTAACAAAGTTTAGGAATTGCTGGGCTTGTGCATTAGAAGTGGTGCACGGTTCACAGTCTATAGAAGGGTAGTTGAGATCTCCTATAAATATAATATTTGGCTGAAAAGTGAGAGACACCAGTACATTCAGATAGGTAGTATGGGTTTCCTGGGACATGGATGGGGGCCTATATGTTGCAAGAATATGGTATGACACCCTGCTTATGGTGAGTTACACATGTACAAGTTCCAGTGCATCATACACTTTAACTAGTCTGGATGTGAGATTGGTCTTAATATAGACTGAGACTTCTCCACCATTAGTTTCCTCCTGTACAGGAGCTGGTCTAAAGGTGTAAAAGGCATTATAACCTCTCCTTGCTGGGGTACTCTCAGTGACTTTAAACCATGTCTCTGTTATTACATAGATGTCTGCACTCTACATGGAGAGGAAGCCTTGCAGGGAGGGAGTTTCTTGTTAAAGACTTTTAGCATTGAGCAGTACCACCTTCAGATATTCCTTCATTGGTTCGGTTAAGTCAGTAGGTTTATCAGTTTGGCATTGCCTAAAAATGGCACTATTGTGGTGGAAAAGGTCTTTGACAATATCCAAAAGCCTAGAAGGGATAGGTGTAGACCATCCCTGGCAAAGCAGTGTGGTTTGTCAACCATGTCCTCACAGGCAGTCAAATACTGCACTTCCCTGGATGGACACCAGAAGCTAAGCCAATTGTTAAAATCAATCATTTTCTGTTGGTAATGTGGCATCATCCTTGGAGAAGGTTGTATGTTGCTCAGTGCTAAGCTCATATCTGCCTGAAACACATAATCAGTGAGCTCAAGCATGTCTCGCATCATATAGTCAAGGAAGGTACATTGCATCATATAGTCAAGGAAGGTACATCTCAGGTCATTAACACCCACACAGACTATGACAGAGACATACTGGTATCTGTCATTCAATGACTTGAGTGCCTGCATGACTTGACAGATCCCAGCTAGAAAGGTAGCTAACCATGACTCACTCCTTACTCAGTCTAGTGAGAGGGACATTGGTGTGCCTAACTATAGAATCAACAATTACCAGGGAATTTAGCTGAGTGCTGGTTTGCTTTAAGGGCTTAGCAGTGGAATCATTGGAAACATTGTTACTATGTTTAGCTGTGGATGATATTTTAAAGATGTTTTAGAGCATTTACTTGATGGCTGAGAACCCTTTCTTTGATTATACTTTGCAGGAGGTCTTAGTGTTTTAGGAAGATTATTTGCAAATGCCTCAGCATTAATAATTTTATGTGTCAGATCTTAAACTTGTGCAGTAGGCATAGTGCAAGTGTCACTGACAACCTCTGTAGGATTGGGTTTGGTTGTATGAGAGAGTTTTGCCTTCAGCATTAAAGTGCACTAACACATCTCGCATACATTATCCAGGGGCGGCCCGTGCTATTGGACTGCCAGACTGCAGCCCCCTCAACTTTAAAATAAAAAATAAAAAAGAAATAAATAGAAAAAAAAATTTTAAATTTGCAGACTTCGCGCATGCACACTAGTCCAGACTGCTGCTGAGACAGTCTGGAGCATGCGCAGATGTCTCAGCAGCAGTCCTGACTGGGAAACATGAACAACAGAGCTCCCAGAAGTCCATGCAGTTTTAAACTGCATAGACTGTCCTGGGAACTTGCTGGATAAACGCGTCGGGGTCGGACTGCAACGTCAGCAATCAGGAATGTAGGATCTCACGGCGGGCAGGGTCTGGCTACAGTCTCATCGGGGGAAGATCTCGCGATGGGCAGGGTCAGATTTGCACGGGTTTTGGATAGGGATCGGATGTGCGGTGGTGGTCCTTTACTTACCTTGGGTTTATGGACAGGATTTACAGTGGTGTACTTTGGAGTTATGGACTACAGGTAAGGAGGTGTGTGTGTGTGTGTGTGTGTGTGTGTGTGTGTGTGTGTGTGTGTGTGTGTGTGTGTGTGTGTGTGTGTGCGAAAATGCCCCAGGTGCAATATACTGGTGGTTATACTGATGGTGGTGTGGTAGGGAATACCTCAGGCTTGAACCCTGTACCTTTTATGCAGGTGTTAAAGACCTAAATTCCCTACTCACCACCATTTGTAAAGAAATTGCACATTTTTGCCTCATATTTGATCTGATCTATTCTTCATAATATCTGTGGTTTGTAAATATTGCAATGAGTGCTATTTGATGGTGCAGTGGTAGCATTGTTTTCTCACAGCTGCTGGTTCTTGGGTTTTATTCTTGGCTGGGGTGCCTTCTTTGTGGGGGGGGGTCTGTATCTTCTCCCTGTGTTTGTGTGGGCTTGCTTTTGTGTCCTCCCATGTTACAAAGACATGTCTGCATTATTTCTTCCTGGGCCTCTACTGAAAATTGTTTTTTTTTGTTCCAAGTCAGACTGTCCTGATTAACAAATGTTAAACAAAATCGACAGGCATTTGAATTACAGACTTCAGGTTTCTGAATGTTTACTTCCTTGCATGTTTGGTGGCGCAGTGGTAGTATTGTTGCCTCTCAGCTATAAATTTTCTGGTTTGATTCTTTCCTGTGGTACCTTCTGTGTGGAGTCTGCATCTTATCCCTGCATTTGTGTGGATTTGCTCTGGTGTTTTGCCATTTTACAAAGACATGTGTCTACAGTATTTCTCCCTGGGCCTCTGCTGAAAATTGTTTTTTGTTCCGTTAGAAGAAAAATTGACAGGCATTTGAATTTCAGACTTCATATTCTTCAGAAAATACATAGTAAAACAACTTTTTATTCTAGCAATAAATATATAGTAACACAACCTTTTATTATAGCAATTTTTAAGTTTATAAGATGACTATTTGAAATTTGTCCTTATTTTTAGGACTGTAATACCCTGTTATTGGCTTTGTCCAGGTTTTTTGTGCTAAGGTTGACAGCTATGGCAAGAACTGAATTCACTGAATATGTTTGAGGGCTGTATTCCCTCATTACTGGGTTTGTCCAGGTGTTTTGTGCTAAGAGTTTGACAGCTATGGTGAGAACTGAATTCATTAAATGATAGCCATTTCAGTTTCAGTCTTCCTCTCTTTCACAAAACAGCTGATTTGGCATAGTGGTATGTTGCTCTTGACTGTTTTGCACAGGGACCTTGGCAGTAAAATGTATGGTAGCAACACAGCATTTTATTCTAGCAGTTTTCCAAGATTATACAAGCAATGTTTAATGTGTCCCTAGTTTTTGCCCTTTTGACCCACCCCAATAAATTTGGCTTTTTCCAGACCTCTTGTGCTGCGAAGCTGAGATGCAGTTGAGTATTGAGTAGATTTTACAAGGAGCTGAGAGCTGCAGGGGAAGAGAAGTTTAGTGCTGATTATGCTAAGTCAATTCCCATTGCTAATAGCACAACAGGTTGTGTGCTTGGTTTTGATGCAGAAGGTTGTTGGTTCTACTCCCATAAGGGGTGAATGCTGCTGTACTGAAAGTTAAGATACTAACTATGAGCCTGTTGTCAGTTTGCCATCCATTTTCTATTGCAATATTACTAGCTTATTTTTAATGTAATTTAGGCAATTTATTCCTCAGGGGCATCAGACAATTTATTTTTCAATGAAACCATTAACTATAAAGGTGATTGCTAGCAGTAACATGTTAATTACAGATTTATTTAACGTGGAATTATTTAGATGACTTTTTTACTACTTCAGAGATTGTGCATATTTACTGATAATGGTGGACTGTAGAATTGTGCATATTTACTGATAACAGTGGACTGTAGAAGTTTGAGTAGACTTTTATGATGGAAATGTTCTGAATTGGGCAGTTTTGTTTCATTGTTTACTGGAAAAATGTTCAAAGCAATAGGAAGGTGTATCAAAGAGCACATGTATGTTTCATATGCAAGGGGCCTATGATTTGAAAACAGCCCAGAATTAATTTTTATCTGCCACGGGTAAATGTATTTTCTTTGAATGTGGGATTTAATGTTGTTTCAATGAATGTGAGTTTCAAGGGCAGAGAAGTTTTAATGCCAAGTTTGTTTAGCAGATGTCTTAGTGTTTGTGCTGTAGAATGCAAAATAAAGCTTTCAAATGAAGTTCAAATCATCATAGAAGTAAATCAGTATTCACATTAGTGTTTATGGTAAATGGAGTGAAATAGCAAAGTAATGGATCATTGGAATGGCTGCAGGGGGAGGCTCCATTCAACCATGGTTTTGTGAGGGGGACGGGCGGCAAACTTAGGCAGCCCCAGCTGAACTATACCTCCTGACTGTCCAGATTTTGAAAGAATGAATAGATTTTTTGCTTCTTATTTTCGGTTTGTTCCTCATAAAATTTGTGGTTTTCTGGCAAATCATTTAGGAATGAAGTCACTAAATAATGACACACTAGTTTCAGACTTCATAACCTTCAGAAAAATGCATGCTAAAGTAAGACCTGTTCTATCAACTGTTCCAGTTTATACAAGAGCAATTTTAGTACTGTTTATATGTTCCCCCAATATATTTGGCCTTGTCCAAATTTATTGCATTAACAGGTTGAGAGGTACATGCAAATAAATTGCTTTATAGAATTAGGCATAGCCAAATCTCTCAACTGTCCCTGATTTTGGCTGAAAATGTTGCTCTTCTCCTAATGATCCCTCCACAAAATAGCAATTTTGGAAGAAAACATGGAGGGTTTATAATTAAGAAATAACTGTAATAATCAGATTACTTTTATTTCAGAAATGCATGTAGATTATTTTATTTTGTCAGCTGCTCAAGTTAGCAGTACTAATATTAAAGTGTCCCTTCTTTGACAGGTTCCCAGCTGTATTGTGTTGCTATTTTATATTTTTACATCACATTTTTGTCCATTTTTCACAAAATTGTGTTTTTTTTTGGCAAATTAGTGACAAATAATTAAAGACTGAAGTTAGAAAATAATGACAGACATTTGAGTTTCAGATTTCATACCATTCAGAAAATTCATACTAATGCAAGACCTCTATTAGCTTTCTAAGTTTATAAGAGCAATATTTTTAAAATTGTCCTTATTTTTGGGCCTCCCATTTCTTTGTATGGCTTTGTCCAGATTTCTTGCTCTGAGGTTGAGAAGTATGACAAATGTGTTAGGGCCATCACAAGTCAGCCAGAGACATTTCAAACTGTGACATACTTGTTGCACCCCGCTCCCCCATATAGTGACTCTGGATGTGTCGAAGCATGGCAAGGAGTAGTTATGCAGTGTAAATGTGCAGAGAATCCCACCCATCCAAGTTAGACACAAGTACTAGAGTGGCTTTTCATCTGTCCTTGATTTTTACAGAATGGTCTGGTTTCTGTCATATTTTTGTACTGTTGATTTATGCTTATTACTCAAAGTGCCTGTTGCTCTGTGTTTAAGTAGCAATACTTTAATGACCATCAGGTAAGCTTGGCTAAGATTGCAAGATGCAAGTAAGCTTTAATAAGCATACTGTTAAATAATTGCCAACATTGAAAGCCTTTCTGTTGCCATGTAGAGAATACTTAACTAGATAATGTATAAGCCTTGGGTATTGAAATGCATATGCCAGTATTTGTAATAAAGGACAGAATTACATTATTTTAAGAGTCTCATTACACTTGAAGACTTCCAGTCATCTCTGCAGGCTTTACCCGTAAACCGAATGCCAATCGCGTGGTCCATAACCTGTACAGTAATCCTTTTAAGCAATGTATCTTGAGCTTATTTCTTGTTTGCTTTTCATTTTTTACTTTGATCATGTTTTCCCCATAAAACAAGTAGATGTCAGGCAGCAGGTCTTTTTTTGGGTATGGAACATTTTTACAAGTGGGGACATCAGAGATTTCTACTTTCAGCATGTTACTTGTTACTTTAATAAAGCTGAATATAAATTATAATTAGAACTGCAGTGCAAGAAGTGGTTTGAGTTGAGTGCTGCTTGTTTTTCTTATACTTGATTTTGACTGCCATTCCATTAATGTATTTTAAAAAAGTAAGTTATTTTTTCATGCCTCACAACCTTTTTTGTTTCCATCTAGATATTAAGCTGTCATGCAGCCAATGCATTGAAATATTTTTATTTTTCTACACTTCATTTTGTCTTGATTGGACTCTCATAATGATGGTTTGGCACCCAAGGCAGTATATTTAGTTTTTGTGGTTTGCTACTACAGGTGTGTGTGGTATGGAATCTCTCAGGCTTGAACCTTGTACCTTGTATGCAGGTGTTAAAGACCTGAATTCCCTACCCACCACCATTTGTAAAAAAACGATTGCAGATTTTTGCCTCATATTTGATCTGATCTGTTCCTCATAATATCCGTGGTTTGTAAATGCTGTAATGCTTGATATTTGATAGTGCAGTGGTAGTGTTATTGCCTCACAACTGTAGGTCATCAGGTTTGATTCTTGGCGGGGGTGCCTTCTTTGTGGAGTCTGTATATTCTCCCTGTGTTTGTGTGGGTTTGCTTTTGTGTCCTCCCATGTTACAAAGACATGTCTGCATTATTTCTTCCTGGGCCTCTGCTGAAAATTTTTTTTGTTCCAAGTCAGACGGTCCTGATTAACAAATGTTAAATAAAATTGACAGGCATTTGAATTTCAGACTTCAGGTTTCTGAATGTCTAAGTCCTTGCTTATTTGATGGTGTAGTGGTAGTATTGTTGCCTCACAGCTATAGGTTTTCTGGTTTGATTCTTGGCTGGGGTGCCTTCTGTTTTGAGTCTGCATCTCCTCCCTGTGTTTGTGTGGATTTGCTCTGGTGCCCTGTCATTTTACAAAGACGTGTCTGCAGTATTTCTCCCTAGGTCTCTGCTGAAAATTGTTTTTGTTCTGTCAGCAGTAAAATTGACAGGCATTTGAAGTTCAGACTTCATGTTCTTCAGAAAATACATAGTAATTCAACCGTAACACAACCTTTTATTCTAGCAATTTTCTAAGTTTATAAGATGAATATTTGAAATTTGTCCCTATTTTTAGGACTGTATTCCCCCATTATTGGCTTCATCCAGGTTTTTTGTGCTAAGGTTGACAGCTATGTCAAGAACTGAATTCACTGAATATGTTTGAGGGCTGTATTCCCTCATTACTGGGTTTGTCCAGGTGTTTTGTACTAAGAGGTTGACAGTTATGGTGAGAACTGAATTCACTAAATGATAGCCATTTAAGTTTCAGTCTTCTTCTCTTTTACAAAGCAGCTGATTTGGCATAGTGGTATGTTGCTCTGACTGTTTTGCACAGGGACTTTTGCAGTAAAATGTATGGTGGTAACGCAGCATTTCTCTTTCACAAAGCAGCTGATTTGGTATAGTGATATGTTGCTCTGACTGTTTTGCACAGGGACCTTGGCAGTAAAATGTATGGTGGTAACACAGCATTTTATTCTAGCAACTTTCCTAGATTATACAAGCAATGTTTAATGTGCCCCTGGTTTTTGGGCTTTTGACCGCCCCCCCCCCAATACATTTTGGCTTTTTCCAGTTTTCTTGTGCTGCGAAGTTGAGATGCAGTTGAGTATTGAGTAGATTTTATAAGGAGCTGAGAGCTGCAGGGGAACAGAAGTTTAGTGTTGCTTAACTGAAGTTGATTTGCTTTGTTAATAGCACAACAAGTTGTGTACTTGCTTTTGATGCAGAAGGCTGTGGGTTCTACTCCCACAAAGGGTGGATGCTGCCGTACTGAGAATGTTCTCCTTGGTGAAGATACTAACTATGAGTCTGTTATCAGTTTGCCATCCATTCCCTCTTGCAATATTACTAGCTTATCATTTTTTTAATGTAATATAGGCAATTTATTCCTGAGGTGCAACAGACATTTTATTTTTCGAGGAAACCATGAAATATAAAGGTGTTTGCTAGCAGCAACCTCTTCATTAGTTACAGATTTCTTTAATGTGGAATTATTTAGATGACTTTTACTTCTTCAGAGATTGTGCATATTTACTGATAATGGACTGTAGAATTGTGCATATTTATTGATAATGGACTGTAGAATTGTGCATATTTACTGATAATGGTGGACTGTAGAATTGTGCATATTTACTGATAATGGTGGACTGTGGAAGTCTGAGTAGACTTTTATGATAAATAATCTGAACTGGGCAGTTTTGCCATTTTGGGTGCATGCGTTTTGTTTCATTGCTTACTAGAAAAATGTTCAAAACAAATTTAAAATGCCCTCTAACAACTGCACTGTATTGTACAAGGAATATCATTTAGTACAATGAGGAAGGTGTATCAAAGAGCACATGTATGTTTCATATGTAAGGGGCCTATGATTTGAAAACAGCCCAAAATTAATCTTTATCTGTCACTGGCAAAATGTATTTTCTTTGAATGTGGGTTTCAATGCTGTTTCAATGAATGTGAGTTTCAAGGACAGAAAAGTTTTAATGCTAAGTTTTCATTGTGAGACTGCATAGCTTTGTTTAGCAGATTACTTAGTGTTTGTGCTGTAAAATACAAAATCAAACTTTCAAATGAAGTCCAACTCATCATAGAAGTAAAGCAGTATGCACATTAGTGTTTATGGTAAATGGAGTGAAATAGCCAAGTAATGGTTCATTGGAATGGCTGCAGAGGCTCCATTCAACCATGATTTTGTCAGGGGGGATAGGAAGCAAACTCAGACAGGCCCAGCTGAACTTTACCTCCCAACTGTCCAGATTTTCAAAGAATAAATAGATTTTTGCTTCTTATTTTTGGTTTGTTCTTCATAAAAATTGTAGTTTTCTGGCAAATCATTTAGGAATTAAGTCACTAAATAATGATACACTGAGTTTCAGACTTCATAAGCTTCAGAAAAATGCATGCTAAGGTAAAAACTGTTATTCTATCAACTGTCTCAATTTATACAAGAGCAATTTTTAGTAATGTTTATATGTTCCCCCAATATATTTGGCCTTGTTCAGATTTACTGCATTAACAGGTTGAGAGGTACATGCAAATAAATTGCTTTATAGAATTAGGCATAGCCAACCTCTCAGCTGTCCCCAATTTTGGCTCAAAATGTTGCTCTTCCCCTAATAATCCTTCCGCAAAATAGCAATTTTGGAAGAAAACATGGAGGGTTTACAATTAAGAAATAACTGTAATAATCAAAGTTATAGATTACTTGAAATGCATGTAGATTATTTTATTTTGTCAGCTGCTCAAGTTAGCAGTACTAATATTAAAGTGTCCCTTCTTTGACAGGTTCCCAGCTGTATTGTGTGGCTATTTTATATTTTTGCATCACATTTTTGGTCCATTTTTCATAAAATTGTGTTTTTTGGCAAATTAGTGACAAATCACTAAAGACTGAAGTTAGAAAATAATGACAGACATTTGAGTTTCAGATTTTATACCCTTCAGAAAATTCATACTAATACAAGACCTATTCTATTATCTTTCTAAGTTTATTAGAGCAATATTTAAAAATTGTCCTTATTTTTGGGCCTTTGTCCCACTTCTGCATATGGCTTTGTCCAGATTTCTTGCTCTGAGGTTGAGAGGTATGACAAATGTGTCAGGGCCATCACAGTCAGCCAGAGACATTTCAAATTGTGACATACTTGTTGAACCCCACTCCCCCATGTAGTGACTCTGGATGTGTCCAAGCAAGGCAAGGAGTAGTTATGCAGTGTAAATGAGCAGTGTGTCCCCCCATCCAAGGTAGACACAAGTACTACAGTGGCTTTTCATCTGTCCTTGATTTTGCAGAACGGTCTGGTTTCTGTCATATTTTTGTACTGTTGATTTATGCTTATTACTCAGATTTATGCTTATTACTCAGAAAGTGCCTGTTGCTCTGTGTTTAAGTAGTAATGCTTTAATGACCATAATGTAAGCTTGTCTGAGATCGTAAGATGCAAGTAAGCTTTTATAAGCATACTGTTAAAGAATTGCCAACATTGAAAGCCTTTCTGTTGTTGCCATGCAGAGAATACTTGACTAGATAATGTATAAGCCTTGGGTATTAAAGGACAGGATTCCATTATTTTAGAAAGCTCATTACACTTGTTGGAGACTTCCAGTCATCTCTACAGAATTTACCCGTAAACTAAACAGAATGCCAATCATGTGTGGTCCATAACCTGTACAGTAATCCTTTAAGCAATGTATCTTGAGCTTGTTTCTTGTTTGCTTTTCATTTTTTACTTTGATCATGTTTTCCCCATGAAACAAGTAGATAGCTGTCAGGCAGCAGGTTTTGGATAAGAAACATGTTTACAAGTGGGGGCATCACAGAGATTTCTACTTTCAGCATGTTACTTGGTACTTTAATAAAGCTGAATATAAATTATAATTAGAACTGCAGTGCAAGGAGAAGTGGTTTGAGTTGAGTGCTTCTGGTTTTTCTTATACTTGATTTTGACTGGCATTCCAGTAATGTATTTAAAAAGTAATTTATTTTTTCATGCCTCACAACCTTTTGTTTCCATCTAGATATTAAGTAAGCTGTCATGCAGGCAATGCATTGAAATATTTGTATTCTTCTGCACTTTTTTTTGTCTTGATTGGACTCTCATAATGATGGTTTGCCACCCAGGGCAGCATATTTAATTAAAGTTAGTTTTTGTGGTTTTGGCTCCTCCCCTTTCTAGTTGACCCCACCCCTTCCCCTTGACCCCACCCATTCAGCTGTCTCCTGCAGCCCCCCTTTGATTTGAAGTCACCAGCCACCACTGACATTATCTGTTTTATTACAAATAAGTGGATTGTCAGTGTACATAAGGCAATTACTACAATGCTTCAGAATACCCATCTTAACCAGACTGGCCAAAGAGAGAGTTGAGAAGTGCATATCCATGGCCACTGATCTACTAGAGAGGAATGAAGAAAATTTAAACATTGGCTTAATTTTTTGTGCACAAGTCAAAGAAGAAGCTGTATCTAACCCTGGAAGAGTTTTAGCATTAGTTTTTAGTTACAAACACTGTTCTCTGATTTCTAGCCTCTGATTTCTAGCCACTCACTCCATGTTCCCCCTCTGGGATTTAAGGTTACTTTCTCTAAGATCTGAAATAAGAAGCAACATGTTAAGGCTGCCAGCCCAGCTAGCTAGAATTTTGTATATAATTCTATGTCATTTATGAATAGTAATATGATTGGTATGCTTGTCCTGCAAATGTAAGAAAACTGTATGTTATGTGCTGAGCTTCAAGAATGTAACCATGGTGTACCCTACTGGAAAAGAACAGAGTTAACTTGCAAAACTCTAAGAAAATAAGTTGACTAGTAAAGAGTTTTACAATTCTGTTTACCACAGCTAGAAGACAGAATGCCTGCAGTTAGAAATTCTTTCTGTTGTCTGGAAGCAGAAATAATTACAGGTTTCAAAGGTAAAAGTGCATAACTGTTTTACGGCTTCCAGTTCCAAGCAACCTTCTAAGAGATAAGTGTTTTTGACAAAGACTTGCTAACCTTTAAGTTTCTGTTAGCCTGGAAACTGAAGGCAGAGGTGTCAAAGAATGATGTAATATGAGATAACCCAACAGAAATGTTTAATAGTAATTTAATAACTATCTCGGAGTGCATTTTGTATTTTGACTTGGACCTGTACACATCCATTCAGCACTTCTCATCTGTATTTGCTTGCTCTGTAAGTAAGACTTTTATCATAGTATCTCTGTTAGAGATAGATAGGAATATAGCAAGATTAGTTTAGATGTTTTCTGTATTTATCTAAGACTGTCCTACAATGTTGTTTTAAAATATTTCCAGTGATTCTGAACTCTGTCACTGCATTGTGTTACTGAGTATTGTCTTGCTCTGCTATTACTTATTAAATATATTTAAACCTTTTAATTGTGGCTGGTTTTGTTTAGAGATATTTAAGCTCTTAGAGTACTTGCATGTATTTGGTGACACTGTACAGGCCACTCTAAAATAGCCTTGGCCTTGGACACACTTACCATTAGGATAATGGTAACATTACACAGTAGAATTGGCTACCCTTTATAAGGGCCTAAGAGTAGCCTAAGGGTAGTTGGTGGCAGGTGGTACTACTGTATAGTCTGGGCAGAAGGAGGCATAGCTAGTGAACCCATGCCATCCTTCCCCAGGAGTGTCTGTGTGTTTGTATATAAATCAGTTTCAAAGTGTGTGTGTGTGTGTGTGTGTGTGTGTGTGTGTGTGTGTGTGTGTGTGTGTGTGTGTGTGTGTGTGTGTGTGTGTGTGTGTGTGTGTGAGCTACTTGAGCAGGGACACGAAGCAGTGGCTTGACAGAGTGGGTGCTGGAGGTTTTGGCTTGACCATCAGCTGACATCTTAACCCTATAGCTGTGCCAGTGAGGAGTCTTATTGGGGATCTGGAGAGATGGAGAGAAACTAGCCCCAGACTGACTGTGATCTCTGCGTGATCTCAAGGGAAATTGTACTTTACTGTGTTTGTACTTGTCATCCTCCCAATGTGCATGTCCCTCACTGATGTTAGTGGTGAGGATTGAGGCTCCTTGATTACTGAGACAGGCCAGGGGTGTCACACTACAATCAGAATACTGTGAACTATGCTTAAATAATGCATTATTTAATTTTTTACTTTTTAATATCATATTCATGTTTGCAGTGGCATAGCTAGAATTTCTGCTGCCCGGGGCTGTTTTTGAGTTTGCTGCCTCCTCACAAAATCATGGTTAAATGGGACCCCCCCCCCATATACAGCCCTACCTATCACAGCCAGTCCATTGTTCCATTACTTGGCTATTTCTCCCCATTTACTGTAATGTGCATACTGCTTTATGCTTTACTTCTGCAATGATTATTTGGATTTCATTTAAAACTTTTATATTAAATTTTATAGCACAAACACTGATAGACATCTACTAAACAAAGCAATACAGAGTCACAATGAAAACAGACTTAGCATTAAAACTTCTCTGCCCTTGAAACTCACAGTCATTGAAACTCACATTCAAAGAAAATGCATCCGGCCAGTGGTGGACAAAGTTTACCTTTTGGGCTGTTTTCAAATCATAGGTCCCTTGCAGACATATTTAGGAACATGCAAAGATGTATGTGTTCTTTGATTCACCGTCCTCGTTGTATTAAATTATATTCCTTGTATAATACAGCACACTTGTTAGAGTGTGTTTTAACTTTATTATTTTGAACATTTTTCCAGTAAGCAATGAAACAAAATGTATGAACCAATAATGACAAACCTGCCCAGTTCAGAAAATTTCCATCATAGAAGCCTACTCAGACTTCTATCATTAAAATCCACCAATATCAGTAAATATGCACAATCTATGTAGAGCTAAAAGTCATCTAAATAATTCCACATTAAAGAGATCTGTAACTATTAAAGAGGTTGCTGCTAGCAAACAACTTTATATTAAATTGTTTCATCTACAAATAAAGTGCCTATTGCCCTTAAATAATAAATTGCCTATGTTTCATTAAAAAATGATAAGCTAGTAATTTTGCAATAGTGAATGGATGGCAAACTGATAATAGGTTCATAGTTACTAGATATCCCCTCCAAAGGAAGACATTCTCAGAACTGCAGCATCCACCCCCTTTAAAGTACAATATGGTACTGTATCAGCAATCCACCTACATACTGTGGGAGTAGAACCCACAGCCTTCTGCATCAAAAGCAAGTATATTACCTGTTGTGCTGCTACTAACAGTGCAAACAGATGAACTATAAGCAGCACTAAACTACTCTTCCCCTGAAACTCTCAGCTACTTGTAAAATCCACATGACACTCTATCTCCCTCAACAATGTAACACAAGAAGTCTAGAAAAAGTCAAAATGTATTGGGTGGGGGACAAAGACCCAAAACCAAGGACACATTTTAAACGTGTTTATAATCTTAGAAAGTTGCTAGAATAAAATGTTTGTGTTATCATGTATTTTCTGAAAGATAGGAAGATTGAAACTTAAATGGTTAGCATTATTTTGTGAATTCAGTTCTCACTGATTTGCCAGAAAACCACACATTTTAAGAGTAACAAACAAAAAGTATGAGCTAAACATTCACACACACAAGTAAACTTCCAGCAGTAAAATAAATTCATTCACTTACTTGAAAAGCACACCAGTAAACTAAATTCCCAGTACTTACGTATTATCACAACGAGATTCTAAACCACTGTGTGACTTGACATTAGGATGGTAGAGATTGACATTGGGTACTCCCGGTCCTTGACTGGTGTGTAGGAGCCCTCAGAAATGAAGATCTGGCCAAAGATTCCTTTATTTATTTATTTTTTTTTACCGTTAAACTTTTAGTGTTATCCAATGAGGTTTTACTTCATGGCTGGCTGCAGTTGTTCACAGAAGTGGGATTGCTTTTCTGTTTACAGAATGAACCAAGTGGGTACAGAGTCAGATGACTTTCCCAGTGTTGTCGTATTTTTACTATTTATCAGGAAGGTGAAAGTGGCATTTGCAGCTGTACTTAATTGGTATAAGGTGAAATACATGTTTTGCTTGTTTTTTCCAACAAGTTTCAGTTATTCCTCCCAAACCAATCATGTTTTCAGCTGTTCTTGTCTTACTCCCTTTTGTCCATGGCAGCTACCTTGATTCTCATCTTAAGAGGTACAGAACCATAAAACTGTTAAAAGACACTTTGGAAGAAAACACCAAGCTACTGAGTTTAATTCTTTAATAATTCCACAGTAAACACGATGCACACTCCAACAAATACACATAAATGCCCAGAGGTTAAAAATGCGCGTTCATCACTATAAAGACTTCATCAGATGAATGCATGCATTCTAGGCTTGTGTAGTTTATACTAAATCCAATAAACATTAACCAGTCAGGTAAAGAAATTCATTAAACCAGTCTAAACAGTTAAATATTTTACATACATGAAATCTGTGTGTCTGTGAACATTAAAATCCTAGGGGAAAAAAAAACATAAATATATATATATATATATATATATATATATATATATATATATATATATATATATATATCTACACATAATAAATGCCACATATCACAAATTAACAAAAACACTCTAAAACATGTATATTAAGATGTTTTATAATATATAAATAATGTAAAAAACAAGGAATCAAAGTTTCCGCCAGTCTATTCATTCAATCATGTTAACCTCCTATGCCATGTTGTGGCCAAATTGAAATTCAAAATAGTATTACAATTTTGCTGCTCTTAACTTAAGAACAGGGGCCAGTGATATTGCTTCATTCAAACCTGGAGATTTGGTGGCTTCTAAGTTCTAAGGTTAACTGCCAGAATAATTCCCTATATTCCGGCTGAGTCTCCAATTGGGTCCTTCTTATATCCCTAGGTACTACGTCTAACAAAAAATGGTAACAAACATTCTGACCTGTAAGTTTGTGTTTATATAGGGCATTACTAGTGCACTTGCTCTTAATGTCATAGTCATGCTCATAAATTCTAGTTTTTAATTTCTTTTCTGTTTTCCCTCTATAAAATGATGGACACTTGTCACGCATTGCTAAATAAACCACTCTACTTGTGTTGCAGTTAGCAAAACATTCACTACTTAGTGTTTTGTCTCTACTCACAAGATAAACAGTTTCTCCTCTGTGAATAAATGTACACTGTGGACAACAACCACATTTATATGTGCCTACTTTCAATTCTTTTTGAATAGATTTGTTTTCTTTATTATTTTCAAGTATGTTTTTAATATTCTGTCCTTTCCTATAAATAAATTTTGAATTTTTTTTTTTTTAAATTATCTCTAAATCTGAAATATTCATAAACCTTTCCCATTCTTTTTTCCAAAATCCCTTTAATTATGGCTGAATCTCTATTAAAATCAGTAACAAAGGCAACCTCAAACTAATTTTCCTTACTAGATGTTGCACCTATTGTGTCAATACTAACAACATTTTCATATCCTAAAATGGGTGCAAATCTACCCTTTCTACCTTCTAATACTTACTTTTTCATTTCTCCTATTAAATTCTTAGGATATCCCCTTTCCTTAAAGAGTTTAGTAAAAAATTCACATTCTTCTAGAAAGTCACTGTCTTTTGTGGTCATTCTGCACCCTCGAACAAATCCTGCTGTTGTGGTTGTAATATGTTTGTGGTCTGTTCTTCAACCTCTCTGATCTTCGGAGAGGTGGAAACTCTAAAGGGTTGTGTAGGTCATATAGTGGTGTGAGCTGTCCTTCTGCATGTTGTTGCTCACTATCATTAAAATATTCCCTTCCTTCTCCCTCATACCAGTAATTTTGATTATGTTATTCTTTAGGTCTGGGGTAATTTATGTTCTCCTTGTATTCCTTAATCTCTCTCTATATATATTTTTCTAATTTTTCTGTTGTATACATTCTTACATTTCCATTCTATCTTTTTCAAAATGTTGTGGTATTTGTTTTTTTCTCTATCTATCATAAACATCAGGTCACTCATAATGTTTTGGTTAACCTGTTCTACTCTATTATACATCATGTCTATTTCCTTTTCATTTTCCTTAATAATAGGTTTAACAATTTCAGCCCCACATTTGTCAATAATACTAATTAGTTCTTTATGAAATTCAGAGCCTTCCCTCACTTTGTTAGAGTATTTATAGACCCTGAGTCCTTTTGGCACAATATTTAATTTAACACATTGGGCTGGATTCACGATGGCTTGCATGGAGTCTAAGAGTAGAGTAAGACTCCATGCAGCCATCATGTCCAACGAGCGATCCAGGAACAGCCTGTAGGGGCGTGTAAGAGAGCTCCTAAAATGGCTCTTACATGGACAGGGCTGGGACATGCAAATTACCTCAATTGCAGGTGAAAGGCATCCAAATGAGGTAGATTTGCGATTCAGGAAACCCGAACCTGTCCGAGTAAGAGCAGTGTTATTTGCAGAAATGTACTCAGTTGACAACTGAGTACCACTGTGCAAATAGCAAAACGGACCCATGACAGTTCTAAATAAAGGTTGCATCCAGTGCAGGAAGCATGCCAATGGTCAAATATACGGCCACTGGAAATGATCCCTGATGCAAAATTAAAATGAAAATATTTTGTTTCGCCGATTTCCGATGTTTAAGCATAGCGCAGCGCTGTGCATATGGGCTGCGCTCTAAAAACCAGAATACTACAAATTAAAACCCACAAATGTGGATTTTATTGAAAGTGATAATGTACAATGCAAGGGAATGGCAGGCTGAAGACAACATTACCACCCTGTAGAGGTTGCTAAGGGGGGGAGGAGCTCAGTCTAAGACATGTAACCAAGCATTAGTAGGCAATCCTATGTAAATGAGTGATACGATAGTGAATCGCTAGTTTACATAGCAAATGAGCACAGTCAGTGGAGTGTAGGAGTAGGATATGGGGAGTAACAGAGTAGAAGATAGGTGACATCATGAGTGGGGTATGTATGAAAGAAGTGAAGCTCATTGGAGCAGAGTGGCATGTGTCAGCTGTCATTTAGACATCATGGAAAGAGGTGTGTCAACAGGTAGGCTAGGGAAAGCCAAGAAATGGAAGGTGTATACCATGGATAACACCAAAGTTTCTTGCTGAGTGTGCATGCACGTGTGTGCATGCTTGTAAACCCGAGTAAAACAGAGTGCGTGTGTGTAAGGGTGAGTGTGCGCATTTAAGCCGGAGTAAGCAGGTATAAGGTTGTTTAAAGAGTTGTAAGCATGTTTGCACTGGTGTGCACGTGTTTTAACCCGAATAAGCAAGTTTTTTAGTCCATGTAAGCATGTGTGCGTGCATGTTAGCTGCTGTGCGTGTGTTTGCGCTTGTGTGCGCGGCACTCCTCCCTGAGGAAACAGAAAGGAAAAAGGAAACACAACAAATAGTAGGAAGCTACCAGGGAGTACTAGCAGAGCTAGCAGGTGAAAACAATCAGAATCAGGCAATTACACAGGCAGTACACTAGCCCAGCCCAGCCTAGCACTTAAAACTCTGCCAACAACAGTCCATTATGTTTCTCACAACAGACACTGCAGTAAGCTAATAGAAGTGAAAACTGAAAAGCTTTACTGAGACAAAGAAATGTTAGGGACTGCCATTGCTGTTATAAGGCGACATATGCAACATGCTGAGGGTGGTGACAATGGAAATGCTGCTGGACAACCCACAGTGAGGAGACAGAGAAGAGTGTATAGGCCCAGGGTAACCTACCAGGGGCTACATGAGCTGGAGATAGTGGAGCACTATAGAGTGGACAGAGACCTCCTGCAGCAAATTGTTGAGCTGTGCAGGCCACGCCTCACACACAGAACCTACAGAGGGGAACCCATCCCAGTGGAAACCAAGGTATCTGTTGTCCTAAGAATATTAGTAACAGGTACCTTCCAGAGACCAACTTGTGATATGATGGGGATATCACAGGCATCAGCATCCAGGGTACTACACCAGTTCCTGGATGCCATGTCAGCACATGTCGGTAATCATGTATATTTCCTCAATTCCCGTGAGGTATTGGCCAGCAATATGCATGTCTTCCATCAAATAGTGGAATACCCTGAGGTAGTGGGTGCAATAGACTGCATGCACATATGCATCAAAGCACCAGCCGGCGAGTGGGGTAGGGTCTACTTCAACCACAAAGGCTTCCCCTCCATCAACTGCCAGGTCGTGTGTGATGCCCAGGGCATAATACTGAATGTGTGTGCAGGCTGCCCTGGAAGCTACCATGATTCCCATATCTTGCATCTGACACAGCTGTACCATACATTTGCCAATGGGGACATAGCACATGGTCACCTAGTGGGGGATGCTGGCTATGCACTGGAGCCGTGGCTGATGACACCCATCAGAAACGCACACACACCTGAACAGGAACGCCATAATGAGGCACACGCACAGACACTTAATGTAATAGAGCATGTGTTTGGGCTGCTCAAGTCACGGTTCTGATGCCTGGACACATCTGGTGGAGCCTTGCAGTACTCACCAACTACATGTACCCAAATTGTCATGGTATGTGCTATGCTACATAATATGATCCTGCGAAAACAGCTGCAGCAGGAGCAGCATAGGCCTGGGTCAAACAGCCCCCCACCATTGTGGAGGCCATCACAGGCAGAGCGTGACTCAGAGGAGGAACAACCTGAGTCTGCCCCAGTAGGCAGAAGGAGGCGTGCCCAGTATGCTTTGGCCTTGGCAAAGAGGCAATGCATAGCACATACACTGACTCAGTAGGAACTCTGGAAATTATACCCCTTTCCGACTCTCACATAAAGTAAAAGGGATGCCTAAGTTGACACTACCTGCTTCCAAACATGTGCAGGGAGTGTAGTATATGCATCCGACATAGGCAGCCCTGCAGCACCACCTAAGCAATGAATGCCATGTGTTAAGCAATATAAAGCAGTGCTAAACAGCAATTACCACCATGTAGTATATGCAAACAAAATTGCACACACCAACTAGCACAACTGTGGTCAATGTTCAGTAATGCTGGGCAACGTCCAGCAATGTTGGTGAATATTGAGCAATGTCGGACAAGCCTGGTCTAAGTAGGGCATAGCTGAACAAAAGCCAATATGCTCATATTTGCTTAACAGGCCCTTAAGCAGTGTGGTCTGCTCAGTATGAAAATATAAAGCAGTGATGGGCCTCAAAACCAGGATACTGTGCACTCTTGCCAAAGTACTGAACCACTAAACCATGACAGTATTGCAGTGGTCCACCTGTATGACGGAATGTTGATAAATCTATGCAAAGTATTCCATGGAAACACTGCAGGCACAGTATAATCCTTGTTGAGTTATGACACACAGTTGTATCCTGCAGTGAAAACAGAACCTGACTTCCAACACACACAGTATAAATGTTAATAGTGGTCATGTTCGCACACATCAGCAAATGTAGTGGACCTCAGATAGCAACATACTGAAGGGTCACACTGGGCATGCTCACACACTTGAATAAATGAGACAAATGTCAGGCAACAAAACATGTAATGTCAGAACTGGGCATGCTCACACACTTAGGCCATGTCTGAGTACAGCAGTGGGCCATGCATATCTGGCAGTTGCATGTGTTAACCCAGGAACTTTTCACTATACAGCAATCCGCCCTGTGCACACAGTGATATGACAACAGACACATCTATAACATAGTGGAACCCTGTCATAATCAAATATGTTCTGTAGATACTGAAGGTCTTCATGGAAACTGGTAAAGCAAAGATGATAAAGACCTGCAAACAGTATCAGCAATAAACATTGTGCATCTTGAACATTAGCATAGGTTCAGAGGTTGATACTAGGCTATCTGCCCTAGGGCATGTACAAGCCTAGCCAGAGTGTGTTTGGCATTCACAACCCTGTCAGATTACTACACTGTGTGTGTGTGTGTGTGTGAATATTAGGTAACACAAGATAGCCCATGTACGTTTATGCTAGTGTGCCTCTGTCTAGCAGGGACACAGAAGATATCCCAGGGATAAATATGCAATCACCCATACAGTCATCAAGATGTCTCCAGTAGGTGGTCAGTGGGTGGCTCTGCCTATGTGAAACTGGCATTACATTCTGTAGTGAGTGGAGCCTCTGGGATAAGAATATGTCCCTCCACAATGTCCTATTAACATCTGTGCTGAGCTATACGTCCCTGCAGTGTGTAACTCCAAGGGAGTTGGATATCCTGAGGTGGAGCATGTCCAGTAATTCTGGTTTGGGTATAGCTGTAAACAACAGGCACACATCATATCTGAGTAGATGGTAAGTGACTGAGTAGAGCTGGAGTTACTGCATCTGAACTATGCAGGGCATCTGTGTGAGTCCTTAGATCTGCTTGGTGAGGAGCGTCCGTGGCCAGTACAGTTGCTGCAGGTGTCAGGTAAGGTACACCCCAAATGTGGCATTGTAACCAAGCATGGATGTGATGAGTATAGGGGCACAATGACCTCACTCGATCTAGATGTGAAACCATATGGGATAAGTTGGCATACATAGAAGGTGTGCCCAACAACTTTGGCAACGTGAATGTTAAAGGTGACAGTACGAACAAGTGATGTCCCCAAACCCCTAACAACTCCTACCGTATGTAATGGAGTACTACCAATGTGGTAATGTGTGGACATGTTGTTACTCCCAAAGGGGATGACTATGCCACTAATGGCATTTAGCTGTAGGCCATGGCTCAGGCACCAGTCATCCATCTCTATGAGACCCTGATTGAGTATGCATGTGGCAGCTGGAGAGTTGATCATTGCACCCAGTTTGCAGTCAAGTGCAAACATGTTCAGCCATATTCCCCCTGTGATAGCCTGTACGTAAGACAAATATATATACTGAACAAGAGAGATCCCAGGACCAAGCTGTGTGGGATGCCATGTGTAACTGGTGTATAGTCAGACATGGCACCTGCAATCCTGACCATGTGGGTGCTATCCCTGATCTAGGTATCAATCCACTGTGTAAGATATGTGTCCAAATTGACACTGGTGAGCCTATGCATAATGGTCCAGTGGGTTATTGTGTTGAATGGTTTTGCAAGGTTCAGGTAGGCTGTGTGGATAGCTGTCCCTATGCTGATGGACCTGTTAGCCATTTAAAGAATACCTACAGGTTCAAGAGGCAAGATCTTCCCACAACAATTCTGAAATGAGTAGGACACAGTGTCTGTAGGTTCACGATGTCTATGCGTAGGAGTCCTATGACAATATGCTCCATAGCTTTGCAGAACAGGCAACATAGGCTTATAGGGCAATATTGCCTGTGGTCCGTTGTGGCACCAACTCTGTGGAGCAGGACCACTGTCGCAGTACGCCATTCCTTGGGTACATATCCTGTGGTAACTCTGATATTGAACAGTGATGTAATGTGAGGGTTGCGTTTGTCGTGATGCTTTTGTATGATGCAGGCTGGGACACCATCTGGTCACATTGATACTGTGATGTACGCTGTGGGGAGGGCAGCACTCACCTGTTACTGCGTGATGTCAGGGAGGTTATACTCTGTTGGGATGGATAGTTGCGCCTTAGGGAGTTGGGTGGGAGACATCTGCACTGAACCTGTTTGCCAGGATGTAGGCAATGCCAGTGGGTTCAGGGTAGGTTTAGTCAGTATGCAGTAACTCACAGCATATCAGTGAGTGTCCACCCAGTTTCCTGACACAACTGAAGAAGGCCATGTGCTAGTCCTACTTCTCAGGTGCAATTGTCTGGTAGAAGCGGCACTTAGAAAAGTCCATGAGTGATTGTAGCTGTCTGCTAGTACAGATCACAGATGCCTTCCTAGTCTGGGATTGTACTCTATCATGTAGTAGCATCCTCCTGACATTGTACAGCTTATTAATGGCTGGGGTCTACCAGACAGGTCCCCTGCCATTGTAGTAGTGGGTCTTGTTGTTATTTGGGATAGCACAATCCATGCAGTCCACTAGGTGTCCATAGAATGTGTATGTAAATGATGCAGCAGTGTGAGCAATATATGCCACTGTCTCAGGATCTCTGAAGGATACCACCTTGCTTCGGTGAAGTGAAATGTTGGCTCAAGAGAAGTTCACCAAAATTACCCAGGATGGGTGTGTGGAGGGTATATGTATGTCCTGTGAGATACATGTATGTTCTGACCTTACCAATGAGGGGTATATCACTGGTGTGGAACATAGAGTCCCCATGTTGGTGATGAGCAGGTCCAATATGTATTCCCCCTTGTGGCTGTGCTGACTGGTTGTGCCAAAGCATATGAGTCCACAAATTGTAATGACTGTTGGGTGAGGTTGTCAGGGCTTGAGTAGTATCCCCAGTCAATATGTGTGTATATGAAGTCACACAATATAATGGTGCCTGTGGAGACCTTCATATTCTCCATAGTTCCCACAAAAGCTGAGTGTGGTTCCTAAGTTTGGGAGTGTGTTCTGTAGCAGGCAACAAACTGAAAGGCAGTATTGCACTATGGTAGTTGTATATGTATGGTCTGTGATGCTTTGTGCAGTGCTACTAACCAGGAGGTGTGTGTATCTGTGATGTATATGGATACTCCCCCTAGTTGTGTTGTCTGTTCCAAGTCTTGTTGTCAGACAGCATGGTATGAAACATTACCTGGTAGTGCTGGTGTGCATAAGTGAGCCTGAACCAGGTGTCTGTCATTGCACAGATATTGCTCTCCTCCATACTGAGGAGAGTCCTGAGAGGCCACAATATGAGGTTAACACAACTGTTGTTGAGCAGCGTTACCCTTAGTTTCATTTAACCTGCAATGTCAATGGAGGTGGGTTTGTCTTCTGAGCCCTGCTTAAAAAAGGCACTCTGGTGGTAGCAAGAGCCTTAGCCAGCATACCAAAGTCTAAGGGTGACAGGTGCATGCTGTCCATAGTGAAGCTACATGGCATGTTGAGGATGTCACCATACGCTGACAGACACTGTATCCTCTATGAATGAAACACATTTGTTAGCCAACTGTTAAATGTGATATGTGTGTCCGTATACTGTGACATCATAAATGGTGGGTGTAAGATGCTAGACAAGGTCAGGGTCATACTGGCCTAGGTTACATGATCAGAGTGTACCTCCATGTATCATGTCATGTGGTCCAGGGAGTAACGTCTGAGGTTACACACACCAGCATGGACAATGATGGTGCCAGTCTTGTACTTGCTTTGGAATGACCTGACTGCCTTTGTTATGCGGCAGATCCTGGCACCCAACAGACAGCCCAAAGTGACTATTCCCTTGTCAGGGCTGGTGAGTGGTACGTCAGTGTGTCTGAACATAAGTGTCACCTATTACAAGTGTATTAGGTGTGTTGTTTATCCCGAAGGGCAGTGACTGTGTGGCACACTGACATTGGGAACTTAGTGATATGTGGGTATTGTAGTGGGGTAGCAGGTGTGTGTGTCTGCTTTGGAGGTCTCTGCTGCTTAGGTAGAGTACATTTACAGCATCCAAGTATGTCAATGTGTGCTAATGTGGTTTGAGTGCTGTTACTAGAGGATATGTGAGACTGATATGTGGTGTGTGTGGTTACCTTCACCACCTGATAGACTGTGCCAGTCATGGGCCGAGAGAGTTCAGCTCCCAGTATGTCTATATAGGTGCATCTCACACATATATCTGCGTTTGGCAGGAGGAGGAGAGGGTTGTCTGTGTACATGAGGCAGATGTGACATTGTGTCAATATCACAATATCCACCAGCTGGACTGAAGAGTACACACAAAACTGACCTCTAGACATGCCAGGATATTATCATGACATATTCTGTAGCCTGATCATAAAGGATCAGTAGGGTGTTAAGCATGTAAAAGAGTATAACAGGGATTAGTGCTCATGTTTGTTAGTGTTTTGTAAAGAGGAGCTGAGAAGGAGTCCAGACTGAATTATGACACCTCCTTCAGCTATGTCATAAATATCAATGTACACACATGTATATCCTGAGTTAGGGCCAACTGTACCTGAGTGTCAATGCCGACATCATGACAGACAGGCCCATATGTACATACCCATTCTCCCACTGACAATAGTCCACATCATCATACCAGGAGATATCACATGTAGAATGGATGAGCAGCTACCCCCACTGCCAAAATCATGGCAGCAGGTGGAATACATTGATTCCCAATATGTGTCATGCACAAACTACAGAACAAACAGATCATGCACCTGAATAGTCAGCTGAGCCGCAACCCCCGACACAGGATGTGGAACCGTTGAATGTGTTACAGTTACATATGGCACTCCCCACAAGTGTTGGTGCACAACACACCATGGGACGTCAAGTCCAGTAAGCCTATGAGATCTGATCTGCAAGGTCATGGAGTCCATCATGGTTGCAGTCATAAACAGAGCTATTGGAAGTTGACACACACACACAATGCTACCAACTGTGGTATGTTCATGTGAGGATCATGGTTCCCAAACATGCTAGACTGTTTGCAAGGCAGCCACCCAGGACATACATCAATGAACACATCTACACATGTGTCACATAGACTTTGAATAGCCCTTTATCAACATCACAGACATATGTAGTATCCACAAAACCAAGAAGCTGTGCATGAGCAGGAACCCAAGCAACTGCTACCCCAAAACAAATCACGTGCAACACATATCTCACAAAGCCAGTGTACCGAGCAGTCACAGCCCTTAAGGCTAAACAACACACCTGATACACTTGTAATAGGTGACTCTGTATTACACCTGCTGCCATGCTTTTGGCAGTGGGGGTCCCGCTCACCAGGCTGAACAAGGAGAAGGTCACGGTGAGCAGCCTGTTGGGCACTAAGATCCGCCACATAACACAAGCACTCAGGACACTCCAAGGCAAGTAAAATATGACTCAGTCATTGCCCATGCTGGTGTGAATGACCTGAGACGTACCTCCCTCGACTACATGAAAAGAGACATAGAGGAGCTCTCTGACCATGTAGCCCAGGCCAGTATGACCCTGACCTTGAGTAGCATCTTACCCTCACCAAGAATGATGCCACAATATGAAGACAAGATGATCAATTTCAACAATTGGCTTAAGTATTGGTGTCATTCAAAAGGGATCCAATGCCTGCCAGCCTGGGATGATATGCTCGACAAGCTACGATGCTTCACTAAGGACGTCTTGCACCTGTCATCCCTGGGCTTTTAGATATTGGCAAAGGCTGTTGCTACCCCCATAGTGCCTTTTTATGCAAGGCTCAAAAGACAAACCCACCTCCATAGGTATCACAAGGGATAAGAAACTAAGAGTAATGCTTCTCAACGCCAGAAGTCTAAACCTCAAGATGCATGCACTCGAAACTCTCCTTAGAATGGAGAACATCGATATCTGTGCAGTAACAGAAACTTGATTCAGGGCTCCCGAGAGCACCCCAGCACTACCAGGTTATACCTCATACCATGCTTTTTGGCCCCAAAACTTGGACCGAACCACAAAAGGAGGGGGAGTATCAATATTCATCAAAGATAACCACACCTCCAGGTTGGTGGCACAGCACGAAGCATCAGACACTATCCATGTGCAACTAATAGTGGGTAAAACTGCCTTCCAGTTTATAGCCTGCTACAGACCACCCTCCCATACCCAGGAACCCCACTCAGCCTTCCTGAGAACACTGGAAAATATGAAGATCTCTCCAAACACCATTATAGTGGGCGACTTCAATTACCCAAACATAGACTGGGAACATTACTCTAGCTCCAACACCCTAGCCCAAAGGTTCCTAGAATTCATAAACTCAAATGCTATGGAACAACTTGTTATCACTCCCACAAGAGGGGAAAACATACTGGACCTGATCATCACCAACATGGGGACTCTATGCTCAAGACCAGAAGTATATCCCTCACTGGTAAGATCAGACCATAAACTAATTTCACTGGATATTCACATCCCGACTCCACCCCCTGCCCAGAAAACCACAGTGAAAAACTTCTCTAAAGCAAATTTCACACTCCTCAAAACCGAGGTGGAATCCTTCTAAGCCCCTGGGTCTGTGGAAAATATGGCCCAGACCACAGAATCCTTTATAAATGCATTCTATGAACACCTTCAGGAATGCATGGATTATGCAATCCCAAATATAACCAAGACCCAATCCTCCAAAGGCAGACGTCCTGTCTGGTGGACCCCAGCCATAAACAAACTATACAATAGAAGGAGAAAGCTACTACATGATAGAGAAAATGCCCAAAAAGGGAAGGCATCTCTGATCAGTATTAGCAAAAAACTACGGGCACTCATAAAATCGTCTAAGGCCATCTTCGAGAAAGAAATAGCACAGGACACTAAGGATAATCATAAGGCTTTCTCTAGTTATGTTAGGAACCTGGGTGGGAATTCCCAGATATGCTCAGAATTAGTCCAAAATGACAAAAAATACACCAAACCCACAGACATTGCCAACATCCTAGCTGACAGGTTCAGCGCAAACTTCTCCCCCCATCCCCACCAAAAGGGCAAATATCTATCCCAGCAGAGTTCTGCCCCGCTGACATCTCAGATGCTCAGGTAAGAGCCGCCCTCTCCAAAGCAAAAAACACAGCATCAATGGGACAAGATGGTGTCCCGGGCTGCGTCCTACATGAACTCCAAGAAGAGCTAAACCCAAACATAAAACTACTGTTCAATCTCAGCCTTACTACAGGATATGTACCCAAAGAGTGGCGTACAGCAACAGTGGTCCCTCTCCACAAAGATGGTGCCTCAACGGACCCTGGAAACTATCGCCCCATAAGCCTGACTAGCTTGGTCTGCAAAGCTATGGAAAGGATCATCATGAACCTCATAAATAAAGATATTGGGGACCTACAGACACTGGATCCTACCCAGTTTGGCTTTGTTAAGGGCAGATCCTGCCTTTTAAACCTGGTTGACTTCTTTGAAATAGTCACCAAGGCCATTGACGAAGGGAAGGTGGTCCACACAGCCTACCTGGATCTCGCAAAAGCCTTCGATACAATACCCCACTCAGGCATTATAGATAAGCTCACCAGCTTAAATATAAACCCCTATGTCACTAGATGGGTTGCAAACTGGCTCAAGGACAGAACCCACATGGTTAGAATTGCTGGAGCCATGTCAAACTCCAAACCAGTTACAAGTGGCATCCCACAAGGCTCAGTCCTGGGACCTCTCTTGTTCGGTATATATTTCTCGGAGATACAGGCCAACATGGAAGGACTGTGGCTGACCAAGTTTGCAGATGACTGCAAACTAGGCGCCATAATTGACTCTCCAGCCGACACAAGCATCCTCCAAAAGGGCCTCATAGAAACAGACAACTGGTGCCAGAGCCATGGCCTCAAGCTAAATGCCAAAAAGTGTATAGTCATCCCCTTTGGCAAAAACAAAGTGCTAACAAATTACCACATAGGTGGTAATCCATTAAGTACAGAAGAAGTAATTAGGGACCTGGGGACCCAAGTTGATAGCAATCTCTCATTTGACAACCATGTGGCCAAAGTGGTTAGAAAAACATTTTATATAGCCTACCTAATCATGAAGGGATTCACAACTAGATCAGGGGAGGTCATCGTGCCTCTTTATTCATCCCTCATCAGGCCCATAATCGAGTACAATGCCCCTTTTGGGATGTACCTTACCAAACACCTGCAGCAACTGAAAAGACCCCAAAAGTATCTCACCAAGAGGATCAAAGGGCTAAAACAGATGCCATATGTTGCCCGGTTAATGAAACTCCAGCTCTACTCAGTGGCATACCGCCTGCTCTGTGCCTGACGTATAAAGCCATGTCCAACCCGGAATTAAGGGACATTCTGCACCTCAAAAAATCCAAATGCCATCGAGCTACGCACTCGAGAGACTTGAACCTCAGCACTGAAATAAATAGGACATGCTGGAGGGACAGATTCATAACCTAGAGGCTCCCTTCACTCTGGAATAAAATCCCAGTCCAGGTTAGGCAGAGTCCCTCATTGACTCTCTTCAAGAGGAATCTTGATGAGTGGATGGGAGATCGTAGGTTTACCCCGGGTATCACTTCTGTGTCACTGTTAGACAGAGGCACAGTATACTAACCTCGAAAAAGGGCATAGCAAAATTAATTTAAAATGGGTGGCAAAAACCAAACATACTCTGGCTAGGCTTATAAATGCCCTAGGGAAGATCGCCTAGTATGAACCTATGAACCTATGAATATGTGTTGACATATGACGGAATGTCAATGTGTCCACAGATAGATCACACAAGGTAAGGATACTGAGGTCATGGTCAAGCTGTTGACACCTGCTGACCCACATGAACCATTTCTGGAATGGCATAAAACAAAGTGTACACACATCACCATGTCCAGTCTGATGATGTCACCATCCTATAAATACAGCAGGAGAAGAGGAACCCAGCCAGTAAAGCAAAGAGCATGCCATGTTAATACATTTTTTCCAGTATCATAACATAATTAGGTAGGGGTTTGAATCCTGCAAACAGTGAGTGTATGTGTGCAATTGTCTTTGAAAGGAGTGCCCTTTTTGGAGACTGTGAAAACACACTAAAAGATGTACATTCCTCTTTGGAAAGTTTGATGATGTCAACATCCTACAAATACAGCAGGAGAAGAGAAACCAGCCAGTAAAGCAAATAGCACACCATGTTAATGCATCACTCTCTAGTATCATAACATAGTTTGGTAGGAGTTGGAATCCTGCAAAGCGTGTGTGTGTGGTGGGTTGTGTGTATGTGTGCAATTGTCTTTGAAATAAGTGTCCTTTTTGGAGACTGTGAAAACACACTAAAAGAGGTACATTACTCTTTGGAAAGTCTGATGATGTCACCAGCCTACAAATACTGCAGGAGAATAAAAATCAGCCAGTAAAGCAAATAGTGTGCTGTGTTAATGTGTCTCTCCCTAGTATCATAACATAGGTAGGTTGGGGTTTGTATACTGCAAATGCTGACTGTGTGTGTGTCACTGTTGGTTAACAAGGTGTGAGTTTTGCTTTTACTATGGTATGACATAGCATGATGACAACAGTAAGTTCATTGCAGACATCAGATATCTGCGTGACAAATATATATGTGTACATGTCCCCCAATCAGTACATAGGTGTGAAGCCTGCATACCACATGAATACATTTTATTTCCATTGACAGGTTGTGCCACTGCTACTCAGATCATAGGTCACATATGTATATATATGACATGGCCGTCCACTGTCATGTTCTGTGGCCATGGTCATCCGTGGCACACACACCCATGACAGTTACTTAAAAGTAGTGTGAGTGAGGGTATATGCCTGGGGTATATGTCAGACATGGTCATACACAACAAAGTCTGCCAAGAATGGACAGTCTTTATAGGTGTACGACTGCCTTGTGGATATGCATTCAGGCCTCTAATGTCTGTGATACACCTTGGGACTTCACAATACCTATGGATATGTGGATACTAAGGGACACATGACATAACATGGGTCTGTATGTACACAATGGTACCCAACATCCATGTTGAGGGCTACCACCAGTGTGGTACTGACGGGATAGTATGTATAGTAGATGAGGATGACTATGCCATAGTCGACTTACTGCTATATAGCATGTATCAGACAACAGGTATCTGTCTGTCTGATACCCTTGTGTAGGCCATTCCATGCATTCCAATATTTGGATGGACACATCCCTAGTGTGTCTGCATGTACCTAAGGGGGCTATATGACACACAGGTGTGGTCACAGTAATGGGTGGCGGTCATCACCACTGGTTAGTGTTATAGTGTAGCACCGGAATGATCCAACTGATACTGGGTTCCCTACTACTGTGTGTCATTTGTCAGGACATCATCCAATGATTGCTTAAAGTCATGCTGTTGGGGTTGTGTATACTACCAGACTGCAAATCATTGACTGATATTAATGGTATCACCCACAGCATAGTGTCAACCCATGTCATACACACGTCTACCCATGTTAGTATATAACTGTAGTAGAATGCATACTGGCCACTGAAAGATGCAATGGGATGTTAATAATGTGTACGACAGGGTATGCCACATGTCCCATGTGCCCACTATGCATGTACATCCAGACAGTGCACACCCACCATGTTCACAGATGTACACTTGCTAATCTGTACTGCACACATCACACACGTGCTGTCCACTTGCTAACACATGCTGGCAACACATCACACATCAGCCAAGTGGCACATGGGTGGATAATACATACTCAGACCTAACAGTGGTGTAAACAATGCTACATTGACAAACAGAGCTTTGATGCATAATGTCTGTTCAGATATACCTACAAGGATGTAGTCAGGCTTCCTTGTTGACAACTCGCTATTATTGCTACACTGCTATAGTGTCACCCTGACTGTCCCTCCGTCGATAATGCAGATGACAGGAGGCGGCACAGGTATCATCATATGCACAAGGCATTTTGTTGTTTGCCAGAGCCTGACATTGACCCATCCAATCGACATGTCTATGTGTGTGTGTGGGGGGGGGACAACAGTACAGCATGGGCCAATGTTGATGTAATGTGTGTGTGTATGTGTGAGCCCTAGTTGTTTGCTTAATGTGTGTGTGTCTGCATGCACACAGCTCCACCATGTGGCTGCCATATATGGTGGTTTGTGGGACAGCCACAGACTGTATCTGCTTGGCTGTACAGATCACTGTCTCCAGCCATGGACACAGTACCTGTGCCTGGCAGGGGTGCTACGGACGGTATCGGGTACCAACCCTGAATGAGTACTGTCATCAGAGGCAGAGGTTTGATGACTGGACCCATGTCCCTTCTGGGACTGGCCAGAGCCACGTACACGTGGTCTACTGGGATGGACAATGGACAGGCCAGACCCGCATTGCTCGGGCTGGTACTGCCACTATGGGAGTGGCTGTGAGCTGTGGACCATCTGTGACCACTGCCAGCTGTTTCTGTTGCTGGGATGCATCCGCGTTGACGTCGCAACCGTCCTGCATGGTCCCGGCTTGAGGAAGACATGTTGTGGAGGGCATCTATTATCTCCCCCCAACGTCTATCAATGACCTCGATGTATGTCCGGATGACACCGACAAGGTCACGGATGCTGTCATTGATAGCGGTGTTATGTGCCCTCTGCGCCCTAAGTCCCTGCCTGGTGTACCATTCCATACGTGCCTGAGCCTGCATTACAGCCCGGAACATAGTGGTTGTCATAAGACCTGTGAGGGCACACCTGCCAGGGGCAATATGTCTAGTGGTGCTCCCCTGAGAACACCTGGACATCCGCCTATGTGGTACCTTTCCAGGTCTATGGCTATGGCTGCTGTAAGGGGATGCATGTGCCATGGGTACCACACTCTCCTGGTCAATGCCAACTGTATGCTGTCCCTCCCCTATGGCCATTGGTGGGGAGGGATGTAATGGCAGTATTTGTGTGCGCATAGATGGGGTTGAACGCTGTGTACTGTCAATTGGTGGACCAACGACAGATCCTGTCAAATTTCCCTGTGCCAAAATACATGACTACTATCCATGGCAGTGGCTTCAGGTTGTCTGCTGCTTTCAGCAAGCCCTACCTCAGCACCTGTGAGAGGAAGACAGGAAACGCACGTTACGGTCTGCACATGCACACATGCACACATGAACACATGCACACATGCACACATGCATGCATGCACACATGAACACATGCACACATGCACATATGAACACATGCACACATGCACACATACACACATGAACATATGAACACATGAACACATGCACACATGAACACATGACCACATGAACACATGCACACATGCACACAGGAACACAGGAACACAGGAACACATGCACACTCCTCACTACAGCAGATACACACACACAACAGAAATCCAAATCATACTCAATACTGGTTGAAGGTGGGTGACAGTATCACAAGGCAAACAGTCACGCACATGTGTCAGCATGCAGAATAAGTGTTGATCAAGTCCATGCAGTGTGAGTGTAGACAGCCATAGTTAAAGACAGTGTACATGGCTGTGATGCATGTGTGTACATGTTCACTGATTGCCTACACCCTGGAACACAATGTGTACAAGGACACGACATTTCTGTACAAGTATTATAAGCTCTGCAATGTCCTGTGCACCATCACACATAGGTATACATACCATGGCTGTGTGTGTTATCTGTGTGTCACATGGATTTCCATGTCTGATTGCAGTGTCTTTGTCTGTAGCAGATAACTGTGGACACAGGTGTAGCACGTGCATGCTATGTACACTCACGGGATGAATGGTGCATGTATACCTGATGGGATACCAATCCTGGACATGGCCATTGTAACAGTATGGGGTGTAGTACCATTAGCCATCATCATCATGCATCATGTGGTCACTCAAGGCCACTAAAGTGTGGTAGACCACTGCCTAGCATGCTGTACCTGAACCGCAGTGCCGTGGCTAAGTTCACAATTACACAGCCACATTGCACAAGGGTGCGTGAGGTGTCCAGTAGGGAGCATTGCTTAACATGACTGTGTTATGTGTTGAGGAGTGTTGCACAGCCCCATGCTAGGCCCCTACACCTCAGGTATGGTATGTGTGGTGTGTGGATGATATGTGGGATATTGAAGTGTGACCTGGCAGCGGGTGTCCTGTTACACTATGTGTTGCATGTTGAGGTGTACTGCGTATGACAAACGTGTTATGTTGTGTACATGTGTGTCAACTATGCCTATCCAATGTGCAGTACAGTGTTGCCACATTTGTGTCTGATGCTCTGTGCATTGCATGTGATGGAGGCAGCTACTGACATTACTGAGATGTTTCACGCATACAGCAAACATGCACAGCATGCATTATGAGCAGGTGTGTTATGTGTACATGGCCTACACCTCACCTATGGCATGCACAGTTCAATACCAAGTTTAAAGTGTTAACACACTCACCAGCATGTAACGTCTGCCCTGCTGTCACACCAGAGGGACCTGCAAGAATATGACACAGTTTGTCAGTGGCCACAACTGTGGCATTGCTACTGTGAGTGTGCTAAACTACAGTAGAACAACAGGCATAGCTGTACAGATACATATATATATATATATATATATATATATATATATATATATATATATATGTGTGTGTATATACACATAACACACACACACACACACACACACACACACACACACAAATATATATATATATATATATATATATATATATATATATATATATATATATATATATACACACATACTTGTAAACAGCCACTGCTGTACATATACATGCACATATATGCAGATATACTGCCCACCTTTCATGGTGGGAATATCAATTATGGAACAGTTGTGAGATATACAATTATGTAATAATGTTGCACAGTGTTGTGCAGAATGCATTTCGCTGCCCTCAGGCCATATAGCCGTAGCAGACCTTACTGGCTGTTACTCAGTCCCACAGCATTTAACCACCACATGACATATACCTGCACTGCTTGCTGTTTTCAATGCCACACACTACAACCTACATAGATATGTGCACATAGCAACCTTCAAATACATACATATATCCAGCCTTCACTAACAGTTGCAGTATGTCCCTTGCCCTATGCACATCTGCATATACATATATATACGGACTGCTACCACATAAGGAGTGTTCACAGAATGTAGAGTACCCTTCAGACACATCATTCGGATGCCAGCAAATACATCTGTGTTACATACCTTACCTTTGCATTTCTCACCTCAGTCTGTTGTACCTGTTGATGTTTTTTTTTATTTGTTTAGGTCGGTGTCTTCCACCGCCTCTGTTTGTTTTATTTGTTGTTTTGGTTGTTTGGTGTCTCCAACTACCTCTGTTTTTTTTTTTGTTTAGGTTGGTCTCTCCAACTGTTTGTCTGTCTGTTTGCCTGTCTCTCTCTCTCTCTCTCTCTCTCTCGCTCACTCTCTCTCTCTCTCCAGTTGCTGCAATGATATTATTGCATGTGTGGACAGCAAGTACAGGCTGCTTTTGTAGGTATCTGCACATGTGCATGTGATGGCCTCTGCACCAATTGGTGCCCACCATTTAGTAATTGCATGCAGCCTGCTGTGTGGTAATTGCAGTTCTCACTGTGATTTCAGGACACTGCTATAAAATGATAGGTTAGGTAGGCATAGGCCTTTCAGTTTTGCAAGGTGGGGACCATGCTTGTTTGCTGTGGACACTGTTGTGTTAGTCAGAAGGTTGGTATATGTCTCATATCTGTAGCTGGGTTGTAGCCAGTGAAATGCATGTTGTACTGAAACCTGACTGCTGCTTCTTCAAATACACTCTTCTCAGTGTGTAAGTTTACTCACACGTCCTAATGCTAACACTGGATACATGGGAGTATGTACTTTCTTTTGGAATTAGGGAATTAACTGGCATACAACAGTAGTTATTGCAATGTATTCCTATGGCTTTTCTATTTTCCCTTTACATTCAGTCCTTGTAATGCATGTTATATTTCTTTATTGCAATGTATTCCTATGGCTTTCCTATTTTCCCTTTACATTCAGTCCTTGTAATGCATGTCATATTTCTTTATTGCAATGTATTCCTATGGCTTTCCTATTTTCCCTTTACATGCACTCCTTGTAATGCATGTTATATTTCTTTCAGCACAAAGTCATTGTGTACCTGCTGTGGCTTAGTGGTCCATCATGCAGACTGGTGAGTCCAAAATGTGGGGTTTGAGACTGACAAGGGTATTTTATTTTGCTGCTGAGCAATACAAGAGCCTTGTCATACAGAGTGACAAAGGCACTTTTAAGCAGTTGTAAGCGAGTTGACACGGGTTTGCGTGATGCTTAGCGATGCTAAGCAATGCTTAGCTTAGCTTATTGTATTTTAGCAATACTAAGCTAAGCTTAGCTTAGCTTATTTTATGTCAGCAATAGTAAGCTAAGCTTGGCAGAGCTTATCATATCTTAGCAATGCTAAGCTAGGCGCACACATGCACACACTGGTGCAAACCCGCTGACTACTGTTTACAAGTGCTCACTCCCGCTAACTCCCGCTCTCATGTCTTTGACAGAAAAGTAAATGGGGAGATAGGACTGTGGAGATAAAGGGTGCTCAAAGTGGGGAAGACAGTAAGGAAACTAGCTTGGGATGTACATGATGGGTGTGGAGAAGGTCCATAGCTGCCCATTTCTTTACCAGCAACAGCTGTGCATATGCAATACATTAGGTGGGATATTTGAAACCTTCCACCCCTGAGAGAGTGGTGAGGACATCTAAGTATGTTGTACTACCATTTATGAATATCAGGCACATGCACTGTTTGTGAACAGCTATACTGTCATTAGTATGTTACTCACATCTGAACAGTTTGTGGTTTGTGTTCGCATTAGCACAGTCTGCTCAGGACGACTGGACATATTTCTGTACTGTGTATGCCTACCTACACCCTTGGTTGTGCCTGACTACACGGGTATATAGTACCTTTGGGTAGGGATGCAGAAGTGCAGTGTGCATTATTTATTATCGTGTGATGTTTATCTTGCTGAACATGAGGAGTTGCTGTGTACCTGTAAGTCTATGAAGGCTTGTAGTCTGTCTGAGTAGCTCCCACCTGTGGGCATATCCAGATGGTAGACAGAGGTCAGCATAGTATTCTTTGACTGTGCACCACAGCAGTCTTTTCAGCACCTGAACAATGGCATTGTCACAGGTGGCTGCTAGCAGTGCATAGCTACATCTTTTGCTATGTCTGTGTTGTACTTCTACATAAGGGCATGCTTTTGGGATTCATTCTACAGCTATTTGCAGAGTGTGTAACAGCAGACAAGCTGATATGTCTGTGTGTTTCTGACTCTTCCAGGCTTTAGATACTCTCACGTATATATTTGAACAGCCTCAGGGAAAGGTACATATAACTGGGATACACCTATGATATAGTTCTGACATTTTTCAGTTCAGACTTTGAATGATTCAGACCATTTCTATTACTACACCTTTTCTGACGTGAAAGTGGTGTCTAATCTCACTTATTGACATTTGTCATTAAGTGAGATTCAACACCTTTCTGCCTACTGTTAGTACATTTCACAGGGAGTCAGAGGGGCACAGCTAACTTTTGTTTACTAATCAGGGTCATCACTGTAGATCAGTCACTGTTGGGAGGTCTGGCCTGTGACCTATGCTAATATGCCAGTGTGTATCCTGCTCTGATACTGTGTGGGGTTTGTAAGCTGCTACTGTAACCTTATTCCCTACTAGCATGGCTGATTCTCTTTTCACAGTCATGTCATGCAATTCAACAACACCTGCTGGTTAAGGCCCACAGAACAAGATTTGTGTTATGCCATTCCTATTTTCCCTTTACATTCACTCATGGTAATGCATGATAAATAGCTTTCAGCACTAAGTTATTGTATATCTGCTGTGGTTTAGTGGCACTTCATGCAGACTGGGGAGCCCAAAGTCCTGGGTTCAAGACTAACAAGGGTATTTTTATTTTGTTGCTGAGCAATACAAGGGCCTTGTCATACAGAGTGACTAAGGCACTTTTAAGCAGTTGTAAGAGGGTTGGTGCGGGTTTGCATGATGCTTAGCAATGCTTAGCTAAGCGCACACAAGCTCATACTTGCGCACCCCCGCTAACTACTGCTTAAAAGTGCTTACTCCCACTAACCCCCTTGCTAATTTCTTTTAAAGAAAAGAAAATGGGCAGATAGGAAAGTGGTGAAGAAAGGGGGCACAGAGAAGGACAGACAGTAGGAAAACAAGCTCGGGATGTGCAGGAAGGGTGTAGGGAAGACCCATAGCTGTCCATTTCTTTAACAGCAACAGCTGTGCATATGTTAAAAACTTGGAGTGAGTTTTGAGACCTTCCACCCCTGAGAGAGGGGTGAGGGCAACATAGTTTGTTGAACTGCCAATTAGAATTATCGGTGTACATGTCCAATGGACATGTGTGCAAAATGGGAAGCTATGTATGGGGCGTAATTTTTTTTTGGTACAGATTGCCCTTTTTTTGTTTTTTTTTTGTTTTTTTCAGGTGAGAGTGATAAGTGAGGTAGGGGACATAGGTATATTTAGGGAGGTAGGTTGGGGAGATAAACAGACAAGATAAACAAGACACATACAGGGGCGGAATTTGACACATGGGGTGGGTGAACACAACTGACGGGGAAGGATGTTTGGAAATCGCAAGCCCATGAGCCCACAAATGGTAACAGTGGAACCGAGATCCCCACCCATGGGCAGTCACCACTGCACCTTCACAGCCCTGGGGATGGCTGTGCTGGGGGCTGAGTAGGATGGGCAGGCTCACCCATGAGACACACCACTCTCGCCTCAAGCTGGCATAGGTGATCAGCGACTGAATGCTGGATCTCCCTACATACCACAGTCCTGACCCTTCGAAGGGTGATGGGTGGCCCTTCTCCACCCGCACTTGCACGGGGGGGACGTGCCCCATCCCCTGCAGCACTTCCACCCGAAGGTGGCACAGGACCAACAGAGGAGGGGAATCCTGGCTGGGCACCAGAGCCACTGGTGCCAGGTGCACTAGCCAACTGAGGAGGGACAGGTGGGTCCGCTGGGACCGGCCTTCCCATACATTCTGTGATTTGGCTTGTTTCATTACAACATAAACAACAGCATTCCAGATTAGTTGTAACAGCATGCAGTAATATTCCCATTAACCCAACATGCCACATTTCCAACAGTTGAACAGCAAACATAATACATGCATATATTGAACAACAGTGGTTATTCCAACTGCATGCAGGGATGATTGGTAGCAACAGGCCACCATGAACATGGTGTTTGAACAGGGAACATGCATCAACATGAGTGCAAATATTTATGGAACAATAGGACATATATCCCAACAAATATTTAAGATTACACATACCCACTGAGGTGCAGAATTGCATGGTTTATGCACAAACAGTAGGGTGTAGAAAAAACCTCCATTAACATCTTATAAACACTTTTACTCTACACTACATTCCTAATGACTGCAAATGTATATTCCCTACATGTCTTATTACACTTGCCACCATGCATTAGGTTGTGTAATGGGTTTGGCTAGTTCAATCTATACTTGACCTATATCTCTCATACTAACTGTCCAGGATGCAGATGTTACTGCTACATATTTCATGGCTGCATTTATATTTCTTTATCTACATATCTGGATGTTTTCTCATGACATTTTCACTTCTAATTGTACAGAACCCTGCATTTATTGAAGCACACTTACATTTCTGGGGAACATATTCGCATGCTACTCATGTGCCATATTTACTTATGCATGCCAGCCTGTAACTGACTGTTGAGGACTGTATACTTACTTCACAGCTACTAGCACTTCCATTCCCCACTTTAGATGGGACTGCAGAACTCTGGGTTACCAGCACTTTCTAACACATTACTATTTGTATAATGCAAGGGTACAACAACATTTCATACCAAGTGAAACAGACACACTCTGGGTTTTAGAACTTTTTTAATGACATTAAACAATTTTCCCCAGGCTCACTCCTTTATTTGTTTTAATGGTATATATGGCAGACATGTTCATGACATATTATACCTTTATTAATAGGTTAGCACACTCTTTTTTCAGGCTCACTCACATATTATTTTATATGACAGTGCCTGCAGAGATATTATTCCAGACATTTGTTACCTTTCTAAATGGGTTACTACACTCTTTTTCTGCCTCTCTAACGTTTTTATCTGACAGTACATGCAGAGGACTTATTCAGTCCATTTTATGGCTGTATTATTGGACTACAACACTTTCTTTCATGCTCTCTCCCATATTTTATATAACAATACATGCAGAATAATCACTAACCTGCCTGGTGGCGCAGCCTTAGCAGCCTATCTTCATAGGCTTGCTGATTCATAACACGGTCACCTGCAGCTGTAAAGTAAATGAAGGGATATTGAGACATTCCTATCCGTTATACATACTCCCTTTTAAATCCTTACATACTGCATTCCATGGCTACATACTCAGTTGTGGGGCATCCCGCATCCCACGGGCCTCCTGTATCCACTGGTTCAGGCAGTCCTCCTTTCGTCTCTTCAGGTCCGCATGGTGGTGACAAACCTGCTCATCAGTCTGGGGAACACCTGTGGCACTGATGAGGTCACGAGCTAACCAGTTCCAAGCCTCTGCCTTGTACTCCGCCCCTTGGAACTGGCCCTGCAGGAGTCTTGCCTCGTGATAGTGGACTAGGAGCCAAACCATGTATTTGGACTCCTAGGTGCCCCATCTCTGCGCTCGGAAGCACACTCCTTCTCCAACATCAGACATTCTGACTGCAGATGTGAGCTACAATCAGTTATGGCATGTAGTCCCGCCTGTGGGGCTTAAATATGCCGCATTTCCCACACTTTTTTGTGATTGGCCATTTTGTAAAATTCTTGGCTGACTGCAGACCTGCTTAGTAATGGTTAAACTACCATTCCTAGGTTTATGTATGTTAATAGTGGCTGCTTCCACTTTGTTGTCATAGCTTAGTGGTTCTGTACTTTGATTATGATGCAAAGGGTCCTGGGTTCAAACCTTGTCATTCTTTTATTTTAATACTGTCTAGACAGGCTAAGGGGTGTGGCTGCGTTTAAGCAACTTAGCTCTACATTGCTCCTCTGTGCCCTACGGTGCCCTGGTTGGCACAGCGCGCACATCCGTGCAAACACATTCTGCTGGGTAAAACGCTTTTAAATGTTGGGCAACTCTATTGTGCTGGTAAAGCGCTATTATACTATGGGCAACTCTGTTTAGCTGGGTGAAGCGCTATTAAACTATGGGCATCTCTGTTTAGCTGGATAAAGCGCTATTAAACTATGGGGACCTCTGCTTAGATGGGTATAGCGCTATTAAACTATGGGCACCTGTGTTTAGCTGTGTAAAACATTGCTTAATGGCAGGCTATTATATATCTGGATCTTTTAAAACTATATATTTTGTTCGCTGATACATTGGCCATGTCACTGCTTTTAATAAAATTTTAATCATATTTGTCTGGTATTATTGTCTGGTATTATTTAAAATACTGATTTAAAACATAAATAAGAAGGGGAGTGGTGGGACTCTAACTGTAAATGCCGTCGCTTTGTGCATACGCTCTACCATTATGCTATTGCTATTTGGATTAATTTGCATAAGTAGTTCTTATATGTTCTTCAATGTCACAATTGCTAACTGTGGTTAAGCAATGGACACACCCTTGCAAACAAGTGCAAATACGGGCAGCTAAATCGTGGATTTAAAAAAAAATAATAATATTTTACGTTCTATAAATCTGATGGGGGTTTACAGTGTCAGGGAGTGTTGTGTTGGGTGCAAGTACATTTGAGCGGACTCGCTCTTGTCTGTTGACATTATGCTTTTTAAAACCTTGCAGGGGTGTGTACTTTTAGACTGCTTGGCAGTCGGACACGCCCCCTGCTTGCCTACTCAGTCCATGTAAGAGTTACGGATGAGTCAGCGTGCCCTCATGAATATTCATGGCATGCTGACGTCATACCGTTCAAATGCAGCCTCCGAGTAAGACATATTAAGTCTTACACGGAGGTTTCGTGAATCCGGACCATTCTTTTAGGTATGCATTCTCTAAGGTCAACATTTTGTATTTTTGCAACAATTCATTAAGTTTTACCAAATTGTTAGCATATGTGTCATTGTATAATGCAGCCTCCTCTTGTTCATTGTCATTAAACAAATATTTTTTTTTAGAAATAATATCATTAAAATTAATACTTTTGTACTGTAATTCATTAGAAAAACAGTCACTTTGTCCATTATTAGTCCTAGAATGGCCAGAAATGCCTCCTGTGTTGCTGAGATACCTCTCACTTCAATTGTCCACCAAAATGTTGGGAAAACCCTCACATCCATCACAATTTTTGTTATTTTGGTGTCCTGAGGCTGTTTCCCTTCTAATATTGTTAAAATGCCCATTTCTCAGTCCATTTTCACCATAGACAAGCATTTCCTGGTTCCCAGGCAAGCTAGAAGCAAATGAAATCACTGATTGGCAGGCTGGAGTGAGACAAACAATCAGTTGAGTCAATTGGCCAATCATCTTCCTTATTTGGCCCATTTCCCCTCCTTTTTCTCTGCCTTCACTCGCAGCTTCAGGTGTAGCTTCCATATCCCCAAAAATAAACCACCAAGTCCAAAAAAAAATACAAAAAAATGTGAATTAAAGTGTGCAACACCAAAATGACCAAAAAAACTGTTAAAAGAGCACTTTGGAAGAAAACACCAAGCTACTGAGTATAATTCTTTAATAATTCCACAGTAAACATGATGCACACTCCAACAAATGCATAGAAACTCCCACAAGTTAAAAACCTATTTTAGGATAAGAAAATGTTGTTAGTATTGACACAGTATGTGCAACATCTAGTAAGGAAAATGAATTTGAGGATGCCTTTGTTACTGATTTTAATGGAGATTCAGCCATAATTAATAGGATTTTGGAAAAAGAATGGGAAAGGTTTAAGAATATTTTGGATTTAGAGGTCATTTAAAAAAAATCTGAAATTTATTTATAGGAAAGGACAGAATATTAAAAACATACTTGAAAATATTAAAGGAAACAAATCTATTCAAAAAGAAGGGAAAGTAGGCACATATAAAAGTGGTTGTTGTCCACAGTGCATATTCATTTACAGAGGAGATACTATCTAGTGAGTAGAGACAAAACGCTTAGTAGAAAATGTTTTGCTAATTGCAACACAAGTGGGCTGGTTTATTTAGCAATGTGTGACAAGTATCCTTCATTTTACAAAGGGAAAACAGAAAGGACATTAAAAACTAGAATTTATGAGCATGACTATGACATTAGGAGCAAGTGCACTAATAATGTCCTATATAAACACAAACTTACATGTCAGAGTGCTTGTTAGCATTTTTTGTGTTAGAAGTTATCCCTAAGGATATAAGAGGGGGACTATGGGAGACTCGGCTGGAATATAGGGAATTTTTCTGGCAGTTAACCTTAGAAGCCACCAAATCTCCAGGTTTGAATGAAGCAGTATCACTGGCCCCTGTTCTTAAGTGAAGAGCAGCAAAACTGTAATACTAGTGTGAATTTTAATTTGACCACTAGATGGCACAGGAGGTTAACATGAATGAATGAATGAATGAAAAGACTGGTGGAAACTTTGATTCCTTGTTTTTTTACATTATTTATATAATATCATTTTTTTTTCTACTGCGGTGGAAGTGCTCCAGTAGCGTTGTCGCCTCACAGTTAGACGTTGCCGTTCGATTCTCAGTTAGAGCGTCTTCTGTGTGGCGACATGCGTGAATGGGCGTTCCTTCGTTGAAAGCTGTGCGTTAGGCACTGCAAGCCAGTACGTAAAACTCTGCTGAAAATCATTAGCAGACCGGAGTTCTGCTGTGGCGACCCCTAACCGGGAAAAGCCGAAAGACACAAACATAATTTTTTTTCTAGGATTTCAATGTTCACAGACGCACAGATTTTACTTATGTAAGTTATTTAACTTTTAGAATGTTTTTTTGAATTTCTTTACCTGATTGGTTGATGTTTATTGGTTTTACTATAAATTATACACACGTAGAGGGTATGCATTCATCTGATGAAGTCTTTATAGTGACAAAAATGCATTTTTAACTTGTGGGCATTTTTCTGCATTATTAAAGAATTACACTCAGTAGCTTGGTGTTTTCTTCCAAAGTGCTCTTTTAACAGTTTTTTGGTTGTTTTGGTGTTGAGCACTTTAATTCCTTTTTTTTTTGAACTAGTTGCAGAACCATACTGTACCAAAAATATGCTGTCATCTTTCTCATTAGCAGAACAACAGCATTACAATGAACAAGGGAAAAAAAAAAACTTTTTTATTTGACATTTCTTTACCATAAATGTCCAATTAGGCAATAACCCTTTGTCAGCAAAGAGTCGTGGAGAAAAGTGACACAATGAGATAAATTTCACAGATTTTTTTTTTTATTTTCTGTGAAAGTGTCACTGTTATCCAATGAAGTTTTATTTTATTGCTTCCTTAGCTTGTTTACAGATGAAGGATTTATTTTTTGTTAAGAAAATAAGCCAAACGTAAAGTCACAGAGCTGTTTAGAATCTGTTTATGATAATACGTAAACACCAAATTCCCCTTACTTGAGAAACAGCAAAATCAATCAGACAGGAAGAAGCAGCAAAAGTTATGCGAAGAATCAATCACACACACACACACACACACACACACACACACACACACACACACACACACACACACACACACCAGTAAATTAAATTCCCTTACTTGAGAAGCAGTAAACATTATGTGAAGAATCAATCAGACAGGAAGAAGAAATTAAACAGCAAACTTAGTTGGTGAAGGAGCAATAGGGTGGACAGGAAGAAGCAATTTCAAATAGCACATGCATTCAAGAAGAACAGGAAGTATGTGCATGCCCGTGCGGGTATTCTGGAAGAACAGGTCATCTGTGCATGCCCATGATGCTATAGGACCCTTTTCTTGAAGAAAAATGCCCTTTAAACAGTATTGATTTTTGAAACTAAATGTGACCGTCCCAAAAAGTGCTGCCAGGGGTGGACCACCCCTCTCGCCCCTTCCCCCAAAGCTACACCACTGCATATTTTTTATATTCTTTCTTTAAAAGTTCTTTCAGTTTTATTAATATAAAACATGGGGCAGTCCTTGTATGTGGCAAGGTAAACCACCCCTTTGCTTTCACAGTTAAAGGAACCAGTTGGATTAAAAGAGGCCGTTTCATAAATGACAGTATTATGACATTTTTTTTCTTTCTACAGGGGGATGTTGATTTATTTATTTGTTTGTTTGTTTATTGCCTTGTTTACTATGAAAGTCCAACAAGGCACAAGTCCTGTTTTCCATTTACGATGAACAATAATAAAAATTAAAATTGTAAGCATTACTTTGCAGGTAGTATTGAGACATTTATCATATATTTTAGAAGTTATATTATTTTACATAAGTCATTGACAAGTTAGCATGTAATAGCTAGAGATGCAACATCAATGATATTGCACATAGGTTCAGTATATGTTTACTGATTACATGAAGCATACACATACACACACACACACACACACACATATATATATATATATATATATATATATATATATATATATATATATATATATATATATAAATATATATATATATGTATAACAGTGGCAAGCAATGCAATTTCAAGTTTATTTAATGTACAGGCAGTTGCGTATGTATGTTTGACAAATGTGAAGGTCATGGCAGTCCAAAGAGCAGAAATATACTTACAGGAATATAGTACACAATATACCCACATATTTGATAATAATTGTGATAATACATAGATAAATAAATAAATAAACTGACACAATATTAGTGTCTCAGCCCTCATGCATATAATTAATATCATGTCAGGAAATCCTTCTTCATGGCATATCTCATCACAAGACGTTTCTCATCCAGGAAAAATGAGGTCATTGTTCCCCTCTACTCGTCACTCATTAAAGCCATTATAAAGTACAACGCCTCTTTTGGTATGTACCTCAGAAGACATTTACAACAACTGGAAAGGCCACAGAAATACCTCACAAAGAGGATTACTGGCCTCAAATAGATGATCTACGCAGACCATCTCAAAAACTCCAGCTTTACTCTGTTGCATATCGTCTACTCAGAGGCGATCTCTGCCTAACATACAAAGCTATGTCAAACCCAGAGCTGTTGGACATATTCCACATAAGGAAATTCCAATCCCTCAGAACTACACGCTCTAGGGACCTAAACCTTGTCACCACAATAAACAGAACATGCTGGAGGGAAAGATTCCTGTCTCAGAGACTTCCCATACTCTGGAACAAACTACCTATCTATATCAAACAAGCCTCCTCATTAGCACTCTTCAAGAAAAATCTTGATGATTGGATGGGAGATAGTCAATTCACCCCGGAGATACAGGGGCACAAGAAAATAATTTTCGTGGGTGGCAAAAGCCAGGGTACCATTTGGCTAGGCATATATAGGCCCTAGGGCCAATAGCCTAGTACCTACCTATGAACCTATGAACCTATATATATATATATATATATATATATATATATATATATATATATATATATTTATGCATACATACATACGTGTGTGTGTGTGTGTGTGTGTGTGTGTGTGTGTGTGTGTGTGTGTGTGTGTGTGTGTGTGTGTGTGTGTGTGTGTGTGTGTGTGTGTGTGTGTGTGTGTGTGTGTATGTATATATATATATATATATATATATATAAATATAAAACTTTTTTTAGAATTATATTTTAAAATAATTTTAAAATTATTTCTTTGGTTTCAGAATTTTAATGGATAAATATGGTATACGTATTTAACATTATATCCATTTGTACTTTATAGGAAGTGACATTTTTTGGCAGGGTGCTTTTTCTTATTTTATAGGTTCATAGGTTCATAGGTTCATACTAGGCTATCTTCCCTAGGGGATTTATAAGCCTAGCTAGAGTGTGTTTGGCTTTCGCCATCCATTTTAAATTAATTTTGCTATGCCCTTTTTCGGGGTTAGTATACTGTGCCTCTGTCTAACAGTGACACAGAAGTGATACCAAGGGTAAACCTATGGTCTCCCATCCACTCATCAAGATTCCTCTTGAAGAGAGTCAATGAGGGACTCTGCCTAACCTGGACTGGGATTTTATTCCAGAGTGAAGGGAGCCTCTGGGTTATGAATCTGTCCCTCCAGCATGTCCTATTTATTTCAGTGCTGAGGTTCAAGTCTCTCGAGCACGTAGCTCAATGGGATTTGGATTTTCTGAGGTGCAGCATGTCCATTAATTCCGGGTTGGACATGGCTTTATACGTCAGGCCCAGATTGCCTCTGAGCAGGCGGTATGTCACTGAGTAGAGCTGGAGTTTCTTTAACTGGGCAGCATATGGCTTCTGTTTGAGCCCTTTGATCCTCTTGGTGAGATACTTTTGGGGTCTTTCCAGTTGCTGCAGGTATCTGGTAAGGTACATCCCAAAAGGGGCATTGTACTCAATTATGGGTCTGATGAGGGATGAGTAAAGAGGCACGATGACCTCCCCAGTTCTAGATGTGAATCCCTTCATGATTAGGTGGGCTATATAAAATGTTTTTCTAACCACTTTGGCCACGTGGTTATCAAATGAGAGATTGCTATCAACTTGGGTCCCCAGGTCCCTAATTACTTCTTCCATACTTAATGGATTACCACCTATGTGGTAATTTGTGGGCACTTTGTTTTTGCCAAAGGGGATGACTATACACTTTTTGGCGTTTAGCTTGAGGCCAAGGCTCTGGCACCAGTTGTCTGTTTCTATGAGGCCCTTTTGGAGGATGCTTGTGTTGGCTGGAGAGTCGATTATGGTGCCCAGTTTGCAGTCATCTGCAAACTTGGTCAGCCACAGTCCTTCCATGTTGGCCTGTACCTCTGAGAAATATATACCGAACAAGAGAGGTCCCAGGACTGAGCCTTGTGGGACGCCACATGAAACTGGTTTGGAGTCTGACATGGCTCCAGCAATTCTAACCATGTGGGTTCTGTCCTTGAGCCAGTTTGCAACCCATCTAGTGACATAGGGGTTTATATTTAAGCTGGTGAGCTTATCTATAATGCCCAAGTGGGGTATTGTATCAAAGGCTTTTGCGAGGTCCAGGTAGGCTGTGTGGACCACCTTCCCCTCGACAAGGGCCTTGGTGACTGTTTCAAAGAAATCAACCAGGTTTAAGAGGCAGGATCTGCCCTTACCAATGCCAAACTGGGTAGGATCCAGTGTCTGTAGGTCCCCAATATCTTTATTTATGAGGTCCATGATGATCCTTTCCATAGCTTTGCAGACCAAGCTAGTCAGGCTTATGGGGCAGTAGTTTCCAGGATCCGTTGAGGCACCACCTTTGTGGAGAGGGACCACTGTTGCTGTACGCCACTCTTTGGGTACATATCCTGTAGTAAGGCTGAGACTGAACAGTAGTTTTATGTTTGGGTTTAGCTTTTCTTTGAGTTCATGTAGGATGCAGCCCAGGACACCGTCTGGTCCCATTGATGCTGTGTTTTTTGCTTTGGAGAGGGCGGCTCTTACCTGAGCATCTGAGATGTTAGGGGGGCAGCACTCTGCTGGGATAGATATTTGCCCTTTTGGTGGGGAGGGGGGAGAAGTTTGCACTGAACCTGTGAGCTAGGATGTTGGCAATGTCTGTGGGTTCGGTGTATTTTTTGTCATTTTGGACACATCCTGAGCATTTCTGGGAATTCCCACCCAAGTTCCTAACATAACTAAAGAAAGCCTTGTGATTAACCTTAGTGTCCTGTGCAATTTTTCTCTCGAAGCTGGCCTTAGACGATTTTATGAGTGCCCATAGTTTTTTGGTAATACTGATCAGAGATGCCTTCCCTTTTTGGGATTTTGCTCTATCATGTAGTAGCTTCCTCCTTCTATTGCATAGTTTGTTTATGGCTGGGGTCCATCAGACAGGACGTCTGCCTTTGGAGGATTTGGTCTTGGTTTTATTTGGGATTGCATGATCCATGCATTCCTGAAGGTGTTCATAGAATGCGTTTATAAAGGATTCTGCGGTCTGGGCCGTATTTTCCACAGGCCCGGGGGCTTTGAAGTATTTCACCTCGGTTTTGAGGAGTGTGAAATTTGCTTTAGAAAAGTATTTCACTGTGGTTTTCTGGGCAGGGGGTGGTGTCGGGATGTGAATATCCAGTGAGATTAGTTTATGATCTGATCTTACCAGTGAGGGATACACTTCTGATCTGGAGAATAGAGTCCCCATGTTGGTGATGATCAGGTCCAGTATGTTTTCCCCTCTTGTGGGAGTGGTAACAAGTTGTTCCATAGCATTTGAGTTTATAAATTCTAGGAACCTTTGGGCTAGGGTGTTAAAGATAGAGCAATGCTCCCAGTCGATGTTTGGGATGTTGAAGTCGCCCAATATAATGGTGTTTGGAGAGACCTTCATATTTTCCAGTGTTCTCAGGAAGGCCGAGTGGGGTTCCTGTGTTTGGGAGGGTGGTCTGTAGCAGTCTATAAACTGGAAGGCAGTTTTACCCACTGTTAGTTGCACATGAATAGTCTCTGATGCTTCGTGCTGTGCCACCAACCTGGAGGTGTGGGTATCTTTGACAAATATTGATACCCCCCCCTCCTTTTATGGTTCGGTCCAGGTTTTGGGGCTGAAAAGCATGGTATGAGATATAACCTGGTAGTGCTGGGGTGCTCTCGGGAGCCTTGAACCAGGTTTCTGTTACTGCACAGATATTGATGTTCTCCATGCTAAGGAGAGTTCTGAGTGCATGCATCTTGAGGTTTAGACTTCTGGCATTGAGTAGCATTACTCTTAGTTTCTTATCCCTTGTGATACCTATGGAGGTGGGTTTGTCTTTTGAGCCTTGCCTAAAGAAGGCACTATGGGGGTAGCAAGAGCCTTTGCCAATATCCGAAAGCCCAGGGGTGACAAGTGCAAGCCATCCCTAGCAAAGCATTGTGGCTTGTCGAGCATGTCATCCCAGGCTGACAGGCACTGGATCCCCTTTGAATGACACCAGTACTTAAGCCAGTTGTTGAAATTGATCATCTTATCTTCATATTGTGGCATCATTCTTGGTGAGGGTAAGATGCTACTCAAGGTCAGGGTCATACCGGCCTGGGCTACATGCTCAGAGAGCTCCTCTATGTCTCTTTTCATGTACTCCCGGGAGGTACGTCTCAGGTCATTCACACAGCATGGACAATGACTGAGTCATATTTGTACTTGCCTTGGAGTGACCTGAGTGCTCGTGTTATGTGGCAGATCCTAGCGCCTGACAGGCAGCTCACCGTGACCTTCTCCTTGTTCAGCCTGGTGAGCGGGACGTCAGTGTGCCTGACGATACAGTCACCTATTACAAGTGTATCAAGTGTGTTGTTTAGCCTTAAGGGCTATGACTGTTCAGCACACTGGCTTTCTAAGATATGTGTTGCATGTGTTTTGTTTTGGGGTAGCGGTTGCTTGAATGTCTGCTTTGGAGGTCTCTGCTGCTTAGGCAGATTTTTATTTAGAGCCTCCGAGTATGTTTTTGTGTGTTTATGTGTTTGGTTTGCTGTCGTGGTAGGTCTATGTGAGACTGGAATTGTAGTGAGTGTGGTTTCCTTCTCCTCCTGACTGGTTACACCAGTACTGAGTTGAGAGAGCTTAGCCTCCAGTTTGGCTATATGGTTGCATCTCTCACATGTGTTGGAATTTGTTGGGAGGAGGAGAGGGTTGCCTGTGTACATGAGGCAGTTGTAACATTGCTTCAAGATTCCCAGATTCACCAGCTGGACCGGAGAAGAGATTGACAACTGACCTTTGGACATGCTACAATAGTATTGGGAATTCCTTTATAATTGAAAAAAAGGGCCAATGGGGAACAAGGTACTCAAGGGGAGTTTGTGAGGGTGTAGTGCTTTTAATTTTTTAGTGGTGACTTATATAATTGCTTTAGTGAGCAAGTGCCAGGTAACTTAAATGCAATGTGTTACAGGTAACTTAAATGCAAAAACGACAAACAGTAACTTTCTTTCAAGTGAAACAAGGAAATAAGTACAGTAAGCAATGCAGATATCACTAGGGATCCACAGAAGCGCTGAAAAGCTGCGTTTTAGGTGGAGTTAGCATTTCAGGGAAATAATAAGCAAACAAACAACAAGCATACAAACAAAGCTAGATTCAGTAGGCCTGGATCTAGTCTATGCTACAGCAAACAAGGTGTACCAATTTCAGTAAGAAACAGTTCAAATATGCAGGCACTATAAGCCTTTAACCAGAAATTCCCAGCTCAGAAGGACAGAGTCCAGCCTCTCCTCCCACAAGAGTGCAGACCACAAACCTTCCTAATGTAAAACAACTGGTCTGAAGCCCAAGTGCTTAATCCAAAAGACTTAGAATGATAGCTACACTTTAATCAAGTTACTACCAAGCAGTAATAAATACAATTGAATACTTCAAAGAATGCCTGGTTAGTGCTCAAGTTATACAAACAAAGCTAGACTCAACAGGCCTGGATCTAGTCTATGCTACAGCAAACAAGGTGTACCAATTTCAGTAAGAAGCAGTTCAAATATGCAGGCACTATAAGCCTTTAACCAGAAATTCCCAGCTCAGAAAGGCAGAGTCCAGCCTCTCCTCCCACAAGAGTGCAGACCATTAACCCTCTTAATGTAAAATAACTGGCCTGAAGCCCAAGTGCTTAAACCAGAATTAATACACTTTTAGAATAACAGACACTGAGCCCTCAATCAGCAGTTCCCAACTTAGAAGGATGTAAGCTACCTGTTCTGCCACTACAGAGCAGACCACAAACCTTCTTAATGTAAAACAACTGGTCTGAAGCCCAAGTGCTTAAACTAAAAGGCTTAGAATGAGTTACACCAAGCAGTAATAAATACAACTGAGTACTTTTAACATGAAGCAAAAACAAAATAAAGTAGGAAGAAACACAAATACAGTAAAAGTAGATACATTTTTTTTTTTTTGAGTGAGCAAATGAGATGGGCCCAGGAGGAGTATCCAAGTGCAAATTTACAAGAGGGGTGGGCAGTTTCAAAGCCACCAAGATTAACACCAAAACAAAAACAGGGAGGGTGGGTAGGGACCTACTGAAAAAACAGAGTCACAACTTCCAGCTAGATATTGCTCAATGCAACACAAACAAATTAATTTAAATTGTGTATTATTTGAAAAAAGTGCAGATAAAAATTTACTTAACTTCACTTATGCATTCAGTTGATTGCATGCAGGTCTTAGCTGGCCAAAGCTCACAGTTTAAACAGAAAATAATTCACTGTACCACTTGTATAAGACAGAAACTGAATAACTGGCCAATTTATTTTTTGGCGGTATAATAGTGTATATATATTACGAAGCTTAATATTGTTATATTGTTCTGAGGAAGTTTGTGTGTTAAATAAAAGAATGAAAGCACTAAACCTTCATTTTCTGTTTGTGGATTGCTATTTCTTCCAGTCTATTTCTACCAGGCTTTGTATTTGATAACATGAACCTCATTTGTCAGTTTCTTTCCTTGCCCTTATCGCACTTGAATTAATCTTCCATCCTTCTAGTAAGTCTTTGAAATTTCTTCCCTTTTTAAACACAAATCTTATTTTTCATCTACTCTTGGGTAAGGTTACTAAACTTAAAAATGTTCTAGTGTCTCCTGATCATCTCCCTATTGGAGTAACTGTCCACTGAATAAGTTATGCTCTTCGCCTTTCCAGTCCCTTCATTGACGACCAACTTCCTGTTAGAAACATTTTCACAAAAGTTAGTCTCTGCCCTACGCAGCAGCAAGGTATATAATCCCTCCTTCTTTTTGTGAACGATTTTATTCTAAGTGTTAACCAGAATCTCATCAGGGTTCTCTCACATTTTAAACATGTTTTTCAGTGTTTCAATCTCTTTAAAGTAACTGTCCTCTGAGATCATCCTTTAAAGGCGCACCATCTGTCCCTTAACTATGGCTTTTTTACTGAAAGGGGTATGTTAACTCCTATAGTGTAGGAGGGAATTAAAAATGTTCTTTTCCCATCAGGTCCTTAGATATTTTCACATCCAGATAAAACAATTGTGTATTAGACATCTTGTGAGTAAAATGAAAAGAAGCTGTTGTGTTATTAATGTAATCAAGAAACTCACTAAGTTTTTCTTTAGTGTCCATCCAAAAAATATAAAATGTCTTCCAGGAAATAGAGGTTCTAGAAGTGCAAAAATTCAGAGTTAAAGCCATATTTTCTCTCCAATTCAGCCATCACTATGTTGGCAAATACAGCGGCAAAGGCTGCCCCAGTCACAACTCCTATCTTCTGTTCGTAGTATTCCCCTTCAAAATATAGTTGTTCTTTAACACAGTTTTCAATTGCTCAGTTAAGTTATTGATTTCACTAGTAGTAATAGCACTAAATGCTGTTAAATATTTATGGAATTACTCCAACCCTAAAGAATGGGGATAGATGAAAATAAGTCTTTAATGTCTATGGTGAAAAGGAATAACTTATCTGTATAAAAATCATTTACGAGTCTCAAAAACTCCCATTAGTTGTTAAACAAAGAGCTGACTTTCTCGTGTACATTATTTAATTTCACATCAATATACTTAGCAATTGGATATGTTTATACCTCCTGCATCCAAAATGGGCCTCAAAGATGGATACATTTGTTTGGACGTTGGGAATACTAAAAACAAATGGAATTGAGGACTTTTTTAAAAACAAAAACTTATAAGCATTATTATCCAACTGTCCTTGTATAAGCATGTCATAAAGCATGCTGTCAATTTTCTTGTATACTGTATTTATTTAATTTAAGAAAGTTGGACCAATTTCAGTGTCAGTCCAGAATGTAAATAGACATTAAGTGGAAAAAATAAAGACAATTTATACAATAAAAGAGCAAACAAAAAACAATGATATTGTTAATACACAATGTAAAAAAAATATGCAAGAAGGTAGTCAGCAGGACCACTATATCCAATGTTTACATGCATTACAGTAGGGACATTTTAGGAGTTAGAGAAGACATGCTATAGTGAAAATGGTATTCTGTATGTGTCTGAGATTAGGGAGGCTGGGTAATGTGACCTGAAGGAGAGCATTTATAACCAGCTTGTACTGTGAGATGTTCAAGTTGTGCCTGAAAGGAGGAGTAGGTAAGTCTTTAAGATTTGAGGGCAGATCTCTCCAGTGCTTGGATCAAGGGGAAGAAAGGCAGTGGTTAGAGCACTGCAGTCTGGTTTTAGGTGCCTAGACAAGAGGCCCTGAGTAGCTATGTGATCTAAGGTTATATGATAGAGACCTTCTGAGTAAGCTAGAGGAAAGAGAAGGGCATGAGTATTTCCCAATTTCAAAATTGTGAGATGACGATCCTGATAGTTTCTGCTGCAGTTTTTCCTCACTCTTTGAGTAGTTGTCTGGACGTTAGCACAGAGGATTGTAGTTATGAGCAGTTAAGGTGCTGCTTCTTGTAACTCAGAATTTGATTTCCACAGTCCCCATTTACCTACTGCATGACTGAGCAAGTCACTTTATCTAAAAGTGTTCCTAATAAATAAATAACTAGTTTCTTCAAGTTCTCCATCAGAGTATAAACAGTATGAAATGGACATTGCATGCTTGAATTCTTACTCATTCACAAATCTTTTAAATTCCTGATTTGTGTATTGAAGACCTTTGTTACATATGACAATTTGCAGTCTCCATTATCCATATGACTTGAATACACTAATACTTGCATGTTCTATGTCTGGCCATCTGATTTTGTTTCAGGAAACATGAACATAATCAAGGCACATAATATATGCAACTTCTTTGAAATGGTACATATCAATACCCACTCTTTTCCACTGGTCATATGGAACTCAGCATGATATTATTTATTCTTTACAACTGTTGTTACATGGCACAAATCAGTTCTATCTATCCGATTACAGTTGACATATCTAGCCAAGGATTGCATGTCTTACTCTATCCTTGCACTTTACTATTCACACAAGTGATTCCTGTATCTTATTCTATTTAAGACTTGCTCTTTCTCTCTACTTCCTTATTCTTTGACTGCTCTTTCTTCACTGGTATTTCACTTCTGAAAGGCAACATTTCTTTACTGATGAGATTTTCTGAGGCCAAACTTTCACTGTAACATCTTTCAGTAACTGCATTTCTAATTCCATATCAGTACACATCTGAAATTCCTTTCCTTTTTCTTTTGTGGTTGGTAACTGTGGTATTTAAACCAGAATATCTAATTATTTTTCGAGTAGTTCTCCATGTCTCTACAGTAAATATGCTGAACACAGTGTTTATATTTCACTTTCAGATTGCACTTCTATAGATTAAGTAACAATCTATGCAGTCTCACATGTTACTTATACAAAAACTATCTTAATATGCCTTGTTTAGGGGTTGAGATCTGTTTCCACTTGAACTACTTTGCCATAGATATATTTGTGATTTTTTTTACATCTGTGCACTATTGCTGAAGATCGTTTTTCTATCTGAGCATTTTTGTTGTGCATCTGTGGATCCTCTTAATCCCTAGACAACTAGTATATTCTAAAGTGGGTGTGGGATCATACCATTCTGACTGACATCAACTTTGAACATGACTTGCTTGTGTCATGGTATTTTAAGAAGGACCATACATAAATGCTCTATTTACCATTTAGAAATGCTTTTCATGTTTATAACTCGACTTATAAATTACATCTTGCTCTAAAATATTTTAGGAGGCATAACTCTCTCAGACATGTAAGTACAACCTTTGAAAGATAACATCATCCCTTACATTTTCAGTGATGTCTGATTATTTTCTATTCTTGCATTGGTACACTTGCTCAGCCTTTCTGTGGAGCAGGTTTCTGAACTTCTGACATTAAAATGTGACCCAGGTATTTCAGACATACCACTTGTACCTTACTTTGTATTTTTTACTTGAAACTGTGCTGAATGAGGTATGTATTGAGTTATGTAATTCACTTGTCAGGATCATCTAGTTAGTGAGTATACACTATTAAACCATCAGTCATATTTATGGAAACAGTCCTATATATTGAAAACAAACTTGTTAAAAGCAAAACTTCATCATATTTTGATTGCTTTTTGAAAGTGGTATAACCCTAGGGGATGTTATATCAATTTCACAATGGAAACTAGAAAAAACAGACTTTTGACAACTTATACTTTGATAGACTGGCTAGCGATCATGTTAGTGACACCTAGTGGTAGATTAAGTGTACCTTGGGACCTGAGCTGTTTTAATTTCATAGGCCTACTCACACTTGTATTTTAAGAACCATGTATAAATGCACATGTTTTGGATTAATCTCATGCCTTAAATATATGCTTCTCTTACTGATCATTTTAAATTATATTTGCTTTAAACATGATAAAAAAAATTAAATTAAATGGAATTGTCAGGCCAGTTATAGAAGTGGCCTTTCCATAATATTCCATCAATTAAACCACACTTGAACCACCAGCATTATAAGCAAATAATGTAGACAAGAATGCACCAAGAGCTAAGAACAATAATTACTAATGTTTTCATGGAGGATGAGTATGCCAATCCTGGGGTGACATGGTGGCTCCCACCTGACTCATGCAGCTGCTCTAATGACAGAGCCTTGGCTGGAGAATAGAAATATGTCATGGTGAAGTGAGCCCGAGCCATCAAGATGTGAAAATGGCTGCCCAAGGGTGCAGTGAGCAAGTGCCAGCAAGATGTGAACATTGTTCCCAAAGCATGTGATGTAGCCCTTGCTGGCACTTGTGCCCCTTCCTGTCACCATCACAGGCAAGGATAAGCACCAAAGAAAACAAATACTCTCCTTGAAGGGATACTGGCTAGTGCATAACACACCTTCATGGCTTCCAGAATGATGGCACCTTTCACATACAGTGCAATGGCTGACTAAGGGGGGCTTGATAATTGACAGGCATGGGGGTAAAAGATCAGGTGGTGGATTGGTATATGCAGGCTTGTACTAAGCTGCCAAGCTAATGCAGACATCCCAAATTCATTTCACAAAGAAGGCTGAAAACGAAGTTTAGATTTGATTTGGTCTACATATATATTGCACATAATGGCAGATGTGCACAAACCCACACACTTCAGCCTGCTACACACACACACACACACACACACACACACACACACACACACACACACACACACACACACACACACACACACACATGTGTGTGTGTGTGTGTGTGTGTGTGTGTGTGTGTGTGTGTGTGTGTGTGTGTGTGTGTGTGTGTGTGGTGTATGCCTCATAAATACATGCATACACTCAAACCTTCTTCATTACAAGAAGTTTCTAAAGTTTTCTAATTATTCCTTTCAACTTTTTGCCTTTTACTCGTTTCCCCTTCCTCTTCTTATAGTCCTTAACCTCTCCGTACTGTCCATATAAAATCTAACATATCCCCATAGCTTACAATACAATTCACACCCTAATGAAAACTAGAGACAGGATGTGGAAAACATGGATATAAAGTAAGCTCCCTTTTAATTTGCCAAAATATAAAGAACTCAGAAATTTGACAAAAATACACATTAATAAAGATCAAAAAGACTTCTAATTTAACCCTCCTATAGCACTAAGATCTAATCACAAAAATTTTGGAACTCAATTAAGCAAATATTGCATCCTGGTTACCCTTCTTCTCCCAATCTCTGCCCAAACAAGACACCAAAAAAAACTGCTACCATCTTTAATGGCTATTTTATCGAATCTATATCTAAGATGTTTAACTCTGACTCCTCTACTACTAACACTACTAACTCATCTGAGCAGCTGACTCACTTGCTCTTCCTTTATCTGTCTCGATTAACTGCTCTGTCTCTCGAAAGTCCCTTCTATCTGGAAAAAATTCTATACTCTACCTATATATAAAGGAGGTAACTCCACTGAAATTTCAAACTTTAGACCTATTTCTATCCTCTCACCACTCTCAAAAGTATTGGAAAAATGTATTCATAAGCAAATCATGCAACACCTACTACAGGACAATCTGTTTACACCAACATAACATGGTTTTCTCCCTAAACATAGCACTACTACTGCCCTTTTATCCTTCATTAACACAATTTCACTTGCCAGAGATAACAACAAACTTGTCTCTTGCTTATTCCTAGACCTTTCAAAAGCCTTTGTCACTGTCTCTCATTCACTTCTACCGACTAAACTGACTAATCTTAATTTTTCCTACTACTCTTGCTTGGTTTTCTAGTTATCTTACTGATAGACTTCAATCGGTGAGATGGCAATCTGCTATCTCCCTTCCTCCCCCAGTTAATATGAGTGTTCCCCAAGGATCTATTCTTGGCCCATTACTTTTCAATATCTTTACTAATCTACTCTGTTCTTCCTGTCCTCACTCATCCCTTGTACAATATGCAGATGGCTCTACAGTCATCACCATTGCTGACACCCCCTCTGAACTCATCTCAGCTACTCAGGCATCCTTCCATTCATTTGAAACGTGGCTCTCCAATAACCTGCTTATTCTGAACCAAAAAAAAAAAAAACTAAACTCTTACTCTTTCTTCCTAAAAATGTTAATTATCTTAAATCCACTTTCTATATATTGTCTCTCAATAACACTCCTATCGAAGTGGAATCATAACAAAACTCTTAGATGTTATTATAGACAATCAACTTAAGTCTGACTTACATGTAAATAATTGTATCAGGAAGAATCCTCTTAAACTGAGTCCCCTATATAGAAATAAAAAATTTCTCACCAACGTAGCAAAAGTAACCATCTCTCATGCTTATCTCCTACCTAGTCTACTGTATAGCTCTCATATTCTCACAAATCTCAACTCCTCTATCCTAGCTAAATTAGAATCAGCCTACAACAAGGTAGCTAGAGTCTCAGCACAGCAAACTTACAAATCCCATCACTGTCTCTCACTAAGACACTTAAACTGGCTAGAATTACCTCACCTGCTTCCTTTTCTCTCGGCTCTAGATTATACACTCTATCCTATACCAGCCCTCCTACTGTCCTTACTTATCTCCTGTCATTACTCATTATTCTCCCACAAGATCTCTCCATAGCTCTGACCTAGAGCTACTACTGATCTACAAACCTAAGACTAAAATTGGATGCAGCCTCTGTAGCTACCATTCCTCCATTGCTTGGAACAGGCTCCCACTAGAAATTAGGTTCCTCAGACAACTTAAACAATTCAAAGCAGCTACTAAATAATACTTATTAAGTCACTGGTCTTGCCACTGTACTCACACTCCATAAAACTCTTTACTATCCCAATGACAGTCCACTTCCTGCCTACTACTTCTTTTACCACTGTTTTTCCTTCTTATCTGTTTGTTCTTTCTAGCCTTCTTAACTAGTCTATTACTGGCATTTTTAACCATAAAAGTTAAACTCCTTAGACTTATATACAATTTATGTATATCTCATTTCTTTCTCAATCTTGATAGTTAGCAGGAATTAATACTATGTATTTTTTTTCTTCTTCCACTACTGTTAAAATTGTTTTCTGACATTGGGCAGGATTCAGGAAGCCTCCGTGTAAGAGTTATAACTCTTACACGGAGGCTGCAGTTAAACGGTGTGATGTTAGCATGTCATGCATATGCATGAGGTGCATGAGGCATGCTGAATCACACTGTAAGTCTTACACGGTCCATGTAAGACAGTAGGGGGCGTGTCCGTAGGCTAAGCCCTGCAAGCGGACACGCCCCCGGAAGTCTAGAATGGCAGAAAGTAAACACCCACGAGAGAGGCCATGGAAATGTGAATAAACACACTACACAACACATGCCCCCACAGACCAGCAATGTAAAATGTAAAAAGTGAACAGATGTTATAAAATGTAAAATGAAAACTTTTTTATTTTTATTTAACACCCCGTAAATGTTTGCTAATGCGTGCGCTCGTGTGCACGGGTGTGCTACTAGCGCAACTGCAGTTAGCAATCAGTGGAAAAGGATATAAGAACTAAATATGCAATGTAAGCAAAGAAGTAAAAGCATAGCGGTAGAGTTTTCGGCTTAAGAGCAGGCAGGCAAAGTTCAAGCCCACACAACATCCCTTTTATTTTTGTAAATAAGCACTAAAAAGGCCCCTGACTGCATTGTACAAATGTAAAAGTATTTCCTTTTGTAAAATGGAATGAAATGGATCATATATTTTCAAGTAATACAATAATAAAAATATTTAGAAATGTACTGATAGCTAAGCTGCTGTCAAACAAGGTGAGACAGAGTGTCCGTAGCTAAGTAGTGTTTCAAAGGCTGCAAATTGCTTGCCCGTAGCTAAGCACTGGTTTAACAGGCTCAAACTGTGTGCAACTAGCTGTGCTTAGCTTAACATGCGTTTTAATAGCCAATTAAGGTTTAACCCAGCGCACACCATTTGCGCGGAGGTGCGCGCCACGCCCACAAGCTAACCGCTGGGCAACGTTAAGCAACCTGTATCAAAAGTGCCTTTACACAGACACACCCCTCAGCCTGTCTATACAGTCATAAAAATTAAAAATCAGTGATGAGATTCGAACCCAGGATACCATGCACTAGAGTCAGGATACTAAACCACTAAGCCATGACAGTTGCCCTTAGAAATGCAGAAATAGCATATATATATATATAATGTAATCCAAAATGGAGCATGATAAAGCAGTTTCTGTGAAGTTGATACAATTGCAAAACGGCCAATCATAGAAATGTGCGGGAAAATCGGCATATATAAGCCGCATAGGTGGGAATACACAGCATAAACGATTGTAGAATAGACCTGCAGGCAGAATGAGTGGAGTAGGGGAGGGACGTTGCTTTCGAGCACAGCGGTGGGGCATTGAGGAGTCCAGATACATGGTCTGGCTCCTAGTTCATCATCATGATGCCCAACTCATGCAGGGCCAGGTCTCATGGGGAGCATACAGGGCGGAGGCATGGGACCAGTTGGCTCATGATCTCACCAGTGCTACTGGGATTCCACATACCGGTGAGCAGGTCCATCACCACCATGCGGACCTGAAGCGATGCAAACAAGACCAGTTGACCCAATGGATCCAGGAGGCCCGGGATATGCCCAACGCCCCACTACTGAGTAAGTTACATTTTACTTATGTATGTAAGGAATTCAACTAGCTGATACCATGGAGATGTGTATTGCAATATTACTTGTCTTGTATTACAGCTGCAGGTGTCCGCTCTGCGAATCGCAGGGCACATGACAGCAGGCTGGTGCGGCTGCGCCACCATGCAGGTTAGTAACCCCACCTAGTACTTGTAAATAAATATTATAGTGTAGCACTTAGCAGAACACTGCAGTGTATTCATTAAAAGTAATTGAATGTGCAAGCAACAAGTGAAAGTGTGCAGGTATGGCTGCATCAAGTTCATCAGTATGTAAGTGAAACTGGAAATATAATTGATAGAAATAAATAGTTCTGTAAAACAGATGTCCCACCATTAATTAAATGTAGTATAACCTGCAGTAGTCTCAAGAGAACAGCTTCAGAAGCTGAGTTAATTACATGTGAGATATATCCCCTGTTGAAATGCTGAATCATGACAGAAGTGAGGCTGCTGGAAAGTGTTTGAATCACCACAGGTCTAATATGTGAACAAAGCCTAGAAGTACCAACCTGAACTGTGAAATAGCAGGATGTGTGAGAGTGACAGAAAGGGTCATGTATCAATAAATAAAGTAGTAATAACTCCTGAATATATAAGCCTCAGTGTGGTTCTACAGAACTAAATGCATGTGGGAATTAAAAATTAGCATCCCAAACTGATTTCAGTGTGTCTGAATCTTGAATGTTTAAGCCAAAATCTGTATATGGTGATCACAGTCAACAATTTTCAGATAGAATGAATGATTGTCTGACAAACTAAACATCCATATTTGTCCCCTGCCCTGTCATCAAGATGTAGCAGGATGATGTATCTGATCAAATTCAAAATAACTAGGATAGTGATGTATCTGTAACAGGTCTAGCATGACAGTCAATTAAAAATCATTTGAAAACTATCACCCACAAGTTAATTGTGTTTCTATTACAAATGTATATCAATGTATAATTTATGAATGTGACAACATTTTCATTCTCCACCCCACCCTATAATTGCAAATTAAAAAACTCACTAAATATTGGTATGTGAAAATTTCATTAACCATGGACATTTGTCTTGTTGTTTCAAAAATATATGCATGTCCGTTGTTGCATGTGCCCTGTTCATACCTGCAAACCTGATGGCCTGTTGCCATTAATCAACCCTGCATGTTGTTCAATTGTGTATTTCTGTTCAAATAATGCATGTGATATTGATATGCCTGTTGTTCAATGGTGTTAATATCTGGGTGTTTGTTTAATGGGAATACCAATGCATGCTGTTACAACTAATTTGAATGGAATAATATGCTACTAACCCAAACTAACACAACATACTCACAAACCTAGAACGCTTAGGAAGGCGGGTCCCAGCGGACCCACCTCTCCCACCTCATCTGGCGATTGCACCTGGCACTAGTGCCCAGGCCGGACCCTCCTCCGGTGGCCCTGTGCCACCTTCGGGTGGAAGCGCTACAGGGGATGGGGCCTGTCCCCCCTCTGCAAGCGTGGCCTGAGGAGCCCGTCCACTCACCCTCCAAGGTGTCCAGTCTGTGGTGCGAAGGGAGATTCAAGACTCTGTTCTTGGGCCCCTACGCCAGCTTGAGGCCCGGGTGGCACAGCTTACGGGCATGCCCGTTGTCCTGCCTGCACAGCCCCAGCACAGCCCCGTCCTGGGCTGTGAAGGAACAGTGGCAACTGCCTATGGGTGGGGATATAAGTTCCACTGTTGCCATCTGTGGGCTCATGTGCCCTGGATATCCCAACCTGCGTCCCAGTCAATTGTGTAACCCCCCCCCACATGTGTCATACACCGCCCCTGTATGCGTCTTGTCTGTCTTGTCTGTTAACCTACCCAACCTACCTCCCCAGCTATACCGACTACCTTCACCTGACATACCACTCTCACTTGAAAAAAAAAAAAAAAGGGCACTCTACCCACAAAAACATTATGCCCCATACATAGCTGTCCATGTTGCACACATGTCCGCTGGACATTGAAACTGTTAATTACAATTGGCTGTACAACAGGTATTAATGTTGTCCTGACACCTCTCTCAGGGGTGGAAGGTTTCAAATGTCACACCAAATTACATACAAATGCACAGCTGTTGCTGAGAAAGACATGGACAGCTATGGGCCTCACCTACACCCCTCCTGCAAATCCCAAGCTTGTTTCCCTACTGTCTTACCCTCTTTGTGACCCCTTTTTCACCACTTTCCTGTCACCCCTTTTTCTTTTCTTTCAAAGAAAATAGCGCGGGTGTGCGCATGTGTTAGCGGAGCTCACCGCCAGTGAGCATGCGTGAGCTCCACGCAAACGAGCGCAGACCTGGTTTTAAGTGCTTAAAAGTGCCTTTGGCATGTTTGATTGACAGGTCCTGTACTCATTTCGAAAGAAAAGTAAATTCCCACTGTCAGTCTCGAACCCAGGACCCTGGTAATACTAGTCTGTATGACCTACCACTAAGCCATGACTCTCATACAAGAGCGTAGTGCTAAAATAAATATAACATGTAATAGTAGGAATGAATATAAAGACAATATAGGATGTGTACTACCCAAAGCATGTCAGGTAGATTTTTAATGTCCGAATTACTGGATTCCCATACTAGTTTAGTGTTAACAGAAACAGCCCTGCTAATTGTTAGCTTGTACATAATAATGTAAGGTAATGTATGTATATGAAAGTATGTATATGTACACACACACACATATATATATATATATATATATATATATATATATATATATATATATATATATATATATATATATATATATATATATATATATATGTATATATATTAATACATATGAAATATAGTTGTAGGTGTCAGTATTCATACACACTCACTACAGGAAACAGCGAAGATAAATGCAGCAACCAGAATCTACAACACAGCCTGATTCCTGTGAGACTTACTAACCCTTTTAACTGCTTAAAGGTGCCTTCAGCACTTTGATTGACAGGCCCTGTAGTCAATTTGAAAGCAAAATAAAAGCATACTATTAGGCCCTACCACAAGACCATTGTAACACTAGCCTGTATGAACTACCACTAAGCCATGACTCTCATACAGGAATATAGTGCTAAAATAAGTATAACATGTAATAGTAGGAATGAAGATAAAGGCAATATAGGATGTGTACTACCCAAAGCATGTCAGGTAGACTTTTACTGTCCTAATTACTGGATTCCCATACTAGTTTAGTGTTAACAGAAACAGCCCTGCTAATTGTTAGCTTGTACTTAATAATGTAAGCTAATGTACATATATGAAAGTATGTATATGTACACACACACACATATATATATATATATATATATATATATATATATATATATATATATATATATATATTAATACATATGGAAATATAGTTGTAGGTGCCAGTATGTATACACACTCACTACAGGGAACAGGTGAGAGAAATGCAGCAACCTGAATTTACAACACAGCATGAATCATGAGAGACTTACTAACCTTCACACTCACAGAACACTGTCGACAGCATACCAGCATGGTCCACGCCCTTACAATCTGAAAGGGCAATGCCTATCTCACATACCCTTTTATAGCACTGTCCTGAAATCACAGTGAGACATGCAATCAGTACCCGACTGGCTGCATGCAATTAGCAAATGCTGCCTTACAATTGTTGCAGAGGCCATCACATGGACCTATGTAGATACCTACAAAAGCATCCAGTACTAACACTCCACACATGCAATACATTCATTGCACCAAACCGATGGAGAAAGAGAGAGAGAGAGAAAGAAAGAAAGAAAGAAAGAAAGAAAGAAAGAAAGAAAGAAAGGCAGTGATAAAAAAACTGCATCATCACAGCAACAAAACCAGCAGCAGCAGCAGCAAACAGCAATTAGCACCAGTGACACAGCAACAGCTGACACAAACACAGGTAATGCAAAGTAGCAGGTTAATACTGTGTTTACTGTGAAACCTCCAAATGTATCATAGTTCACTATCTATAGGTATGTCAATGAGATAGGTTGTGTGTACATAGTCCTGATATATATACATATGTAATATTACTGTACATGTCTTCCATACTTAAAACTTCCATAGCTTAGAACACAAGGCCAGTTATCAGTATTGATTCACAGAAGTGCTGAGAAGCTGTGTATTATGTGGAATTAGCATACCAGTGAAATAACAAGCTAACAAATAACAAGCATATAAACAAAGCTAGATTCAGGAGGCTTGGATATAGTGTATGCTACAGCAAACAAGGTGTACCAATGTCAGTAAGATACAGTTCACATATGCAGGCACTATAAACCTTAAACCAGAAGTTCCCAGCTATGAATGGCAGAGTGCAGCCTATTCTCACACAAGAGTGCAGACCACAAACCTTGTTAATGTTAAATAACTGGCCTGAAGCCCAGCTGCTTATACCAGAACTAATACATTTGGACACTGGGCTCTCAATCAGCAGTTCTCAACTTAGAAGGATGAAAGCTACCTGTCCTGCCACCACAGTGCTTGCCACAAACCTTCCTAATGTAAAACAACTGGCTTGAAGGCCAAGTGCTTAATCCAAAAGACTTAGAATGATAGCTACACTTTAATCAAGTTACAACCAAGCAGTAATAACTACCATTTAATACTTTATGTATAGAATGTGTACCATATATTGCTGACATACTCTGCTGATATCATGTTTGTGTACTTTTCCAGGGAGATATGGCTCCAAAAAGGAACCCTGCATACTCTGCTGCAGAGGACGAAATGATCCACTAGAGCCTGGTGCGTGACTATGACATCCTGTTTTCCCGCACCACCCAGAATCAGCAGGAGAGGTCTGCACTGTGGCAAAACCTTGTCAGCAGGATAAATGATGTTGGCATGCATGACAGGACATATGAGCAGGTGAGACATCACTGCAGTGATTTGATTAGAAATGTCCGCCAGCGTGCTGCAGATATCCGCAGGCAACAGGTTGCCACAGGTGGGGGGGTGGCCACACATCCCCCCTCACCAGACAGGAGGGGCTACTGCTAAGTGTCGTGGATCCAGCCCCAGAACAACAACAGCATCAGACTTGCATCATGATGGAGGTTGGATCCACACAGCAGCAAGACACTGAGCGTGCAGGTAAGATGCCATATGTACATATGACTGTTCTGTACATTGTTACTTCATGCATGCATAAGGTGTGCACGTAGTATGTATCTGTCATCATGATATGTAATTGCGCATGTGTGATACTGGCATTATGAACAGCTGATGTGTATAAGGGAACTGGTGTACTACTGTACTGTATCATATGCAAAAACAATGGCACACTTGTGCCCACTGACATTACTTTCTTCATATTTCCAGGTCCCTCCCATCTAGCAACGAGGCAGACCATACATGCTGGTGAGTGTGTTTATCATTACCTGAAAAACTATTTATAATACTAGTAAGAGTAGTGTAACTCAGTAGTATACATGCTGGTGAGTGTGTTTAATAATACCTGCAATACTCAAGTTAATACTAGTAAGAGTAGTGTAACTCAGTACTGATGTGTGTGTGTACTGTGGGGTGTGCATGTGTGCAAATGTGCCTGTGCCCATGTGTGTGTGTGTGTCCATGAGTGCATGTGTCCATTTCTGAATGTGTGCATTTGTATTGAAGTGCATCACCGTAAAATATGTCTTGAGACTGTTATCTGTGTTCCCTGTTTTCCTCCCGTAGGTTCTGGTGCTGCTCTGGTGACCTGCAGCAGGGAACCTGAATCTTGTGCCCCAGGTACTGATGATGAGGAAATGTCTATAATGGTGCAGGAAGGTGTGTCTGGGTCTGCCATTGGTCAGCCAATTGACAGTACACAGCTGTCAACCCCTTCAATGCGCACAGTCATCCTGCCATTACATCCTTTGTCACCATTGTCCCTAGGTGATGGACAGTATGCATTGGGCATAGATCAGGGTAATGTGGTACCTGTGGTACATGCATCCCCACAAAGCAGCCATGAGCAGGGTCCTTCAATGGTACCACGCAGACAGTCGCCCATGGGTTCTCGTGGGGGCATCCGTGGCCGTACTGCCTCTGGCCAACGTGCCAAAGGAGGTATGTCAACCTCCACTATGTTTTGGACTGTTATGCAGGCACAGGCGTGTATGGAAAGGTACACCAGACAGGGTCTGAGGGAGCTGACAGCATGTCACACAGCCATGACAGATGGCATGCGTGACATTGTGAATGCTATTCGTAATTTCACAGATGTCATTGACAGACATTGTGGGGACATACAACAGCTGCTCCACAACCAGATGTCCATGGGCCAGGGTGATGGTGTGCGTTTGTGGCATCGACGTGGCCATATGCCGGCAACACCACCAGCTGGCAGTCGCCACGGACGACAACAGGCCCACTCACGCACCTCAAGTGCCAGCAGCAGCCCTAGCAATGCTGGGTTAGTGCTGTCATCAGGACGCCCCAGGAGACTACGTGCACGTGGCTCTGGACAGTCCCAACAGGGAACTGTGACCAGTCAACACACACCCGCTTCCGATGACAGTACCCAGTCTGGGTTAGTACCGGATATGGTCCGTAGCACCCCTGCCAGGCACAGGTACCATGTCCGTGCCCACAGACACTGATTTGGATGACCTGACAGGTGCAGTCTGTGGCTGTCCACAAAACCCTGTACATGGCAGCCATTATGTGGGACTGTGTGCGTGCTTACACACATGCAGAAATTTAACACCTAGGGCAAACACATACACACACACACTGCACCAACACTGGTCCACCCTGTACTGCTGCCCCTCACAAACACACATACACACACATGTCAATTGGTGGTACCAGTGGCTGGCTTGGGCATACCTAACCCACACCCTGTGCATATGATGACACTGTGCCACCTCCTGCAAACTACAACATCAGTGCAGGAAAAGGTAAACACATTGCTGATGCACAGGGTGACTACATAGATGTGTATAAGTAGTAACATGTTGGTAACTGTTCACTGTTCCACTATGATTGTGTGTATATCCCAGCATTCCTGCTGCAGTAACTGTATGAATGTCCTGAATTGTTATCTGCACCCATACTACTTACCAAAGTATACCAGTTGCACACCATCACATGCTACCATTGACTATGGGAATGTGCATCATGTGCTGTATTGTAGATTCAGCTATATGTATCTGTTCTGTCACACATGCATTTACACACACCCTGCTACCCCCACACATGCACACGCTCACCTGCCATTTCCATTATTTATTACCCTACATGAGTAGATGTCGACACATGACAGGTACACATTTGAAAAGTGCACTATTTGGATTACTACCGATTTCCTCTTCTCTACCTGTACTCACAGGGTGCAGGCAACCTCATTAGTTTAAAAGTGTAATGTGCATCAGGTACTGTGGTTCCCTGATTGCCACATCCAACATGTTTTCCATATGGAAATGCACACACAGAAACATCCCACATCCACACACTTGCCACATTCAGGTTTCAAAACACTATCTAGGTATGTTCTGGTACATGTGCGTGTTACAGTAGCATGTAGCACTATACTGAGTACTGGTAGTTGTCTGTTGTCATGTTGTTTGTATAGGGTGCTGTCAACATCACTGTTTGTTAAGGGAAATGTGCACCCTGCAGTGCGTAGCCCCATTTGGCAAAAGCCACATCCCACCCCCAGCATTGTGCACACACACTAACACACATACTTTCCATTTGCAAGATTCAAACCCCTACCTAACTGTGTTATGACACTAGAGACAGACACATTAGCAGAGTGCCCTATTTGCATTAGTGGGAAAAAGTATTTCTAATGCTGTACTTAGAGGGTGCTGACATCATCTGTGTTTAGGAAGAGGGATGTGCACCCTGTAGTGTGTTCTCCCAGTTGGCAAAAGGAACTTTTCCCTCACAGCATTATGCCACTCACACTAACTCATACACATTCCCTTTGCAGGATTCAAACTCCTACCTAACTACATTACGACACATGCATTAACAGAGTGCGCTACACAAATTACTGGGGAGCTTTAATTCAGGTAATATAGTTATAGAGTGCTGACATCATCAGTGTTTCAAAAGGGGAATCTGCATCCTGTAGTGTACTTTCACAGTTGCTAATAGGGGCATTTCCCGCACACACATAGATGTGTTTGAGGTTTGCATATGTGGGGGATCCAGTACTCCAGTGTGATTAGTATATGGTTCGATTGCAACAATGAGGGATATACTTCAAGTGGTGAGCATTTTGTACTCATGTTTGTGATGATCAGGTCTAGTATATTTTCCCCTCTTGTGGGAATGTTGACTACTTGTTCCATAGCTAAAGAGTTTCTGAACTATGGGAACCCTAGAGCTTGGGTATTGTGGCATGAGTAATGTTCACAGTCTATGTTTGGGTAGTTGAAGTCACCCAGTATGATGGTGTTTGCAGAGAAATTTATACTCTCCTGTGTCTTCATGAAGGCTGTGTGGGATTCCTGAGTTTGAGAGGGTGATGTAAGAACTCCTCTGTGTCTCTTTTCATGTGGTCCAGGGAGGTAAGTCTCAGGTTGTTCACACCAGCATGGACAATGACTGCCTCATACTTGTACTTGCTGTGGAGTGACCTGAGTGCTTGTGTTATGTGGCACATTCTATCACCCGACAGGTAGCTAAATGTGGCCCTCACCTTGCTCAGTCTGGAGAGTGGGACGTCAGTGTGCCTGACTATGGCATCACCTATTATAGGTGCATCACACATTGTGTTTGGCCTTATGGGCTGTGCCTGTTAAGAACACTGACTTTGTGAGGTCTGTGTTGCTTGTGATATGTGTTCATGTGGGATGCAGCGTGTCTGGCAATGTCATTTCTGTCTGTGGTCTGGTAAGTATCACCTTTGGTGACATAGGTATTCATATGTCAGCTGGTGAGCATTTGCAGTGTTACCTACTGAAAGTGGTACAGCTTGTTTGTTGTACAATGGACTACATGCAGCCCTGCTTACAGTAGCTATGTTTGCATGCATGTTTCCTTGCAGTTACCCTGGAATACTGATCCAACCTGCAATGCAGAGTTACACAGCTTCTGTGGACTCCTAGTGACATCTGCATAGCTTACTATATGTATGTTCATGTCTCACTTGACAGAATGTCACTGTTTCTCCTGTTCACATGTACATTGCCTGTGACACTTTGCATATGACTTACCTGGCATCTGTCCACGTGAGCAGTCATATATGCTACTGCAGGACTCTAAACCTGATGATGCACATACTCGAAACATTCCTCAGCATGGAGAACATCGCTATCTGTGCAGTAACAGATACCGGATTAAGGGCTACCAACAGCACCTCAGCACTACCAAGTTATACCTCATACCATGCTTTTCAGGCCCAAAACTTGCACAAAACCACAAAAGGAGGGGGTGTATTGATATTCATCCAAGATACCCACACCTCCAGGTTGGTGGCAAAGCACCAAACATCAGAGACTATCCATATGCAAGTAACAATGGGTAAAACTGCCTTCCAGGTTATAGCCTGCTACAGACCACCCTCACAAACACAAGAACCACACTTGGCCTTCCTGAAAACAGTTGGAAATATGTAGGTCTGTCCGTACACCATTATATTGGGTGAGTTAAACTACCCAAACATAGACTGGGAGCATGACTGTAGCTCCAACACCCTAGCCCAAAGATTACTAGAATTTATATACCAAAATGCTATGGAACAACTTGTTACCACTCACACAAGAGGGGAAAACATACTGAACCTGATCATCACCAACATGGAGACTCTATGCTCCAGACCAGAAGTGTATCCCTCACCGGTAAGATCAGACCATAAACTAATCTCACTGGATATTCACATCCCAAGGCCACCCCCTGCACAGAAGAATACAGTCAACAACTCATGTAAAGCAAGTTCACACTCCTCATAAATGATGTGGAAACCTTCAAAGCCCCCAGGCCTGTTGAAAATATGGACCAGACTGCAGATACCTGTATAAACGCATTCTATGGACACCTTCAGGAATGCATTGATCATGCAATTCCAAATAAAAGTAAGACCCAATCCTCCAAAGGCAGACGTCCTGTGTGGTGGACACCAGCCATAAGCAAACTATACAACAGAAGGATGAAGCTACTAAATGATACAACAAACTCCCAAAATGTGAAGGCATCACTGATGAGTATTAGACGAAAACTACAGGCACTCATAAGATTGTCTAAGGCCATCTTTGAGAGAAAATTCCACAAGACACTGAGGATAATCACAAGGCTTTCTTTAGTTATGTTAGAAACCTGGGTGGTAATTCCCAGATATGCTCAGAGGTAGTCCAAAATGTCAAAAGAAATACCAAACACACAGACATTGCCAACATCCTACTGGACAGGTTCACTGCTAACTTCTCCCCCCCTCCACACCAAAAGGGCAAATATTTCTCCCAGCAGAGTGCTGCCCTCCCTGACATCTCAGATGCTCAGGTAAGAGCTGCCCTCTCCAAAGCAATAAACACTGCATCAATGGGACCAGACAGTGTCCCAGGCTGTGTCCTACATGAACTCCAAGAAGAGCTATACCCAGACATAACACTACTGTTCAATCCCAGCCTTACTACACGATATGTGGCCAAAGTGTGGCGTACAGCAACAGTGGTCCCTCTACATTTAGGTGGTGCCTTAACGGATCCTGGACACTATCGCCCCATAAGTCTGAATAGCTTGGTCTGCAAAGCTATGGCAAGGATCATCATGAACCTCATAAATATAGATATTGTGGACCTACAGACACTGCATCATACACAGTTTGGCTTTGCTAATGGCCGATCCTGCCTCTCAAACCTGTTTGATTTCTTTGAAACAGTCGCCAAGGCCACTGTCAAGGGGAAGGTGGTCTACACAGCCTACCTGGACCTTGCATAAGCCTTTGATACAATACCCCACTTGTGTATTCTATGGAAGCTCACCAGTGTACATATTAACCCCTATGTCACTACATATATTGCACAGTGGCTCAAGGGCAGAACACACATGGTTAGAATTGCTGGAGCCATGTCAGCCTCAAAACCAGTTACAAGTGGTGTCCCACAAGGCTCAGCCCTGGGATCTGTCTTGTTCAGTATATATTTATCAGAGGTACAGGCCAACATGGAAGGACTGTGGCTGAGCAAGTCGCAGATGACTGCAAACTGGACGCCATAATCAACTCTCCAGCCAACACACGCATCCTCCAAAAGGGCCTCTTAGAAACAGATGACTTGTGCCACAGCCATGGCCTCAAGCTGAATGCCAAAAAGTGTATAGTCATCCCTTTGGCAAAAACAAAGTGACCACAAAGTACCACATATGTGTTAATCCATTAAGTACAGAAGAAGGAATTATGGACCTTGGGGTACACAAGTTGATAGCATTCTCTCATTTGACAACCACATGGCCAAAGTGGTTAGAAAAACATTTTATATAGGCCACCTCATCATGAAGGGATTCACATGTAGATCAGGGGAGGACATTGTGCCTCTTTACTCATCCCTCATCATGCCCATAATTGATTACAATGCCCCTGTTGGCATGCACCTTACCAGACACCTGCAGCAACTGGAAAGACCACAAAAGTACCTCAACAAGAGGATCAAAGGGCTCAAACAAATGCCACATACTGACTGGTTAAAGAAACAGCAGCTCTACTCAGTGGCATACAGCCTCTTCATAGGCAATCTGATGCCTGACATATAAAGCCATGTCAAACCCTGACTTAATGGTCATGCTGCACCTCAGAATATCCAAATCCCATCAAGCTACATGCTGGAAAGACTTGAACCTCAGGAGTGATATACATAGGACATGCTGGAGGGACACATTCATAACTCAGAGGCTCCCTTCACTCTGGAATATTATCCCAATACAGGTTAGGCAGAGTCACTCAGTGACTGTCTTCAAGAGGAATATTAATGACTGGATGGGACATTGTAGGTTTACCCTGGGTATCTCTTATGTGTCACTGTTAGAGGCACAGTATACTAACCTTGGAAAAGGGCATAGCAAGATAGATTTACAATGCATGGTGAAAGCCACACACATTCTGGCTAGGTTTATAAATGCCCTAGGGCAGATAGCCTAGTATGAACCTATGAACCTATGTATCTTGTTCACCATTGGTCCTGTGTGCTGTTAATCACCAATGCAATCTCAATACTATGGTAGCATGTGCAAAGGTCAGTTGTCAGTCACCTCTATGGTACAGTTGTGGAATATGTGAGTCATGTAGTAATGTCACAGCTGCCACATGTACACAGTCAACCCTATCCCCTACCCATGGATGTACAACACATGTATGAGATGGAAACACATAGCCAAACTGTGGACTAAGCACTCTGAACCCAGTACTGGCATAACCTGTCAGGTGGCATGAAATACTACAGTGACTGCAATACCAGTCTGATGTAGACCTACACTGACAGCAATACAAGCACGGGAACACACTGGGCCATTCGTGGAGCCTAAGAATGGCATCCTGCCTGAGTGGCAGACACCTCTGCAGCTGGCACACAGGCATACGTTAGACCTGAACACAGCACACATAACACATAGCACACAAATCCTGTGTGCCAAACAAGCACAGTCTGTACAGCTATACAACACTCCTGCTGCAGTTGCGTTAGGTACTTTTATTGTCCGGTACAGTGAGGTCATGCTCACCAGGCTGGACAAGGTGAAGGTCACAGTGATATGCTCATGGGGCACTATGGTCCACCACATAACACAAGCATACAGGTCAGTCAGATGCATGGACACATATGACTCAGTCATTGTCCATGCCACTACAGCTGACGTGTGATGTCCCTCACTGGAATACATGATAGGGAACATGGAAGGGCTCACTGAGCAAGTGGCACAGGCTGGTAGAACCCTGACCTTGGTTGGCATCATACCCTCACCAGGAATGCTGACATATTACTGAATGCTAATGAATTACTGTAGCTACAACACCCTAGTTGAAAGGTTCTTAGCATGCAGTCACTGCATTGCTATGGAACAACTTCTTACCACTCCCACAACAGGTGAAAACATGCAGCACCTGTTCATCAACAACATGTAGACTATATGCCCCAGACCAGGTGTGTATCCCTCACTGCTAGGTTGATAGCATCTACATCTCACACTGTATATACACATCCCACATGCAGCACCTGCACAGAAGACCACAGTCATAATGTTACCCAGTGCAAATACCATGTATTCACATGTGGCAGGCATCACACATGGTAACTATTGAAGGTCACAGGTACATATGTGTATTTGGCACACACATACATCATGTGTGCATTGCCATAACTGGTTTAATCGATGTCATGCATTATTGTGAGAAACAACCTGCACACATGGGCATTCTGTGTGAGCAAAACACACGTGACATGTCTGGAATCAAAAGCCATAAATAATTGTGCTATTGTTTACAAAGGGGTATGTGCATCATGTAGTGTGTTTTCCCAGTTGCCAAAAGGGATGTTCCTTTCATACAAACTTACACACACACTAACCCCCCTTCACACACACTTGCCGGATGCAAACCCCTACCGAACTATGTTATGACACTAGAGACGGACGCATTAGCAGAGCACGCTATTCGCGTTACTGGGAGATTTGCTTTCTCCTGATATACTTATAGGGTGCTGACATCATCAGGGGAATGGGCATCCTGTGGTGTGTTTTCACAGTTGCCAAAAGGGATGTTCCTTTCATACACACACACACACTAACCCCCCTTCACACACACTCACCACATTCAAATCCTGACCTAACTATGTTATGACACTAGAGACGGACGCATTAGCAGAGCGCGCTATTCGCATTACTGGGAGATTTTCTTTCTCCTGATATACTTATAGGGTGCTGACATCATCAGTGTTTAGAAAGGGGAATGGGCATCCTGTGGTGTGTTTTCACAGTTGCCAAAAGGGATGTTCCTTTCACACACACTTGCCACTTGCTAGATTCAAACCCCTACCTAACTACATTATGATACTAGAGATGGACGCATTAGCGGAGCATGCTATTCACATTACTGGGAGAGTTCCTTTCTCCTGATATACTTATAGGGTGCTGACATCATCAGTGTTTAGCAAGAGGAATGAGCATCCTGTGGTGTGTTTTCCCAGTTGCTAAAAGGAACATTTCCCTCACACAGACTTGCACACAGACCAACCACAATCACCCACACACACACACTCTGGATAAGCTGTCATTCCCTAGGGCAAACAGCCTAGTGTTGACCTCTACACCCATATGTTTAACTGTCAGATGCACATTATTTGGTGCTGATAGCAGTGTTTGCAGGTCTTTATTGCCATAACATTTCCTGTTTGTATGAACAACTTGTGTATCTGTGGAAGATGTTTGCATATGGGGGAAATCCACTATATCATGTATGTCTCTGTAGTCATTTAAGTGTGAGCACTGGTCAGATTGCTATAATGTTGTTGGTTACTGGAATACCACGTACATATACCAGATATATGTGGCAAAATGCTAAACTGATATTTGGACTACATGTGTGAGCATGCCCAGTTCAGCCTTCCCATGGCATGTTGTGTGAAAGATGTCTCATTTATCATTGAGCATGCCCAGTGTCAGCTTTCCATATGTTGAACTCTGCAGCCCATCACATTTGTGGATGAGTGTGAACTTCAACAAATATCTCCTGTTTATGGTTGTGTGTGTTCTGTGTCATGTTGTGTAGTTACTGTCCAAATGCTTTTTGTGTGAACACAACAGGGATTATACTGTGCCTGCAGGTTTTGCATGGGATACTTTGCATATAATTGTCAACATCCGTTCATACTGACCTAACACTATAGTACTGTATAGTGTAGTGGTTCAGTACCTTCACTGTGGTGGACAGTATCCTGGGCTTTAGTCCTATCACTGCTTTACATTTCCATGGTGAGCACAACAGCCTGGTTAGGGTCCAGTTGTGCACATCTGACCATGTTGCATTATGTTCAGATATTAACTACTTACAACAGCCTCGTCCAACATCAGTAGTGTATTCCACAACATAGGTGTACATTGGCAAACACTACCGATGTGCCCTAGGCCATTTCTAATGCTAGTTAGAGAGTGTGTTTGTCCTTCAACACATTGTAAGTGTAGTTTGCCATGACATATGTCATGTTTAGTATACTGTGCCTCTGTCTACCCATGACATAACAGTGATACCCAGGGTAAACCTACCATCTCCCATCCACTCATTAAGATTCCTGTTGAGGAGAATCAACGAGTGACTCTATGGATAACCTGTACTGGTAGTTTACTCATGCGTGGGGGTGGCTTCTGTGTTATGGATAATGCAGTACAGCTTGTCCTATGTATGTCAGTGATGGGGTTCAGGTCCCTCATGTGCATAGCTCACTGCCATTCAGATTGTACAAGGTGCAGCATGTTCATTGATTCCAGCTTGGACATGGCTTTCTACGTCAGGCACAGCTTGCGTCTGGGTGGCCAGCATGGCAGTGTGTGGAATTGCACTCTGTTTAATCAGGCAACACATTACATCTGTTCAAGCTCTTTGATACTCCTGGTGAGGTACTGTTGTGGACTTTACAGTTGATGGAGGTGTCTGCTGAGGTACACCCCACAGGGGCTGTTGTAGTCAATTGTAACTCTGATGAAGGATAACTGCAGAACCACAATGACCTCCCCTTATCTAGATGTCATAACCTTCATGATTAGGTTGGTATATGGATTGTTTCTGTTAACACTACAGCCACATGTTTGTCCAATGCAGGATATCTATCACCTTGTGTACCCAGGTCTGTCATTACATGTTAAGTATGTAATGGGTTAACACCTATGTGGTAATTGGTGGTCACTTACTGTATATCCACAGAGGTTGACTATACAGTTTTCTCCATTTAACTTGCTGACATGGCTATGGCACCAGTTGTCTGTTTCTATGTGGCCCTTTTGTGGGATGCTTGTGTCAGCTGGAGTGTCAGATATGTTGGGCAGTTTTTAGTCCACTGCAAACATGTTCAGGCACAGTCCTTACATGTTGGCCTGTACCTATGGGGCATATATACCAGACGGGGAAGGTCCCAGGACCAAGCTTTGTGGGATACCTGTTATATGTGGTTTGTAGTCTGACATGGCTGCAGCATGTCTGACCATGTCAGTTCTGTCGTTGGTCTGGTTTGCAACCCCTCTAGTGACATACGGGTGTATACATAAGCTGGTGAGCATATCTATATTGAACACGTAGGGTATTGTATGGAAGGCTTTGCAAGGTCCAGCTACGCTGTGTGGACCACATTGCCCTCATCAGTGACCTCAATTACTGTTACAACTGAGTCACACATGTTTAGGGGCAGGGTCTGCACTTAATAAACCCACACTGTGTAGGGTCGGGTGTCAATAGATCCCCAACATCTTTATGTCTGCGGTACATGCTGATCCTTTCCATAGCTGTGCAGACCAAGCTTCTCAGGATTCTGTGGTGGTTGTTTTTAGTATCCATTCAGGCGACACCTTTCTTGAGAACGACCACTGTTGTTATACACTGCTCTTTGGGTACATATCCTGTGGTAAGGCTGACATAATGTCAGGGAGGCAGCAGTCTGCTGGGAAAGATATTTTGCATTATGGGGGGGGGGGGTTGCACTGCACCTGTTAGGATGTATGTTGGCAATACGTGTGTGTGTTTGGTATGTTGTCTGAAATATTTGTGTGATCCAGAGCATATCTGGGAATTCACAACACGCTTCCTACCATCAGTTGCAGCAGCCTTGGGATTATCCTTAGTGTCCTGTACAATTTGTATCATAATAGGTTCATAGGTTCATACTAGGCTATCCACCCTAGGGCATTTGTAAGCCTAGCCACAGTGTGTGTGGCTTTTGCCACCCCTTGCTATGTGAATATTATAGCCATTTATGATTTACTTAGCTGTGCCTCTGTCTGAACATGACACAGTAAAGACCCCCAGTGTACATCTACAATTATCCATCCATTTTGCCAACTTCCTGTTGAAGAGTGTCAGTGAGGGGTTCTGCCTAACATGTAGTGGTATTCTGTTCCAGGGTGTGGAGAGCCTCAGGGTTAGGTATCTGTCCCTCCAGCACATCCTATTTGATTATGTGTTAAGGTTGACATCTCTGACTCACACAGCTCCCATGGCTTTGAGTTTTCTGGGGTGGAGCATGTCCATTACTTCTGTGTTGGACATGGACTTGTACAACAGACATACAATGCCTCTGTGTAGGCTGTATGTGACTGCATTCAGCTGTGGTGTCTACAGCCAGGCAGCATATGACATATATTTGAGACCCTTTCTAACTCTTGGTGAGGTACCTTTGAGGTCTTTCTAACTGCTGCAGGTGCCAGGTAATGTACATCCCAAATGAGGCATTGTACTACATTATAGGTCTGATAAGGGAACAGTATGAGGGCACAATGACCTTTGTTGACGTAGATGTGACTCCTTTCATGATACAGTATCCAATATAGACAGTCTTCCTAGCCAGATTGGCAATGTGACTGTCACATAACAGGTTACTGTCCACTTGTGTCACTAGGTCCCTGATTACTCCTTCCATACATAATGGTTTACCACCTATGTGGTAATTTGTGTGTACCTTGTTTTGTATTTGGTGGTACATTCATACTGTCCACTGTCTTCAGGACAGCGGGGTGGGGTTCCTGTGTGTGAGAGTGTGGTCTGTAGCATGCTACAGACTGTACAGCAGTCTTGCCTACGGTTAGTTGCACATGGGTGGACTGCAATGACGTAAGCATTGTCAGTTAACTGGACGTATAGGTGTCTGTGCTGAATATGGATACTCACCATCCTTTTATGTTTTGTTCCAGGTTTTGTGGCCATAACACATGATATGTTGTATTACCTGGTAATGCTGGTGTGCTGTCACGAGGCTTGCAGCAGGCTTCTATCACTGGACAGACATCGATGTTCTCCATACTGGGGAGGGCCTCAGGAGCATGCATATTGAGGTTTACACATCTGGCATTGATCAGCATTACCCTTCTGTTTCTTTCCAGTTTTGTTTTCTATGGTGGTGGGTTAGTCTTTTTGGCCTTGCCTACAAAAGGATCTCTGTACGTTGCAACAGCCTTAGGCAATATCCAGACACCTTGGGTAACAGGTGCAAGCCATCCCTGGAACAGCAGCATGTCTCACTATGGAGCCACCTATTACAACTGTATCAGGCATGTTGTTTCTCCTTCTGTCCTATGACTGTTTGGCACACCAGCTTTGTGTACTATGTGTTACATGTGCTGTGTCTGGAGGTTGTTTTATTGGGTGTCTGCTTTGGAGGCTTGTGTTGGTGTTGTGTGTTTGTAATTAGGGCCTCTGGGAATGTTTTTGTGTTTACGTGTTTGGTTTACAGTCGTTGTAGGTCTATGTGGGACTGGGTTTGTGGTGTATGTGGTTACCTTCTCCTCCTGACTAGTTTTGGCAGTACTGATTTGGGGGTGCTCAGGCTCTGGTTTGGCTACCTGGTTGTGTCTATCACATATATTTGTATTTATTGGGGTGAGTTGTTGTTGTGTGTGTACTTGGGACAGGTGTCACATTGCCTCTGGATTCACAGATTCTACTTGTTTTGCCTGGCCTTAGTGGATTGTATGTGTGGACACATTTTATTGCCATACTAGTGATCACTGATTACTTCACTTTTTATGTTTGATCTATCATGTGGTAGCTTCCTCATTCTCTTCAATGGTTTAGTAATTGCTGGAGTCCAGCATGCCAGATGCCTGGGTGTATGGCATTGTGTCTTGTTGTTATTTGTGATTGCAGACTCCAAGCACTCTTGGCTGTGTTCATGGAATGCCTCTATAACATGTTCTGCAGTGTGTCCCATATTCTGGACTTGCACAGGGCCTTTCATGGATTCCACATTGGTTTGTAGGGGTGCAAGCTATGCTTTATACATGTGTTTCACTGTGGTGTTCTGGCCAGGGACTGGGGTTGGGATGTATAACTACAGTGTGATTACTCTATGGTCTGGTCTTACCAGTGAGAGATACACTTCTCATCTTGACATCCAGTACACATATTTCTGATTATCACATCCAGTATGCTTACCCCTCTTGTGGAAGTGTTACATTTTGCATGTCCATTTTGTTTGATGGATTCTGGGAAATTTTCTACAAATGTGTTGGTGCTAGTATAATACAAAGAGTATAGTGACAAACTTCTCAAAAGCTGACTTCACACTTCTTCAGACTGAGATGGTATCCTTTAATCCCACTGGGCCAGTGGAAACCACAACACACAATGGTGACTCCTTCACAAACGCTTTCTATGGACATCTCCAAGAAAGCATGGACCATGCAATCACAAATAAAACCAAGACCCTCTCCACCAAGGGAAAGTGGCCTGTCTGGTGGACCCCAGCCATAAACGAACTGTATCACAAAAGAAGGATACTAATGCAAAACAGAGCTAAATCTCCTAAAGGAAAGGCAGCTGTGATCAGCACTAGTAAAAAGCTACATTCTCTCATAAAGACATCCAAGGTCAACTTTGAGACAAAAATCACCAAAGACAATAAAGATAACCACAATGCCTTCTTCAGTTATGTCAGAAACCTGGGTGGGAACCCTCAGATATGCTCAGAGTTGGTACACAACAACATAAATTTCAGTAACCCGACAGATATTGGCAACATTCTGGCAGACAGGGTCAGTGCAATTTTCTCCCTCCCTCACCCCCAAAAGACGATAGTTATCACAGCTGAATGTAACCTCACTGTCATCTCAGATGTCCATGTGAGAGCGCACTCAGCAAAGACAAAAACACAGCATCAATGGGACCTGATGGTATCCCCAGTTGCATGCTATGTGAACTCCAAGAGGAGCTAAACCCGTATATAAAAATGATATTTAACCTTAGCCTTGCTACAGGATATGTACCTGAACACTGGCGTACAGCAACAGTGGTCCCACTCCACAAAGGAGATGCATCCACAGACCCCGGGAACTACCACCACACAAGCTTAACCAGTCTTGTCTGCAAAGCTATGGAAAGAGTCATTATGGAGCTCTTAAACAGAGACATTGGTGATCTACAGACTCTTGATCCCACCCAGTTCAGCTTTGTAAAGGGAAGATCCTGCCTTTTGAACCTAGTTGACTATTTTGAAACTGTCAGTAGGGCCATTGATGAGGGCTAAGCAGTCCACACAGCCTACCTGCACTTGGCTAAGGCCTTTGACACAATACCCCACTCAGGCATCATAGACAAGCTCAACAGCTGAAATATAAATCCATATGTCACAGGATAGGTTGCAAAATGGCTAAAAAACAGAACCCATAAAGTTGACATTGCAGGTGCCTTGTCAGATTCAAAGCCAGTCACAAGTGGTGTCCCACAGGGATCTGTCCTGGGACCCCTCTTATTTGGAATTTACTTTTCAGATGTGAAAGCAAACATAGGAGGGTTGTGGCTGACACAGTTTGCAGATGACTGCAACCTAGGCACCATAGTGAATACATCAGCTGGCACACACATCCTACAGAATGCCCTCACAAAAACAGATAGCTGGTGCCGGAATCATGGACTGAAACTTAATGCAACTGATGTGTAGTCATCCCCTTTGGGAGGAACAACGTACACACAAATTAACACATAGACAGCAACCCACTGAGCACAGAAAAAAAAATCAGACACCTGGGGACCCATGTAGATAGTGACCTCTCGTTTGACACCCATGTTGCCAAAGTGGTTAGAAAGATTTTCTATCTTGCCCACCTTATCATGAAGGGTTTTCCATCCAGATCAAAGGAGGTCATTGTACCCCTATACTTCTCCCTTATCAGGCCCATGATTGAATACAAAGCCCCATTTGGTATGTACCTCACCTAGCACTTGCAACAGCTGGAGAGACCCCAAAAGTACCTTACCAAGAGGATCAAGGGTCTACAACACATGTCATATGCTTCCAGACTAAAGAAAATCCATCTCTATTCAGTAGCATACCGCCTACTTACAGGTGACCTATGCCTGACATACAAGACCATGTCCAATCAGGATTTGATGGACATGCTCCACTGCAAGCTATCCAAATCCACCAGAACCATGAGAGATAAAGATTTGAACCTCAGCACATACATGTATAGGACATGCTGGAGGGACAGATTCATAACTCAGAGGCTTCTCACACTCTAGCACAGAATCCCAGTTCATGTTAGACAGAGTCCCTCACTGACTCTCTTCAAGAGAAATCTGGACAAGTGGATGTGAGATCATAGGTTTACCCCAGGGGTCCTCCCTGTGTTACTACTAGACAGAGGCACAGTCAATTAATTTGAATAAGTAAAGGGGTCATAATGTGTCACTACTAAGTCAGAGGCACAATATTCGGAATCTATTCTGTACACTTATTACCACTATAAGGGGTGGCAATAGCCACATCACTATGGCTAGGCTTATAAATGCACTAGGGCAGATAGCCTAGTAGTAAACTATGAAACTATGAAACTATGGTGTATGTGTAGGTATTTTCAGTCAAGCAATATAATGTGGTTTGGGGGGCTTGATATCTTCATGTATTCCAACATAGGCCTGGTGCAGTTCCTGCTATTAGGACAGTGGTCTGCAGCAAGCTATATAGTGGTAGGCAGTTTTAGCCATTGGTATTTGACCATGGCTAATCCATGCTGCTTCTTGTTGTGATACCAACATGGGGGTGTGGTTATCCATGACATTTATTGCTAGTAACCCTCGTTTTGTAGCTTGTTCCATGTTTTGCAGCTGTACATCACTGTATGAGGTGAGACCTGGTAGTGTTAGGGTGCTGATGTGGGCTTTGACCCAGTTTTCTATTACAGCACTGATATCTACATTCTCTATACTGTGTGTGTTTACACTGCATGCATCTTGCTATTTATACTTCTGGCATTGGGTAGCATTACATCTAGGTTCCTATCCCTTGTGGTACCTATGAAGGTGGGTTTGTGTTTTTGTGGTTCATGATTGGTGAGGGTGGATGTTAGTCAGGGTCCTCAGGTGTGCATATGGTACATGGTGTTACATTACTTAACACATGGCATTCATGCCTCAGGTGGTGCTGCAGGGCTGCCTCTGTCGGATGCACATACTACACTCCCTGTACATGTTTGGAAGCAGGTTGTGTCATGTTAGGCGTCCCTGTTACTATATGAGTGAGTCAGAGGGGGTATCAGTCCCAGTGTTCCTACTGAGCCAGTGTATGTGTTATGCGTTGCCTCTTTGCCAAGGCCAGGGCATACTGGGCACGCCTCCTTCTGCCTACTGGGGCAAGGTCAGGTTGTTCCTCCTCTGAGTCACCCTCTGCCTGTGGTGGCCTTGGCAATGGTGGGGGTATGTTTGGCCCAGCCCTATGCTGGTCCTGCTGCAGCTGTTTCTGCAGGATAATATTATGTAGCATAGCACATATCATGATCATTTGGGTACATGTCATTGGTGTGTACTGCAAGGCTCCACCAGATATGTCCAGACACCGGAACCGTGACTTGAGCAGCCCAAACACACGTTCTATGACATTACGTGTTTGTGCGTGTGCCTCATTATGGCGTTCCTGTTCAGGTGTGTGTGAATTTCTGATGGGTGTCATCAGCCACGGCTCAAGTGCATAACCTGCATCCCCCACTAGGTGTCCGTGTGGGAAGTCCCCACTGGCAAATGATTGGTACAGCTGCATCAGATGCCAGATGTGGGAATCGTGGTAGCTCCCAGGGCAGCCAGCACACACATTCATTATTATGCCCTGGGCATCACACACGACCTGGCAGTTGATGGAGGGGAATCCCTTGCGGTTAATATAGGCACTACCCCGCTCACTGGCTGGTGCTTTGATGCGTATGTGCGTGCAGTCTATTGCACCCAGTACCTCAGGGTATCCCGCTATTTGCTGGAAGAGACGCATATTGCTGGCCACAACCTCACAGGCATTAGGGAAATATACATGACCACTGACATGTGCTGACATGGCATCCAGGAACTGGTGCAGTACCCTGGAGGCTGATGCCTGTGATATCCCCATCATATCACCAGTTGGTCTCTGGAAGGTACCTGTTGCTAGCATTCTTAGGCCAACACATACCTTGGTTTCCACTGGGATGGGTTCCCCTCTGTTGGTTCTGTGTGTGATACATGGCCTGCACAGCTCAACAATTTGCTGCAGAAGGTCTCTGTCCACTCTGTAGCGCTCTACTATCTCCAGCTCATGTAACCCATGGTAGGTGACCCTGGGCCTGTATACTCTTCTCCTTCTCCTCACTCTTGGTTGTCTGTCAGCATCTGCATTGTCACCACCCTCAGCAATTCGCCTATGCCTGATTATAACAGCTATGGCAGCCCCTAGCATTTCTGCTCTGAGTTCAGCTTTTTCAGTTTTCAATTCTGATAGCTTACTCCTTTCTTGCAGTATCTCTTGAGAGAAACACCCTGCACTGCTGTTTGCAGTGTTTTAAGTGCTGGGTTGGGCTTCTAGTCTGCCTGTGTAATTGCCTGCTTCTAGTTGTTATCACCAATTAACTCCAGCAGTATTCTCTGACAGCTTCCTTGTAATCTGGTTGTTTCCTTTTTCCTCTCTGTTTCCTCAGGGGGAGCATTGTGCACACCAGCATAAGCACGCTCACAGGGACTTAAACGCGTGCACACATACTTACACAGTTTGGACTTGGCTGATTCATGGTAAAACGCGTGCACACAGCCTTATACATCAGGCAACAGGCTTTCTGATGTTTACATTGCCTTACACATGTGCACACCCACGCAAACCATTTTAAATGGTTTGCGACACGCTCCCACATGGTGAACCTGCCTTACACGAGCGCACACGCGCGCATGCACGTATATCAAGAAAGTTTGAGTGTAGGGATAGTGTACACCCTCTATTTCTTGACTTTCCTAGTGTTCTGTTGGGACACACCTCTCTCCCTGATGTCTGTCTGTCATCTGTTATGTTACACTGCTCTCTAATGTGATACATTTACTTCTATCATTCACCCCCGTGATGTCACCTACCTCTTACTCTATTCCTCCACCTTCTGTAACTCTTACACTACTCGAAAAGTGCTCATTAGCTATGTGGCAGTGTGATTCAGTATTGTAACCCTCATTTACATAAGATTGCCTAGTAATGTTTAGTTACATCTCTTACACTGAGCCCCCCCCCCCTTGGCAATCACTACACGGTGGCCATATTGTTTTTGGTCTGCTAGTCCCTGCATTGTCATTCCATGTACTACATAAAACCCACAATCGTGGGCTTATAAGCTTCGGTTTTCACTTTTAGGCAGCGCACCCTGTTTGCATGGGTGTGCGCTGCAGTTCATAGGTTCATAGGTTCATAGGTTTATACTAGGCTATCTGTCCTAAGGCATTTATAAGCCTAGCCCAAAGTTTTGTGGCTTACGCCACCCCTTATATGAAAAAATACTGTGCTCATTAGTTTGTTGTGCCTCTGTCCAGCAGTGACACAGAGATGATTCCCGGGGTAAACCTACGATCTCCCATCCACAGGTCAAGATTTCTCTTGAACAGAGCCAGCGAGGTGCTCTGCCTCACATGGATCGGGATTTTATTCCACAGCATGGGGAGTCTCTGAGTGATAAATCTATCCCTCCAGCATGTCCTATTTATATCCGTGCTAAGGTTTAAGTCACTTGCTCTAGTGGTTTTGGTGGATTTGGATTTTTTGAGGTGGAGCATGTCCATTAATTCCGGGTTGGACATGGCCTTGTATGTCAGGCACATGTCACCTCTGAGCAGATGGTATGCGACTGAATAGAGCTGGAGTTTCTTCAATCTGGCAGCATATGACAGATTTTGGAGTCCCTTTATCCTTTTGGTGAGGCACTTTTGGGGTCTCTCCAATTGCTGCAGATGACGGGTGAGATACATCCCGAATGGGGCATTGTACTCGATCATTGGTCTGATAAGTGAAGAGTACAGGGGAACAATGACCTCACTAGATCTGGATGTGAATCCCTTCATGATCAGGTGGGCAATGTAGAAGGTCTTTCTAACCACATTAGTAACGTGAGTGTCAAAAGAAAGGCCACTGTCAACCTGGGTCCCCAGGTCTCTGATAACCTCTTCTGTGCTTAGTGGATTGCCACCTATATGGTAGCTTGGGGTTACCTTGTTTTTCCCGAAGGGTATGACTATACATTTTTTGGCGTTTAACTTCAGGCCATGGCTCTGGCACCAGCTATCTGTTTCCGTGAGTCCCTTCTGAAGGATATCCGTGTCCGATGCACTTTGCACTATGGCGCCCAGTTTGCAGTCGTCTGCAAACTTTGCCAGCCAAAGTCCTCCCATGTTGGCCTGTACTTCTGAGAAGTAGATGCCGAACAATAGGGGGCCAAGGACCGAGCCCTGTGGGACACCACTTGTGACCGGCTTGGAGTCTGACATAGCGCCAGCAACTCTAACTCTGTGGGTTCTGTCCTTAAGCCAGTTTGCAACTCATCTTGTGACATATGGGTTTACATTTAAGCTGGTAAGTTTTTCTACAATTCCCGAGTGGGGTATTGTGTCGAAAGCCTTTGCAAGGTCAAGGTAGGCTGTATGGACTGCCTTTCCCTCAGCAATGGCCTTGTTGACTGTTTCAAAGAAGTTGACCAAGTTCAAAAGGCATGATCTGCCCTTGACGAAGCTAGACTGGGTCAGGGCCAATGTCTGCAAGTCCCCTATATCTTTGTTTATGAGTTCCATTATGATCCTCTCCATAGCTTTGCAGATTAGACTTGTTAAGCTTATGGGGCGGTAATTACCAGGGTCCGTAGAGGCACCGCCTTTGTGGAGTGGGACCACAGTTGCCATATGCCACTCCTTGGGCACGTATCCTGTGGTAAGGCTGAAACTAAACAGCTGCCTTATGTGCGGGTTTAATTCCTCATTTAGCTCATGTAGCACACAGCCAGGGACACCATCCGGTCTCATTGATGCTGTGTTTTTAGCTTTAGAGAGAGCAGCTTTCACCTGCGCATTTGAGATGTCTGGGAGGCTACACTCAGCTGGGATAGCTATCTCTCCTTTAGGGGGGGAGAGGGGGGTGAAGTTTGCACTGAACCTGTCTGCCAGTATGTTGGCAATGTCTGTGGGTTCAGTGATTTTTGTATCATTTTGGACTAATTCTGAGCATATCTGGGAGTTTCCACCCAGGTTCCTAACATAGTTGAAAAAGGCCTTATGATTGTCCTTTGAATCCATGGCAATTTTTCTCTCAAAATTGGCCTTTGTTGATTTTATGAGTGCTCGTATTTTTTTACTAATAATGATCAGGGGTGACTTCCGTTTTATGGATTTTGTTCTATCATGTAATAGCTTTCTCCTCTTATTGTAAAGTTTGTTAATGGCTGGGGTCCACCAGACTGGACGTTTGCCCTTTCTGGAAAGAGTTTTGGTTTTATTTGGGATTGCCTGATCCATGCAGTCCTGGAGGTGTTCATTGAAGGCATTTGTAAGGGCTTCCGCAGCTTGGGTTGTGGTTTCCACTGGCTCAGGGGCCTTGAAGGATACCACACCAGTCTTGAGTAGTGTGAAGTTTGCTTTAGAGAAGTTCTTCACTGTGGTCTTTTTTGTTTGGGGTGGGAGCGGGATGTGGATTTCCAGTGAGATTAGTTTATGATCAGATCTCACCAATGAGGGATATACTTCCGGTGTGGAGCATTTTGTCCCCATGTTTGTGATAATGAGATCTAGTATATTTTCTCCTCTCATGGGAACAGTGACTAGCTGTTCCATGGCATTTGAATTTATGAACTCCAGGAACCGTTGGGCTAGAAAGTTAGGGCTTGAGTAATGTTCCCAGTCTATATTCGGGTAGTTGAAGTCACCCAATATGATGCTGTTTGGAGATACATTTATACCCTCCAGTGTCTTCAGGAAGGCTGTGTGGGGTTCCTGAGTTTGAGAGGGTGGCCTGTAGCATGCTACAATTTGTAGAGTAGTTTTGCCTATGGTTAGTTGCACCTGGATGGTTTCCGAAGCTTCGTGCGTTGCCACCAACCTGGAGGTGTGGGTATCCTTTATGAATATGGATACACCCCCTCCTTTTGTGGTGTGGTCCAGGTTTTGGGGCAGGAATGCATGATATGAGGTAAAACCTAATAGTGCCGGGGTGCTCTCAGGAGCCTTGAACCAGGTTTCAGTTACAGCACAGACATCGATGTTCTACATACTGAGAAGGGCCTCGAGTGTGTGCATTTTGAGATTTAGACTTCTGGCATTGAGCAGCATTACCCTCAGTTTCTTCCCATTTTTGTTTTCTAGGGTGGTAGGTTTAGAATTTGAGCCTTGCCTAAAAAAGGCACTATGGGGGTGGCAAGAGCCTTAGCCAATATCCGGAATCCCAGGGGTGACAGGTGCAAGCCGTCCCTTGAAGCAGCGTGGCTTGTCAAGCATGTCATCCCAGGCAGACAGACACTGGATCCCCTTTGAATGACACCAGACATTAAGCCAATTGTTAAAGCTGATCATCTTGTCTCTATATTGTGGCATCATTCTTGGTGAAGGAAGGATACTGCTCAGGGTCATTGTCATACCTGCCTGGGCTACATAATCAGAGAGCTCCTCTATGTCTCTTTTCATGTAGTCCAGGGAGGTACGTCTCAGGTCATTCACACCAGCATGGACAATGACTGTGTCATATTTATACTTGCCGTGGAGTGACCCGAGTGCTTGTGTTATGTGGTGGATTCTAGCGCCTGATAGGCAGCTTACTGTGACCCTCTCCTTGTTCAGCCTGGTGAGTGGGACATCAGTGTGTCTGACTATGGAGTCACCTATGACAAGTATGTTTGGTGTTGTATTTGGCCTTAAGGGCTGTGACTGCTTTGCACACCGATTTTGTGGTTTATGTGTTGCTTGTGGGGTGTCTTGAGGTAGCAGTTGTTTGGGTGTCTGCTTTGGATGCCTCTGCTGTTTAGGTAAATTTTTATTCAGAGCCTCCGAGTATGTCTTTGTGTGTTTATGTGTTTGATTCAGTGGTGTGGTAGCATTATGTGAGGCTGGTTTTGTGGTGTGTGTAGTTGCCTTCTCCTCCTGTCTGGTCTTGCCAGTCCTGAGTTGAGAGAGCTCAGCCTCCAGTTTGGCTAAATAGCTACATCTCTCACAAGTATTTGTGTTAAGTGGGAGGAGGAGAGGGTTGTCTGTGTACATGAGGCAATTGTAACATTGCCTCAATATTCCCAGATTCACCAACTGGGCAGGAGAGGACGCCAGCATCTGGCCCTTCGACATGCTAGAAAAATTAAGAAGTTAGGTATGAGACTGAATAAGAGAGGACTTAGTAAGGAAGTGGGTACTCCTGGGGGGGTTTCGCAAGTGAGGGACTTTGTATAATATAGAAGTGACAAGTGCTGAGCTTTTTTTTTTTTTTTTTTTTTTTTTGAGAAAAAAAAAAAAACTTTTAGGAACAAGTGCTGCGCTTTTTAGTCAAGGGATATACTGTTTAGGTTACTAGTAGAGCAGTTCTAAGGGAAAAAATGAAGAACAGACTTTATGGAGCCAGAAAAAGTTTAACCTTGTTAAACCGGCACTGCCCGATGCTGCTCTAGTGGCAACTCCGCGCTAAATCACGCTAAAGCGTGCTTTATAGCAGGGGGCTGGAAAAGGCAGGAAATGACCCAAAATGGCCACTGAACTACAAGTTACTGTCTTAAACTACTCCTCTGAGGACAAACAGGCTGCTCAGTACTCCCCACTCCCACTGGTGAGTAAAGAAACTTCCTCCTGACCAAACAAAGAAAATGGAGAAGTACAGGAACAAAGACAAAGCCCAGGGATCAGCGAAATCTGATCACTGGAACAAACTAGCCAGGAAAGTTAGGAGAACAAGAATATTTTTTTGTTTTTTTTCAAGTTTTTTTACAGACAGAACAGAAAACACAATAAATGCTTTGCTTTTCGATTAAATGCTATCAAAAGCTAGTACACTTGAGTGTATTAGCCTGTAGTTTAACTTTTAAGCAAACTTAAACTAAGAAGTGCAACCAACAATTAAAGCTTATAAAAACAGGAAAAACAGGTAATACCACTATAAAATAGACAGAAACAGTCATCGGATAACACAAATGGTCAAAAAATGCAAGAAAAAATACTTAAAATCTGGAAAGTTGCTTTTTCTGTCCTCTGCTGCTCTAGGAACTCTGCTGGATACCACGAGGAGCTGTGCTGAGTTCTCTACAGCCAGAAAAGCCTGCCAAAGCATGCTTTATAGCAGGGGGCTGGAAAAGGCAGGAAATGACCCAAAATGGCCACTGAACTACAAGTTACTGTCTTAAACCACTCCTCTGAGGACAAACAGGAAGCTCAGTACTCCCCACTCCCACTGGTGAGTAAAGAAACTTCCCCCTGACCAAACAAAGAAAATGGAGAAGTACAGGAACCAAGACAAAGCCCAGGGATCAGCAAAATCTGATCACTGGAACAAACTAGCCAGGAAAGTTAGGAGAACAAGAATATTCTTTTGTTTTTTCAAGTTTTTTTCACAGACAGAACAGAAAACACAATAAATGCTTTGCTTTTCGATTAAATGCTATCAAAAGCTAGTGCACTTGAGTGTATTAGCCTGTAGTTTAACTTTTAAGCAAACTTAAACTAAGAAGTGCAACCAACAATTAAAGCTTATAAAAACAGGAAAAACAGGTAATAACACTATAAAATAGACAGAAACAGTCGTCGAATAACAGAAATAGTTGAAAAATGCAAGAAAAAATACTTAAAATCTGGAAAGTTGCTTTTTCTGTCCTCTGCTGCTCTAGGAACTCTGCTGGATACCACGAGGAGCTGTGCTGAGTTCTCTACATTAAACATCAAAATCCCCTGAAAAAAAAATGTTATTTTAAATAATTTTGCATCACTTTTTAATGCCAATGGCCACATATTTGGCCATTGACATGCTAGATGACACATATGCAACCTTTATTTGGAGCTGACATAGCTCCATTGTAAATTTTGCAGAAATGTACTCAGTTGTTAGCTGAGTACATTTCTGCAGCTAAAACGTCCGTTACACGGACTGGTTTTGGCTTCCTGGATTGCTCAAATACCTCATTTGCATATCTTTGAGCTGCAAATGAGGTATTGAGCATTTCCACGCCCAGTCCGTGTAAGAGACGTTTTAGCTAGTCTCCTACACAGATGTTTGGGCTGTTCCTGGATCAGGAGGCTTACATGGAGGCTTACACTACTCTTAAACTCCGTGTAAGCCTTCGTAAATCCTGCCCATTGTGTTTTTGTTTCTATTTAAACCTTTTTCTGTAAAATTTTAATTTTTTTCTGCTTACTGATTTTGTAAACTTGCATTGCAAAATTAGTGGAGCTTTTCTATCCAGACCTCCGCAGAAAAAGGACTATCAGCTCAGTTGGACATACTCAGTCAACAAATGTAAAATTAATTAATTAATTAATTTGTTCATTCATTCATTAACTTTTAGCCTGCATACAAATATGCATATGCTCATACACAATAGATCTCAACTTGTATGGTTAAGAATCAAGGACAAAGACAAATATAATGGGGGACAAAAGGCCAAAATCAAGAACAATGTTTAAAATATTAATGTAATTCACTGAAATGGTTAATAAACAAACACTTTTTGCATCAGCTTACATGGATATACACACAAATCTATGTGTGCACACAAACGCACGCACAGATGCGCACACACACACACACACACACACACACACACACACACACACACACACACACACACACACACATACACATACACACAAAAACTCTCAAGTTCTTTAGTGAAGAATCAGGGACTAAGTCTAAAATTATGGGTGTAGGTGGGAGAAAGCCCACAATTAAGGACAATATTTCAAATATTACTGTAACTCACATAAACAGTTAACAGAACAGATTTCTCAACAACATTCATTTCATTTTACAAACAATAAGATGTATGAAACTCTAATATCTGCCATTATTAACTGACAGTAATTATAAGTGACTTACCAGAAAATCAAAAATTTTACAAGGGACAGCTACACAGCCAAAATATAAGGCAAAATCATGGATAGCTGAGAGTTTTGATCACACTGTGTGTGCAGACTGGATGCACAGTTAGATAACATTCTCAGTGAATAAAAACAGTTTCTGTTTAGCTTTTGATAGGAATTAAAACTAGCTCAGTACTACTCTCCCTATCCCTAGCTATGACTTACTGCTATTCCTATTTTCTGTGGAAGTCAGTCACAATTCTCTCCAACCACATGCAAAGCATAAATCAGCAACTTCTATAATGAATCCCTCTACTGCAAGCCACAGAATCCCCCCCCCCCCTTTTAGAGTAGCTGTAGCTGACTTTTAAATAATTTCAACCTCTTGGTCAAACAGATTCAGCCAGGAATTACATACTAACATCACTGGCAAATGGTGTACATGGGTGAGCAGAATTATTATTCATGATTTAGATGCCCACTCACTGATGGCATTTAAAAACTATTTTTATTTAAAACTAAAAAAAGCTTGTTATAATACCAGCAATTGTTATATTCAGCATAAAAGGTAAAATAAGTTAGAAATGCTGAACATAGTAAGACTATTTTAAATAAAATAATTTTGTTTAGCTGGATAAGCTGAACTGGCTGAGCATCAGTATACTAGGTAGCCAGTTCTGGATCACCCTGGAGCTATGGGTTCTGGGCAGCCACCTGAAGAGTCCCAATTATAATCTGTCTCTGTTACCTTCCAGTGCTTATGTTTAGGACTACAGCTCTTTAGAACACATCTTGGACAGATAAATACCAAGTCTAAGGAATCTTTGCTTTCTTAATAAAAAATGAAATGTACAAATTTTGAGCTTGATTCATCTCATTTTATATGGCAGTGAACTTGATTTACATCCAGTACTGAATTATTTATTTATTTATTGCCTTTTGTTGATCGTAAGGTCTGACTGGGCATGCAGGCCCCTTTTCATCTGAAGCCTGGGAAAAGCTCCATAATTAACAATGAAATATGTGGTGTTGCACCCATGACAATTGATAATACAAATTGCATTTATGTAATGGGTGTTATACAGTAATATACAAATTGCATTTACATAGGAGTGTTTTACAATAATATACACTTATGCAATATATAGAGAATTATATACCTTATTTTCAGGACAGTATCAAATGGCAGTAAGAATATACTTGGGAGATTAGAAGTAGCATAGAGTAGATGATACACACTGTAGAGATTGAGGTGGGGTAACCTCTGTACAGAGTGAGAGGTAAGGAGGAGAAAGTAGTGGAAAGAGGCAGGTACACAGAGGAAGAGAGATGATAAGAACAGGCAGCCACAGTAGTTTGAAAGAAAGGAGGTAGATGTTGGTGAAATATTCTAGATATATAGATATATGATAGTGATAGAGAAGCAGATATTAGTCTTGGTGTGAATGTGAACACAGTCAAGAGGAGGATAGGCTTTATTTTAGATTGTACTTAAAATTTGATGCACAGTTGTCCTGTTTTAGTGAGATAGGGATAGAATTCCACTGTCTGGTGACATAGGACAATTACAATGAATCTCCTATTGTATTGTGGGATTTGCAAATTATTACAAAGCTTTTTATTTTTTTTACCTGAATCAAAGCAACATGCTGGAGTAGAGTATTTGAGAATGTTTTGAATGTTTTATAGAGAGGGTCATGTATGTGTTTTTTTTATTATTTTGTGGGAAGTTTGAAGATAAGTGAATGTACAGTGATTAGGTAGTTTGAGCCAATTAAACTGCTCTAGTGCTACGCAGTGGTGCATGCAGTTAAAATGAGTCAGCTGCAAATTTGGCAGTTTTATTATAGCGAGTATTTAGTTTATTAAATAGGGAGCTTGAAGGTCAGCAAATATGGGTGATGCCTAGAGAAAGGAGAAGGTAAGATGATGCTAATGTTTTTTCTTGATGATTCTGTGAGGTGGGGTTTGTTCTGGAAGTGGAAGCCCAGCTTTTGATGAGTTTTCTTGATGGCTTAAGTGATGTGCAAGCCATATTTTAGGTTATTGTCTATTATGACTCAGTTTAGCATTTGTTATAGTTCCTGTGGTGGTGGTGTTTGTTGAGAAAGATATGGGTGTAAAGAGCATTAATTTAGTTTTTTTGGCATTTAGGATTAACTGGTGAGCTTTTAGCCATGATTCTAGGGAAGTTAGAGTCTTCAGTCATTTGTAGAAGTAGGGGGAGGCTTTGAGCTGAGCAGATGGTGGTGGTGACATTGTCAGCATGTTGTACTATGGGGGCACGTTTGATGTCTTTATGCAGGTTGTGAAGTTATTGAAAAGTACTGGGCCTAGAACTGATCATTGAGGTACACTGACAGTAAACAGGGAGGAAGGGGAAGAGGTCCTGATTCCATTTTATGGCCTGTTGGCTGTTGGGGAGATAGCTACAGAATCATGAAAGTGATGAATAAGATAGTGATAAGGGAAGATAGTTCATTAATTAAGAGTTGGTAGAATACTGTGTCAAATGCTTTTCACAGGTCTAAGAAAATGGAGAATACTAGGTTACCATTCTTTCTGCTGGTATTTATGGTGTTATTGAAACTAAGGAGGGATGTTGTTGTGCTGTGTTGAGACAGAAAACCATGTTATGTGGGAGAGAGTAGGTTGTTGTTTTGTAAGATGGATTAGTATTTGGGAATAAATACATTTTCCTAATATTCTGTACAGAATGGAAAGAATTGCTCTGAGGCAGTAGTTGGAGAGGTTTGTGGCTGAACCTCCTTTGTGAAGTGATATAATGTACAATCTTTTTCCTGATACATGGTACCTAGTTTTCAGCAATTGATCTATTTGTGAGTATTGAGACAAGGTATGTAAGGACAATGGCAGTTATCTGAGGTATTCTGTCAGCAGTTTGTCTGCAGCTAGTGCAGTGTCATTTAGTTTCTGGATGTAGCTTTTTGATAGTTGAAGTTGTTATTTGCTGAAAGAAAAGAGAGAGGTGTTGTGAGCATTGCTGGTGGAATAGAGAAATGTGAGGGTGGATTAGATTCTAATAGCGAGAGAACAGATTATGTGGTGTGTGTAAAATTGGATGGCTATTGAGTCAGTGCTGTGGTTTGTGGATAGAGATGGGGTGGTAGTTTTTACTGGGATATAATACATTTTTTTATAATTGTGCAGAATTGCTTGGAGTTGTGGCGATGTTTGCTGAACAAAGTAATATTTGGCATTCTTGAGATCACTTTTTCATTTACAAATAGTTGGTAAAGTTCTGTTTATTCACTTTGTTCATATAATCAATACAAATGGATTTTTTTTCTTCCTTTGAACTATGACAACACTATTCATTCATTTTACTGTCTGTAATTGCTTTTTAATGACACTTACACTTTTTGTTCTATTTCATGCGTGTTCAGCTTTACTTATGAGGCCTGCACGTTATTCTAGGAGCATGTATCACTGACAGAAGTAGGTTTTGTATTATGTGATTCTTTTTTTTCTGGCAAGCTTCTTGAGCCTGTGAATAAATCAACATTGTCACCCAAGGTGTAGAGGGTTATTTATTTCTTGGTATTTGTTAATTGGGAAAGAGCGACTGAGCAGTGACCTTTTTCAACAGAGGCCTGGCCCATTATGCAAACATCATGGACATCATTTTCCTTGTTTCATCATTTACAGCAGTTTCATTCATGCACAACAGTTCCATTATTCAGACATATCTGACGCCTCTTATTACATTTAGAAATAGCATTGATTAAAAATAATTACATGGGTTGTATATATTTTTTTAAATACAGGGAGACATATGCAGAATAATATCATCATTATGAATTGACTGTCAGATTTGACATAATAATATTTGTGACTATAAAGACTTGTTCAAATTCTAGGGCATAGGAAGATAAGATAAAGAGCAGCCCAAAGAAAAGAACTGGGGGTGAGGTGGGTGGGGTGCACATGAAAGATAAAAGAGATGAGATGATAGAGGAGGATATGGTTGTGATAATAGTACATTAAGTTTTGTGCAGCATAGAGTTATGACACAAATTCATTTTACTACCATTTTAACCAGGGGTGATGCAGGTGCTGAACCGTTTAACTGCCAGGTGCTGCTTAGCTGGTATTCAGAATCTTTCAGGTTGTTGACTGTCCATAAGTGAAGTGGGACGGTATTCCAGATATTAGCAATACAGTGTGAATACAGGGAGTATCCTGCCTTGTTGTTAGGTTTAGTTATGGAGCCTAATGATTTGTCAGTGGAAAGTAGAGGTGCCTTGGTAGTATAAGGTTGAACGAAGGAGAGAAGAGATGGGAAATTTTCAGGGCCATGCAGTAATCTGAAGGTTATAATTAAGTGCGAGCACAAAAGAGAATTATTTAGCTCAAGACAGTTTAGTTGTTTTACAAAGAGGCAGTGATGCGATATATATTTTTGGATGGTTACAAAGTTATCTACTTTACTGAAACATTGTTCTAGTTTGGCTGATAGAGAGGAGTTGAGATTGTTTGGGATGGGAGAGGCATATAACAGGGTGGGGAGTAGAAAAGAAGAGGCTATATTTTGTCTAGCACAGTCAATCAGGTAGTGTTTTACTCTAGCAGCTTAGCTTTTGGTGTGTCTTCTTTATGGCTTGTTGAAAGTGGAGATCAAATTTCAGGTGATCATCTATAATTACATCTAGTAGTTTAGTGTGGGATACCAGTTCAATATTGGGCTTCTTGGATGAAAATATATTAAAGGTAAGTTTTTTGGAAGGAGAGAGTTGTGGGTGAACTATTTTTGTTTGATTCAGGAGGAGTTGTGAGTTGTTGAGCCAATCTTCTAAGGAGAAGAATGATTTCTAGGAGTGTTGGGGCATGGCTAGTATCCTCACAGCACATAATAATCAGTAGTGGTCCTCAGATGGAGCCTTGTAGGACTCCAACAGATATAGGAAGGAAAGAGGAGAAATCATCTTGTCATTTCAGTGCTTGGGACCTGTTAGTGAAGTAACTAAAAAAAACAGTTAAGTGAGGAGGATGATAGCTCATTGGAAGATAATTTAATTAGGAGAATCTGATGATTGACTGTGTCAAATGCTTTGGATAGATTCAGAGATAGGGCTGATGTTAGAAGACCTGAATTTCTATGGTGATTTATTATATGTGTAAACCTTAGAATGGGTTCACTGACAGGATGCAGCTTGGAAGTGGATGACATGATAATGGGATGAGATGGAAGGGCAGTGCAGCAAAGCCACTTGGCTTGGGATCCAGACTTTACTACTCAGGTGAGGGACAGGCTAGAAATGGTGTAGGAACTGTGGTGAGAGAGAGGCTTAGAAAGGGATATCATCAGAATTAATGACAGACTCATGGCAATCTGACTCCAGTGTAATGATAGGGCAGTATTCATAATCTCAGCGTATGCTCCACAGCTCTCAGCATATGCTCCACAGCAGAGTTGTGATAGTGAGGAAAACAATGCATTCAGACAGCAGTTGCAGAGCCTACTAGATAAAGCAGGACAACATGAATTGGTGTTGATAATGATGCACATATCGGGATAGGATATGAGGACTGCCTGGGTCCACATGGGTGAGGTAACAGGAATAATGAAGGAGAAGTCATTCCAGACTTCTCTCTGGCAAATGACTTGATAGTAGTCAACACATCGTTCAGAAAGAGAGACAGTCGCAAGATCACATACAAGAGTAGCCAACATGCAACTCAGATAGACTTCCTTCTAGTAAGGAAAAGGACTGGGGTAGAATCCATGATTGCAAAGTCATCGGCCCACAGTATAAACCATTAGTTGCCACAATCAGCTGCAAGCATTGGTCAGAGAAGGCTCTAAGGTCAACAGAGACCAGGCTGAAAACCTGGAAGTTGACTGGAGAGAAAGTACAGGATTTCAAGGAATTACTCAGGGCTCTAGCACCCCAAGAAGAGGAGGAAATAGGTGAAGTTGAAGAGGAGTGGCAGCGCCTAAAATTAACATGTGTTAGGACTACAGAAAAGGTATGGAAATAAGATACATAAGGAAAACTGGTGGTGGAATGCAGAAGTCCTGGAAGTCATCAAAAGAAAGAAGGAGTGTAGGAAGAAATGGGAGATAGAAAAGACTGACCAGGCTAGGAAGGACTACTGGTTGGCTAACATAGAAGCTAAGAAAAAAGTTGCAATAGCAAAGAATAGGGCAACTTCTGGAAAGTGACTCAGTAAGGGGCACAAAGAAACTATATCAGGTTGCAAGGCAAAGACAGAAAGATAAAGAAGATAGTCAGATACCCTTCATAAGGGATGCTAGCAACAACCTGCTTCCAGTCCACAGGACATCAAAGGCAGATGGAAGGAGTATTTCCAGCAGCGTCTGAATGAAGAAAACCCCACAGAAGCTGTACTGCCCCAGAAACAGCCTACAATTAGAGAAGAAGAGGAGCCCACCCTAGAAGAAGTAAGAACAGCACTAAGGAAGATGAAGTCATGGAAAGCACCAGGCTCAGATGAGATGACAGCAGATATGATAAGGATGCTGTGTGAGATAGGGGAGAAATGGCTCCTGAGGGTACTAATAGCAGTGTGGAGGGAAAGGCATATCCCAGATGACTGGAAAATAAGCATACTTGTATCAGTGTACAAGAACAAATGGGATAGCCACAACTGTGGGCAGTACAGAGGGATCAAACTCCTACCACACTGCATGAAAGTTCTGGAGAGAGTGATTGATAAACGGATACACAGAATAGTAGAATGTAAAATGGGAGATGAACAGTTTGAATTCAGATCAGGATGCAGCACAACTGACCCAATGCTTGCATTGAGAGAGATACCTGAGAAGAAGCTAGAAATGAGGACAGAGTCCAACTGGGCATTCCTAGACTTGGAGAAAGCATATGACAAGGTCCCAAGAAAGCTAATCTGGGCAGTACTGTGGTGGTTTGAAGTCCTGGAAACATTGGTAGAATTAGTGCAGGCTATGTACAAAGACCCAGTGACTCAAGTATGAACAGTATTCAGCCTCACAGAGGGGTTCCCAGTGGGAGTGGGTGTACACCAGGATTCAGCTCTGAGCTCACTGCTGTTCTGGTGATGGACTACATTAGCAAACAGGTTGGAGGAGACAGATCAACAAAGCTGCTGTATGGAGATGATGTAGCAGTACAGGCAGACTGTGAGCTAGAACTTCAGCAAAGGATAGGAGAATGGAATGCAAATCTGAAGGCACATGGGATGAAACTAAGCACAGATAAGATTATGGTAATGGCAGCAAGTTGGGGAAATCAGAAGAAGCTGAGAACAGACAAAGAAGGGAAGATAGTGGAACAAGTAAACAGCTTCAAGTATCTGGGAGGGGTGGTTGATGAGAAGGGTAGTCTGAATGAAGAGGTCAAAGCTAGAATCAGAGGGGATACAGCCAACTGGCATAGAGTATCAGGTGTAGTCTATGACAGAAGAATGCCAAAGAAGCTGAAAAGCAATGTGTAAAAGACAGTGGTGTGAGCAGTACTACTGTATGGTACAGAAACCTGGGCAGTAAAGGCAGAACAGTTGAAGAAACTAGAGGTGATGGAAATGAAGTGCCTGAGAAAGGTGGTAGGATGCACACTGTGGGACAGATGAAGAAATGAGGACATAAGAGTAGAAGCCAAAGTAGCTCCAATTGCAGAAAAGATCAAAGAGAATAGATTACCGTGGTTTGGGCACGTGTGTAGAAAAGCAGAAGACAATCTAGTGAGGAAAATTTAGGACAGACAGTAAGAAGGTAAGAGGAAGCAAGAACATCCAGCAAAGAGGTGGATGGATTGTGTGAAAGAGGATCTGCGACAATCAGGCATAAGTCTTTAAGCAATAGCCAAGTCCAGACAAAACTCCAACCTTGTGTAAAACTCTACTTTATTTAGAGCTTTCGTCAGCATGTATCAAAGACTTCTTCAGAATACAGCCATATTAAAAAAACACAGGTTTAAATACTTCATACAATTAAATCATGTGATAAAATAACCCATTGAATACCCAGCTATTGTGAATGTTTAAATAAAATCACACGCATATTAGTTTGTGGCAATTACATATAAACCTAATAACTATAAATAAAACATTTAAACAAAAATATATACTTAAACATAATTATTTAAAAACCTATCTTTGAATAATGAAACGTTATCCTAAACCTTGTAAGAACGCAATTTCAAATAACTAGTTAAACTAATACCATCATTCAAACCAGGTTTAATTAATGCATTTAACCTGATTTGCCAACAAAGCTCTCTATATTCTAGTTTATCCTCCCATGGTCCACCCCTAGGGTCCTGAAATATTTTTTAAATAATGACAAATTTAAAACTGTGGGATGGGTGGTTCTCTAAGTGTCAAAATAGAGCACTATTAGTGTTCTGTTTTTTATATCCCTAGCATGTTCATGCATCCTCTCCTTAAACTTTCTTTTGGCTTTTCCTATATAAAAACCAGTACATCCTTCACATAAAGTAGCATATACTACCCCTAACATGTTGCAAGTAAATTTCCCTGTTAACTCCCTGTTAATTTTATAAGGATGCTGTTGATTTTTATCTTATCTGTTTGTTTCACTAAAGAACATTGGGAACAAAAACCACCCCCAGATTCTCAAAAGCCTGCACGGCATGTCTGCCATGCGATCTAGGAACAGCCAGCAGGGGCGTGCATAAGAGCTCTAGCACTAATCTTGCACGGACTAAGCCCTGGTATGCAAATCACCTCATTTGCTGGAGAATTCCATGCAAATGAGGTGATATTGCAATCCAGGAAGCTTGTAATAGTCCGTGCAAGACAAGTGCAATCTGCAGAAATGTACTCGGTTAGTAACCAAGTACATTTCTGCAAATTCCAAAACGGAGCTATGACAGCTCCAAATAAGGGCTGCATATTATTGAGGAAGCATGCCAATGGCCAAGTAGAAGGCCATTAGCATTGCAAACTATTTAAAAAATAAATAAAACAACTTTTATTTTTTTTTTTTTTTGCTGATCTCGGCTGTTTAAGCATAAGGCAGCGGCGAGCAAATGGGATCAGGGGGAAAATAAGAAAATAAACTGAAAATGAGCATTCTAACAAAAATCAGTATTCTGCCATGCAAGTCAATGGCAAACAAAAGACAACTTGGCCAGTGAGTAGTGGTTGCTAAGGGGGGAGGCTCAGTGTGGGACATGTAACTATGCATTAGTAGGCAATCTATGCAAGTGAGGGAAAGGTTAGTGAATCACAGATTTTCCCAGGGTGTGAGGCAGGTCCCAAGAGTGTAACAGTATAAATAGCTGGGTACAAGACTAGGATATAGGTGACATCATGGGGGTGTGTGTCAGGCATACTGTAAGTGGATTGGAGCTCTGTGGCTTGGGACTTCTCCTAGCTTAGCACAGCTAAGCACGTGGTGTGTTCAAACTGCTTAGCACTCTTTACAAAGTGTAACCAGGTGTGGAAGAAAAAGGAAGTTAAACCAGGAAATAGCAGCCCTGTGCACATTTGAGCACTCCGTTTGCATGGCGTGCACACAAGCTTAAACTGGGAGGCAATGGGAAGGGAAAACAGCAGTAGAAAGGTAATCAAAGAGAACTAGCTTAGCTAACAGGTGAAATGTATCAGAAACAGTCAATTACACAGGCAGTAGCCCAACCCAGCCCAGCACATTACTATAAACTATGCAAATACCTGACCCCCTTATTTTTCCCAAAACCTCTGCACCACCGGTGTATACAGACGGGGAAATTTTACAAAACAAAAGCAAGAGAAAAAATGTTAGGGGCTGCTTTTGCTATCATAAACCAGCATGTGCAAGAGGCTGAGAGTGGTGAGGATGTGAATGCTGCTGAGCAACCCACAGTGAGGAAACAGAGAAGAGTGTACAGACCGAGGGTAACCTACCAAGGGGTACATGAGCTGGAGATAGTGGAGCTCTATAGGGTGGACAGGGACCTCCTACAGCAAATTGTTGAGTTGTACTGGCCACACCTCACACACAGAACTAACAGAATGGAACACATCCCAGTAGATACCAAGGTATGTGTAGGCCTAAGTATACTAGCCACAGGAACCTTCCAAAGGCCAAATGGGGATATGATGGGGATTTCACAGGCATCAGCATCCAGGGTATTCTACCAGATTCTGGATGTCATGTCAGCACATGTCGGTGAGCATGTATGATTCCCCATCACCTGTGAGGTGTTAGCCAGCAGTATGCATCTCTTCCACCAAAAGCAGAATACCCTGCGGTAGTGGGTGCAATAGACTGCATGCACATATGCATTAAAGCACCACCAGGTGAGCAGGGTAGGGTCTACATCAACCGCAAGGGCTTCCCCTCCATCAACTGCCAGGTAGTGTGCGATGCCCAGGGCATAATAATGAATGTGTGTGTGCTGGCTGCCCTGGAAGCTGCCACGATTCCCACATCTGGCATCTGATACAGCTGTACCAGACATTTGCCAGTGGGGACATCCGACATGGTCACCTAGTGGGGGATGCTGGATATGCACTGGAGCCATGGCTGATGACACCCATCAGAAATGTACACACACCCGAACAAGAACTCCATAATGAGGCATATGCACAAACACGAATCATAATAGAGTGTGTGTTTGGGATGCTCAAGTCATGGTTCCTGTGCCTGGACACATCCGATGGAGCCTTGCAGTACTCACCAACTACATTTACCCAAATTGTCCTTGTATGTGCCCTGCTACACAATATGATCCTGCGGAAGCAGCTGCAGCAGGAACAGCATGGGGCAGAGTCACGCAGCCCCCCACCAATTCCAAGGCCTGCACAGGCACAGAGGAACTCAGAGGAAGAACAACCTGAGCCTGCCCCAGTAGGCAGAAAGAGGAGTGCCCAGTAGGCCCTGGCCTTGGCAAAGAGGTAACGCATAGCACATGCACTGACACAGTAGAGACCCAGGGAATGACACCTCTCTCCAACTCCACATACAGTAAAAGGGATGCCAAACATGACACTGCCTGTGCTCAACCATGTATAGGGAGTGTACTATGTGCATCTGACATAGGCAGCCCTGCAGTACCGCCCTCAATACTGGAGCACCCACAAGGTATGTGACTCACACATGCCAGTCGGGAGGGGTACATACCCAACAACAGTCACAGCTAGCAGGATAGGTGTAGACAAACACAAACAAATGCTGTACTATGGCCTCTGAATGAGCCCTATAGGTAACCCCTCCCCCAGGCCTACACAGACAGACTACAGCAGGCCAGGCAGTTGGATGTAAGTTGTAAAGTCTAGGAAGTCAAAAACTAATATGTAGGTAGTGAAAGCTAAGATGTGTAGTACACTGGTATGCCTCTAGCCAGCACAACAGGTAAGTCTACAGACTGAAATGGTGTACCCGACATACCAGTATAGTCCTAGCAAATGAGTAAACATGTCAGGTGTGCCCCACCATCCTATTTACACTTATAGTAACAGTCAGGTGTGCCCCCCATGTAGAAATGTAGAAACAGTCAGGTGCCCCTCCTGCTATGCAGAAATGTAGCAACAGTCAATGCTAAATGACCAATGTATACCGTACAGACACAGCATGCAACCTGTCGGTGTACAACACAAAGGTCAGCACTGCAGTACAAACTACCTGGACGTGATCCACACATGCAATATAGATTGCCATACTGGGCATGCTCACACACTTGAACATATGAAGGCCATGTCTGCAAACACTAGCGGACCAGACATATCTGGCATTTCAGTTCTTATTGCAGACACATGTCAGTAATCACCACTCCTGCCTTGCACACACAGTGGATGGAAATACAGACATATATGTAAGGACATGTTATAATAAGCCAAAGGTAGTTGGACATAGATGTTTTGGAAGAGGGTGACCATGACAAGGAGCCATCTGAGCCTGTTTCACCCAACACACAGCCAAAGGGCCCCAAACACATGAGGTGCAGGTGTCACTCACTGCAGATACTAGCCACCAGTATCTTTCAGCATGACAGACTATATGGTGCATGTGCTAGCTGTGCAACATGACAGTACAAGGAAGTAGTCATCTAGTTGCTGTATACAGGTACCTGTGGCAAATGACCCCATGTGTGCCTGCATGTGGCATGACAACCTCTACATGAATGGGTTATGGCCCATGCACACACCACCCTCCCCATAGCAGTATCATGACAAGCCTGCTGAGGTCATCCAAGGTGAAATACACCTCTGGGAGAGCTGTAGCTCAGTAATCCCCATGGTGCATCCCATAACTGGTTACTGCTGTAGTGATAAACTAGCTAGGTGTGTGAATGTGTGTGTGTGTGTGTGTGTGTGTGTGTGTGTGTGTGTGTGTGTGTCTAACTGAATAGAGAGCATTGCTTTTTAGACCACTCACACTCCGTACAATTCATATACTCAACTCTGGCAAGGCTGCTGATGTCACTCACGTGGAAATACAACTCTGGGAAAATAATAGCCTAGTAATCCCTGTAGTGCATCCTGTAACTGTGTACAGCTGTCATGTGATAACATGGTAGGTGTTCTAACCCCAGACTTGACAACTGTGACTGTTTGTGTTAAGTAGAGAGCAATGCTTTTTAGGCTACTCAAACTCCGTACAACTCATATACTCAAGTTTGGCAAGGCTGCTAATGTCACTCACTTAGAAATACACCTCTGGGAAAGTCATAACCCAGTAATCTCCATAGCACATTCTGTAACTTCGTACTGCTACAGTGTGATAAAGTGGTTAGGTAGATGTTCTAACCCCAGACTTGGCAACTGTGTGCTTGAATCTGTGTGTGCGTGTATCTCTGTCTGTCTTAGACTGCATAGAGAACAATGCTTTTTAGGGTACTCACACTCCTTAGCATTCATATACTCAACTTTGGCAAGGCTGCTGATGTCACCCACATAGAAATACACCTCTGGGAAGGTTGTAGCTCAGTAATCTCTGTAGCACGTCCTGTAACTGCGTACAGCTGCAGTGTGATCTAGAACTGTGGTAGGGTTCCATCTCCACCCATGGCAGTTCTGGATGTTTTGTGTGTGCTCCAATGTCTGCGTATGGAGGAATGCATTATAGGCTACACACTCCCAGTACATATTGAATGCCATACTTTGGCAATCCTGCTGATGTCATTCATTGTGAAATATAGCTTTGGGGAAGGATTTTCTAGTAATCCATGTGGTGTGTCCTATAACAGCTCCATGCTGTAGTGTGAAATAGACCTTGGTCAGGGGTTCTATACCCACACATCACTTGTGGATGTTTTGTGTATGTCTCACTGTCTATGTAGGGAGCAATGCATTTTAGGCTAGTCACACACAGTACATTTGAAATGGCCTTCTTTGGTAATCCTTCTGATGTCATTCAATTCGAACTACACCTTTGGGGAAGAAGCATTTCAGTAATGTCCATGGCATGTACTATAACTGCGTAGTGCTGTAGTGTAATAAACTAGTTAGGTAGGGGTTCAACTCCCAGACATAACAGGTGTGTGTGTGTGTGTGTTTGTAACTCGTATCCTGTGTAGAGGTCGGTGGGAGTGTGTGACACCTGTGGGCAATGTGGAGGGGGTTTTGCTTATTTATTTTATGGTGGCCCTGCTATATATCACAATGTCAACCATACCAGAGATAACAGATGTAAATTAGCTGAGAGGCTGGGGTGCAAAGCCATACCCATACATGTGACATCAAGGCCAGCCACTTGTTTGGCTGTGGGGGGGATGCCTATTCATACAAGATGTATAGTGTGTGGGGCCTTTCAACCCCATTAACAGTGCATGTGGACATATGTGTATTTGTTAATCTGCCATTGCTATCTACAAATGTATGGCCATATATACCTATATAAAGTTATACATCTACTAATATATATATATATATATATATATATATATATATATATATATATATATATATAACTATGTATACACCTACATAGATATATATCTACGTACACATATGTAACGTCCTGTGTACATGTAGACATATAGGTGTAGATACATATATGTGTCAATTTAGGCATATGCATGTATATATGTGCATATATATTGATATATATATATATGTATATAGTTTTAGAAATTAGTATATATATATATATATATATATATATATATATATATATATATATATATATATATAGATATGTTGTATCTGTTTAGATAGTAATATAGGTACACACACATATATCTAGATGTTGGCATACATTCTCTGAATTGTTGCATGACTGGAGTGGATGATATGTTTCTACAAACATCAACTCTCTTTGTACCTGTCATGGCTTAGTGGTAAATCCCTTTGTCTATGGGGTGCAGGGTCCTTTGTTTCAGCCTTGCAAGAGCTGTTTATTTTGTTGCCAGGCTGAACACGGCCCATTGGATCCACAGTGATTAAGGCACTTTAAAGCAGTTGTAAGTATGCTTGTGCTGGTTTGCGTGGAGCTAAGCAATGTCTACATAGGTTAAGCAGTTCAGTAGCTAACTGAGTATAAGAAACTGTAACCAGACTTTAGCACTGCTTATCTCCACGCAAACCCGCGCATAACTGCTTTAAAGTATCTTAATCACTCTGTATCCATCGGCCCTTGTTCTGCCTAGCAACAAAATAAACAACCTCTGCTAGGCTTAAACCCAGGACCATGAACACCATAGCCCAAGTGATTTACCTCTAAGCCATCACAGATATAGATAACCCTGCTGTATTCACAAACATATCATCCAGTCCAGTCATACAACAGTACAGATAATGTATTCCAACATGTAGATATATGTGTTTGTGAAAATATATTAATGTCTAAAGAGGTATAGCATATTGAAATATGTAAATATATATATATATATATATATATATATATATATATATATATATATATATATATATATACACACACACACACACACACACACACACACACACACACACACACACACACACACACACACGCACACACACACACATATGTAAGCAACTATATATATCTATATAGGTATATACGAACATACATCTGTAGATAAAGTGGGAACATAGCAGAAACATATATGTCCACATGCTCCATTAATGGGGTTGACAGGCACAAACAATATATGCCATGCACGAATAGGTATCCCCCCTCTCACAGCCAAACACATCTGCCCTGCAATACACTACCAACTGTTGCAGATCCCATAACCAGGACCTTACACGGCAAGGGCACAAGATGTTAACAGTACTCCATCCCACCTGTATGATGTCAGGCTGGTATCAGTAACATTTCATGCAGTACAGTCAGGTTCATAATGACTCTTGTTTTGCAGTCATCTGTTACCTTTGTTAGCCAGAGTCTCGTACTGTTGGCCTGTATTTCAGAAATGTAGATGCCAAACAACAGTGGTCCCGGGACTGAACCCTGAGGTACTCCACTCATCACTTCTCTGGTGATGGATTTGGAGTCAGTTACACCTACAATTTGGGTTCAGTCAGTAAGCCATGTGGCAAACCAGTGAGTGGCATAGGGATGTATTTCCGGATTAGTATGTTAATCTATGTTTCCAGACTGGGGAATGGTGTTGAAGGGCTTGGCAAGGTCCATGTAGGCTTTGTGGACTGCCTTACCCTTTTCAACAGCTATGCAGACTGAGTCAAAGCAGTCAATCATTTCAGGAGACAAGACTGGCCCTCCATGAGCCCAGTCTGTGTAGGGTCCAGTGTTTGAGGGTTGCCAATGTCTGCGTTCAATACATCCCTGATAATGCATTCTGTGGCCATGCAGATCAGCGTCATCAGACTGATGTTAGAGTAGTTCCAGGGATCACAGGTGGATTCCCCCTTGTGGAGTGGGATAACTGCAGCTGTGCACCACTCAGTGGGCACCAGGCCTGATGTGAGGTTATGATTACACATGACAGTTAGGTGAGTTGCCATTCCATTTTGTAGTTCATGTAGTACACAGCCCAGAATGTCATCAGGTCCCATGGATGCTGTAGTCTTAGTCATGGGTAGTGTGTTTTCTGCCAGTGTGGCCATGATTATTGGGCAATGGAACCCTTTACATATTGACATGGGCCCTTTTGGAGGTGTGAGGGGGTGAATGTGGCACTAAATCAATCTACCAGAATATTGGCACATTCCGTTGGAACAGTCTATGTATTGCCATTCTGTTGCAGCTCAGAGCACTTCTGAGCATTGCCAGTTAGAAATCGGACATAACCGTAGAATGCTATGTGGTTGTCTGTGGAATCTGTGGTGATTTCAGTTGCATAATCAGCTTTGGAGGATTCCATGAGGGATCTCAATCTCTTACTGGAGCTGGTAAAGGAGTTGTTTGCATCCTTGGATTATCCTTTTTTATTCAACAGTGTCTACCATCTGTTGTACTCTGTTAATGGCAAGAGACCACCAGACTGGCTTGATTTATTGGGAGGTGAGCATCATGGTTCTATGTGGGATGTCAGGAATCTTGCACAAGTGACTGTGCTCATACAGTGCCTTAGTGCAGGATACATCAGTTGAACTGTCAGCTCCTGTCTCCATGGGTGTCACAAACATTGTCTCTTCTGCCTTGAGTAACATGGAGTTGGCCTTGGAGAGGTCTTTTACATTTTATGGACAACTGTATATACATTCCTTTCACATGTTCAGTTTGCAGTTTGATTAGCCTATGGTGGGATCACGTTAATGGAACCACAGTTCCATGTACTGTTGTAATGGCTGAGTGGTTAATTACTGTGACTATAGTATACAGGGTCCTAGGTTCATGACCTGTAAAGGCAGGTTATTTTTGTTCTGGCCTGAACAGTGGTTAATGCATACAAACTAATTATGGCAATTTAAGTTAGTCACACTCACTACAATTCAAATGCATTACTTTACCAATCCTGCTGATGTCAATCACTGTGAAGTACACCTTTGGGGAAAGAGTACTCCAGCAATCTCTGTGGTGCATGCTATAGCAGCGTACGGCGGTAGTTTGATCTCTCGTAGGGGTTATATTCTGACACATGGGAGTTGTTGATGCTGTTGTGTCTGTTCCTATGCCTGTGTAGAGAGCAATGCATGCTTGTCATGCTCACTACAATTCATGTGTTCTGCTATGGCAGGCCTGTTGATGTCACTCACTGTGAAATAAACTTTTGGGTAAAGAGTACGCCAGTAATGTCCATGGTACATTCTGTAATGGCCTACTGCTGTAGTGTAGCCACTAGTTAGGTAAGGGTTCTAATCCCAAATGTGACAGATGTGTGTGTGTGCCTTAATGTGCTGATGTATGTCATTCATATCCTGTGTGGAGGTGGTTGTGAGTGTGTAACAACTGGACCCAATGTTGAGAGTGTTTGTAACATTTCTTATATGGTGCTCCTAGCATGAATCACAATATCCACCGTGCAGGAATAACAGATGTGATATCACTACATAGTCAGTCATGGGTTCAAAACCTGGGACTGGTAGGTGTGTGACACAAACATGCTCACCTTTTACTCTCCCAACCCACCCTGACTTATCTTTGCCTCTGACTCCCTCTCTCACTCCCTCTCTGGTGGATGTGGAGACATAAATTATACCTGCTTTGCTTAGGCAACAGCATGTGTATTGTCAGTGATGCTCATGATCAGCTAATGGCCTCGACACAGATTACAGCTCTCCTCTAGCTGATTTAATGTGGAACAGCTGTGGTAACATTCCCATAGCCAATTGCATGAAAACACACTCCAATATCTAGGAACATCTTGTTGGTGTTGGGCCTTTTCATTCACTATGAGCAAGAACTAGATCTGTTGTTTGGCAAACAGCATCGCAGATGGATTTGGGACTTACCTCTGATAGCATACACTGTGGTAACAAGCCAACACACAAGAGGGGGATGCGCCTGTCCTGACTACAGACTGTAAGGGCTGCTATACTGCAGTTGGGGTACTATTAGTTTAACAGGGTGTGTGTGGATATGGCTGTCCTACATGTTTTAATACTTGTCATGTCAATGCTATGTTTATGAGGAATCCCCATCTGTAGGGTCATCTGCAGAGTGAGCAGTGTGTGGTGCCTTGTGTTCCTTGTGTTACCCACAGAGCACCTATCTCTCAACTGCAGAAGGTAGTGTGAGGATTGCAGTCAGTAGATTGTGACAGCCGGGAGAGTTACTGACGTCATATCCCTCATAGGACATATGGCGCATCAAATCCTGTTATGACAGGAAATGTATGAGGTTATCACAGTGACATGTCAATATTGGGCCAGTGTTTGTGCCTCCAGCCACAACGCTGTCAACCTTTCTACATTTGTCATGCAATAGGGGGAGCATATGTTCTGTACACCATATTCAGTGACAGTATATCTGATAAGCCAGTGAGATATCAGACTGCTACACATGTTATGTATAGTAGGGGTTATATTTGAGGACATAGCCTGGGCATTCTGTGATTGTGTGTACAGTACTGAGGTATGTGTAAGTCTGGTAACTGTCGACAGTGGGTGTATAGTGCATATGTACCTTGGCCTGTGTAGAGACTGTGTTAGATGTCATTGTTCGTGGTCCTGTTCTATCTGATGTTACATGCTGCTCCACTGTATGTCACCCTATCAGCTTACATGTTTGTAGGGGTGGACACACACATGTCCCACACCACAGACAACCATCGGACCACACTGTGTAGTGGCCCAGTATATGTAAGGTTGTTGTGTGAGTGGGCCATATGAGGATGGTGTACATCAAATAGTCCATATACTGTGATAGTACGCTAGCTTACCATATGTGGCTGTGGCTGTGTTCACATTGGTTGTGGTTATGCACTTTCACATAGGTAACTGTTACTCTGTGATGCAACATGCCTGTAGAGCCTGCTATCTATGCAGGTACATGTGTATTCCCACATAAGAGATGTAGCCCAGTGTTGAGTCAGTCTGCCTGTAGCCTGCACTGTACTTTGTTACATCCTAGCAGCTTACTGTACTTATCCAGTGAGATGTCTTGTCCAGATACTTGCCAGATGTACTGCTGCCTGGCCACCATGACAGTCATGTATGTCAGACAAAGCAGTGGGATGCTGTTCAGATGTACGTCAGTAACTAATGGATAGTATGTGACCATGGCACCTCTGTACCAGCGGTTATTATGTGTCAGGACAGACAGGGGTGTATGAATGCATAACCTATGGGGGCAAATGTATACCAGTATGTACATATTATACCCATCTACATGGCTGAAAACATCCACATTGACAGGCCTGGTCCACATGTTTTGCATGAAGGGGTTCTGTGTATACCCCTGGACTGACCCAAGTGTGTCAGACTGTCCACATATATTGGCCATATCACAGGTGTAGTCCACAGGGGTGTTACTGTGCTAGGAGTGGTACTGCACTATGATGACCGTAG